>NC_053435.1:10782591-11110137 GCF_007990345.1 Gossypium hirsutum | reverse complement strand
TTCACATTCGAATTATATATTTTATTCATTTGGTATTTATCACCTAAGCTAATCATGTCACTGGTTCAGTGGTAAACTTGTGTGGTTTCAAGTTGATTAGCGGTCCAAGGTTTCGTCATTGTGTTTGTAATGAATTGTACTATTGTATAAAAAAAGTACTTATCAACTAAACTACTTCAGCATTTTATGCAACAATGTATGTTGATTAAGGATGCATTTGAAAAGTTACGTATTAATTAGATTTGAATGTAATTGTTTGTAATTATACAATTGTATTATGTTTGGGAAATAACTGTAATTAATGGATCTCGCTGAATTAGGAGTTGTTGAGAGGGAATCGGTTATCTTATTAGGAAAAGTCTTTGAAGAATCATCCTCTAAGCAGTCGACCCAGACCTCAAACAATAGAGGTATTGTACCCCAATTACACTTTTCAATTCTTAAGGGAGGATGAGAATTGAAGTAATTATGCCGATAATTACAAACAATTACATTAAAATTCAATTATCTTATGATTTTTTAAACATGTCTGTACATTATTTAATATTGAAAAGTTATTTTTATATAATAAATAATAGTATTTTAATTTTAGAATCTATATTTTTAAATATAATTATTTTTTGTTTTACTAATCTTTTAAATAATTTAAAATTTTATTGATGAGAGATAAGTTTCTATACATTTTGATATGCTAAATAATTAACTAAATTACATAGTATTTATTATAAATTATTTGTACTAAATTTAACTAAATTGCATAATATTTTCTATTAATTATTTATACTTGGTCAAGGATCAATTGGTGATAACAATGAGTATATATTTAATGTTAGAGAGAGAACGACTCAATGAATATCGAATACAAAGTAATCAGATAAAATTCTTTAGAATATTTATTTTCTTGCTAATTCAATTAGTAATCATATTATCGAATATTTTTTTGGACTAATGTATTGTATACAATGGTTTGATTTTAGGTTTTGTTACTTGTTTAAAGATTTTTCTTATCAAGTATTATTGATAATTTTTATAATAATTAATATCATTTTTTAAATTGAAAATTATTTAGTTATGTAATTATTATTTATACTTCCAAACATTGCATAGGGAATTATGATGTAATTACACTCTATAAGTCAAACACGTCTAAGGAATTAGAACTTCTCATAATTACAAGAGAGTGTAATTACTACTATAATAATTACAATTTCATCCAATTACTATGTGGTGTCCAAATACATTTTAAATTTAGATACCAAATTTTCTATATCTAATCCATTAAGTCAAGTTCTTTGTAATATCTCAAAAGTGAAAACAACCTAAAAATCTTTCCATATTTCAAATTATCTCCAATACTTTTATTTTGTGAAGAAATATCGAGTAAAATATCTTTTGCGAAATAGCTCATGAAAAAGGTGATATCCTAGATAATCTTGCTTTATATTGAGTTGTTCTATAAAGGTGTTTTGTGACAATATTGTTCTCGGCAAAATTTGTTCTAAAATATAGATATCTTTGAAGAAAATTATTCTAAAACTATTCTAGATAAGAATTATTATTGAAAGACAAATGTTATTGTTGAAAAATTTTGGGTTACATAATGATTTTCTTACACAACGAAAAAATATTTTTTTTCTAAAGTTGAACATTTGTGTTATTAATAGCAATAAACCTTTACCAAATTAGTATTTGTGACACCCTGAATAATTTATTTCTATTTGTGTAAATTTTGACACAAATGTGTATCTGTTTTAGTGGCTAAGTGTTCTGGGTGTTTGTGTAAGGTCTTAGGTTTAAGTCTCATATTTGGCAAATTTTGTTATTTTTTATCCTAGCCTTATCCCTATTTGGTAGGCTTATGTTATATTGTTTGTAAATTCATATTAGAATGAGTCTGCTAGTTCAAGTGGTAAGGACTTAGCTTGTTGGAGGTCCTGTGTTTGAAGCTTGTTGGAGGTCTTGTGTTTGAATCCTCGTACGAGCATGAATGTTAATTTTTGTCTTGGTTGTCTGAGAGAGTTTGGATGGGTTTGGAAGCTGTGTAGTTAGGATTGGGTTAGTAGGAGATCATGCCTAAATTTGAGGGATAAGGGATATTATTTTATTTTATTTTATTTTTTTCAAAATTTGTTTCTCTCTCTTTCAAAAAAAAATTAACGTCAGTTTTTTCTCCCATTTTCTCTACACTTCGTTTTTTCCTTTTTTTTGCTACCTACTCCTTTTCTGTTCAAAAACTATCATCAATCTCTGTGTTTTGGTTTTGTGATCATTGCTCGAATCGTGGTTGGTAAGTATTCTTGAAATTTTGTGCAATTGTAGGTCATTTTCGGTTGCGTTAATGTTGTGTATTCTGGTGTTATGTGCTAATCAAAGGGATCAAAATTCATCGTCTATCGTGTAAAGTGTTAAGGTTGACGTAACTATTCTGGTAAGTGATCGAACTTTTCATTTGTGTACTACGTTCAAGTATGTCGATTGGGGTTTTTATAATTGGTGTTTCGGTACTTAAAATTGATCATAGGAATGTTATTTTTAGGTTCTAGTGGGCTCGGGATCGCAATAGCATTAAAACCAAACCAGTTGTGTACCTAAAACACAAGAAAATGAGGTTCGACAAAAGCCAAAAATTGGGTCTGTCGACGCCAAACAGACGTGTGGCCGACTGCATGACTTTGAGGGTGAGGCCGTGTGCGAGACACAGCCATGTGGGCCATACATGCTAGGCAGGATTGGGCATGTGAGCCACACGGGCGTGTGGGATTTGGGCCAAGTCATGTGGGCCATATGGACAAAGCCAATTTGAGCATGTGGGCCATATAAGCATGTAGGCACAAAATCCTGAAATTTTCCCTAGGGTCGTACGGGTCATTCTAATTGACTGTGGACCTACCGTAGGGTCGGTAAGGGCTAACTAAACCCATTGTATGTGATCTGTTAATCTAATAGTCTGATCTGAGTAGGAAACGGATATGCATGTCTAATTGTTTTGCATAAATAAGTATAATATCTGTATACGAGCGTGTTAATCATGTGATTCTGTATTTGTTATTTGTTATCTGCATGTTGTATCTATATTTAGGGTGGGATTAATATATGTGAAGGAAGTAATCTGTACGGCGACTTTTCACTTAATTTCTGGCAGCTTGACTGCACATTATTCTGTTATATGTCGCATCGATATTACATGGTATATAGGGATGATTGGGTGTTTTTAACCCCACATAGTGTGATGGGGTGGACAGAGATGGTGTGTAGAGGATGGGGTAAGGATTCTGTATATATGTTTGGATTATCTGATTCTAATATATGTATTTGTTAAGGACTTAGGTCTATATTTGTATTTGTTCTGCATATAAGAATACCATTTACATTTGTATGTCTATCTTTTTTAGTTACACACTGAGTTTACAAAAACTCACATATGGTTGTCTGTCTTGTACAGGTAACCCTCGGGCATATGCGGGTCGGTACGATAGAGGCTCAGCGGTGACCACTAGTTAAAATTGTATTTGAGTTTTCGGTATTTTTAAAATTCCGGATTTATTTGAGAGTTTGTACCTTTTGGAACTTTTGGGACTATATGGTTTTAACTGTTGGTTTTGGTTTTGATTGTTTTCTATCCTATGTTGCATGTCAAAAAAAATTACGAAAATGACGGCTTTATGCAAACGAAGGTTTTTCTGGAAACACGAACTGAGTTTCTAAAATATAATGACTTTTAAAATTTTTCACTGCAAATTATGTTTTGGCGAATGAATAAATTCACAACGGTTTCTGTAATAATAAACAAGTAAATGAATATGTTTTGTAAAATTTGGACACTTTATAACAAGTAACTTTATAAGGTTTTTGTCGAAATAAATACAGTTTCAAAACTCTTCTTCGTAACACTCCCGGATTCTGCCATAACGTCTAAGCTGGGTTTGGGTTGTTACATTTAGTGGCATCAAAGCCAAGTTGTAAAACTCGAGCTGTGAATTTTGGTTTCCAAAATTCGATTTGAAAAAAGACTGGTTTGCAAAAAAAAATTTGTTTCTTTTTCGGTAAGTATGTGGTACATTGAGTCTCAGGCATCGATCTTATAAGTACTTATAGACTTAGAAAACACTGCAGTTAGAACTCTCTGAAACTATGAATTAGTTAGAAACTAAAACCTCTAAAATACTTCTGAACTTCTGATAATTGAAGCATAAAATTTCTGTTAATAAACGTGAAAACTAGTGCATAAAATTTTAAAATGTAAATAAAATCAAATTACGATAAGCGCACAAGAAAAACGTAGTCGAGGATTTCATGAGTGCGGCGGGTGGGCGCCGTAGGGGGCTCAAGCTGAGTCTTCCTCTCTGGGTAGTATGCCAAATTTGGATACGAGTGAGACTCCGGCTACACCTTCTACTGAGACTGGGTCTCAAAGCCGATCGGCTGGGGATGACGCAATGTCCCAAGCCATATTGAGAGTTTTAGAGAGGGTCGCTAGACCCCATTCTAGATCTCTGGGCTGTGCGTTGGTAATTGAATGACTCCGGTCCAATAGAGCTGAGCTGTTTAGGGGTGTTACGAGAGTCGCCCCTACTGTGGTCAAATATTGGTTGGTGGCCACTGAGAGGATAATGAACAACATTGACTGCACTCCTAAGCAGAAATTGAAGGGTACAGTTTCTTTGCTTCGCAACGAAGCTTATTAGTGGTGGTTATCAGTTGAGGAGGGTACTCAACCGAAACGTCTGAACTAGGAATACTTTAAGACTACCTTCTAGGGAAAACATGTGGGCGTGAGCTATGTTGATGCTCGTAGGCGTGAGTTCATAAATCTCACGCAAAGTGGTAAGTTTGTGGCTAAGTATGAGGTCAAATTTCTAAGATTGAGCTGCTATGCTCAAAGCATGATGGCATCCGAATATGAAAAATGTGTGTGTTTCGAGGATGGCTTGAGAGATAGTTTGAGGGTATTGATTGCTCCGTAGAGGAAGCGAGATTTTGCTATTTTGTTAGATGATGCGAAGATTGTCGAAGAGGTTAAACGCGTGGAATGTCAAAATAAAGACCGAGAGAGAGGCGAGAATAAGAGGGATTCAGAGCCCTTTAGTTCTGTTCAGACGCCTAAGAAACGGGCTAGACCTAATGGGCCTACTAGAGTGGGAGTTCTTGTTGCTCCTGCTAAGATTCAGCCTTGTGGTGACTGTGGTAGGCGTCATTCGGGCAAGTGTTGGAGGAGATTCGGAGCTTGTCTGAGATGTGGGACATTAGAGCATCAGATTAGAGAGTGACTACATCATGCTGATCAGATGCAAGGTAGGGACTGTGGACCGGCTAAGGTGGTAATAGTATGGGCCGAGGACAAAGAGCATCGGGTAGAGGTGCTAATCAGACTAAAGGGAGGTAGACTACACTAGTTTATGCTGCTTGACACCGAGAGGACAGAGACGTCATTGATGTGATCATGAGTATGGTTTTTTTATGATTTATATACTGCTTTGATAGACATAGGATCCACACATTCCTTCATACCTCGTTTGGCTTCTGAAAACTTTTGGATTACTGTTGAGTGTACTTCTGGTGAGATCTCTGTGCTGAGTCCGTTGGGACAATCTGTTCAGGTAAGTAGACTATATGGGAATGTACTGTTGGAAGTACAATGGGTTTTGTTTCTGAAAAATCTGATGGAGCTACCGTTTGGGGAGTTCGACTTGATTCCGGGTATGGATTGGTCAGTAGAGCACTGAGTTAGTTTGGATGCACGACTAAGAGGGTCGTTCTAAGGACCGAGGATGATAAGGAAGTGGTTGTAATCTGCAAGCGTCAAGATTAACTTTCTAATGTGATATCCACTCTAGTGGTCGAGAAATTGGTTCGGAAAGGGTATGAGGCGTATTTGGCCTACGTCAATGTTTCAGTTTCTGGGGACTCTTCTGTTGGAGATATTAGAACAGTGAATGAATTTTCAATTTTTTTCCCGATGATTTACCAGGTTTACCTTTAGATCAAGAAGTTGAGTTCCGCATTTAGCTTCTACTAGGTACAACTTCGATGTCCATTGCTCCATACCGTATAGCACTGAATGAGCTTATAGAGCTTAAGGCTCAACTTCAAGAGCTTCTGGATCGTGGTTTCATCTATCCTAGTGTGTCTCCGTGGGGGGCACCAGTTCTATTTGTAAAGAAAAAGAATGGTACCATGAGGATTTGCATCGACTACCAGCAACTGAATAAGTTGATTGTAAAGAAAAAGTACCTACTTTCAAAGATCGATGACCTGTTTGATCAGTTCCAAGGTGTTTTAATATTATCTAAAATAGATCTCTACTCTAGGTATCATCAGCTTAGAGTTAAGGAAGCTGATATTCATAAGACGGCATTTAGGACTCGTTATGGGCACTACGAGTTCCAAATTATGTCTTTTGGTTTGACGAATTCTCCGGTTGCATTAATAGATCTGATGAACCGATTTTTTCAATCATATCTAGATCAGTTCATCAAAGCCTTTATCAACGATATTCTAGTGTACTCTAAGATTGAGAATGAGCATGATGAGTATCTTAGAGTAGTGCTTCAGATACTTCGAGAGAAACAGCTCTACGCTAAGTTGGGTAAGTGTGAATTCTAGTTGCGAGAGATAACATTTCTAAGGCACGTGGTTTCTGCTGAGGGGATCCAAGTTAATCCTAAAAAGACTGAGGCTGTGTTTGATTGGAAATATCCTAAGAATGTCTCTAAGATTCACAGTTTTCTAGGTCTTGCAAGTAATTCCTCGACAACTTTAATTTCATCCAATTACTATGTGGTGTCCCAACAACTTAAGTCGCTCGAGTTAACTTCCATGGTGTTTACGTTAAAGATCTAGAGGCACTATCTGTATGGTGAGAGGTGTATCATCCACACCAATTATAAAAGTCTCAAATACCACCTTACTCAAAAGGAGTTGAATTTTAGGCAGCGTCGATGGATTGAGTTGCTTAAGGATTATGACTGCACGATAGAATATCATCCCGGTAAGGCTAATGTGGTGGCCAATACTCTCAGTCGAAGAGAAATGTCTGATTTGAGGACAATGTTCACTCGTCTCAGTTTGTTTGATGATAGGGGTTTGTTAGCCGAGTTGCAAGTTAAGCCGACTTGGATTGAATAGATTAGGGAAAAGTAGTTAGGGGATGACTCTTTGGGTCTAAGGTTTCGTCAGATTGAAAGTGGTAGTACATCTAATGTTGGACTGAATAAAGATAAAGCTCTGTGTTTCTGATGATGGGTTTGTGTACTGAACGATTCTGATCTGAGACAGTCGATTCTGAGGGAGGCACATAATAGCCCTTATGATATGTATCCGGTAGTATAAGATGTATCGAGATCTCCGTGAACTGTATTAGTGGCTAGGGTTAAAAATTTTGTTGCTTGTTGTCTGACGTGCCAGTAAGTTAAGGTTAAGCACCAGTTGCCTTCAGGTTTGCTCCAATCGTTAAGATTCCTTTATAGAAATGAGAACATGTGATGATGGACTTTGTTAGTGGGTTGCCTTTAACACCCGCTAAGAAGGATTTTGTTTGGGTCATCGTGGATCGATTGACCAAGTTTGCCCATTTTATTCTAGTTCAGATGGACTACTCACTGCAAAAGTTAATGAACCTTCACATTTTTATTATTGTAAAACTACACAGGGTTCTGATTTCGATAATCTCTGATAAAGATCCTCACTTCACTTCTCAGTTTTGAAAGAAACTTCCTGAAGCTCTAGGTTCAAGATTAGACTTCAGTACTGCATTCCATCCTTAGACTAATGGTCTATCTGAGAATGTGATTTAGATACTAGAGGATATGCTTTGGAGCTATTTGATTGACTTCTGAGGTAATTGGAAAGATTTTCTATCGTTAGCTGAGTTCACCTACAATAATAGTTTCAAGTCTAACATCCAGATGGCACCTTACGAGGCTCTGCATGGTCGTAAGTGTCGTACTCCACTATGTTGGATTGAGTTGGGTGAACAACGGGTTTTGGGTCCTGATTTGGTTTTCAAGACTAAAGATAAGGTTAGACTGATTCGGGATCGTTTGAAGGCTATTTCTAATAGACAGAAATATTATGTAGATCTAAAAAGGAGGGATATCGAGTACTCTGTGGGTGATTTCGTATTCCTTAAGGTATCTCCGTGGAAGAAAGTTCTGTGGTTTGATCATAAGGGCAAGTTAAGCCCTAGGTTCATTGGGTCGTATCGGATTTCGAAGCCCGTAGGATTATTTTCTTATCAATTAGAGCTACCTCCAGAGTTTAATCGTATAAATGATGTGTTTCACGTTTTGATGTTGAGGCGGTATTAGTCTGACCAATCTCACGTTGTTTCTGTTGAGGAGATTGAGGTTAGACCGGATTTGACCCTTGAGGAGAAGCTGGTTAAGATTTTGGATCGATATGCTAAAGTTCTGAGGAGGAAATTCATTTCGTTAGTTAAGGTTCTGTGGCGGAATCATGGCACTGAGGAAGCCACGTAAGAAGTTAAGGACTCGATGCGTCAGCAGTATCCTCATCTGTTTAGATCAGACAAATTTCAAAGCCAAAATTTTTTTTAGGGGGTAGAGTTGTAACGCCCTAAATAATTTATTTATGTTTCTGTAAATCTTGAAACAAATGTGTATCTATTTCAGTGGCTAAATGTTCTTGGTATGTGTGTGTGAGGTCTTGAGTCTAAGTCCAACTTTTGGTAAATTCTGTTATTTTTCATCCTAGCTTTATCCTTGCTAGGTAGGTTTATGTTATATTGTTTGTAAACTCATATTAGAATGAGCCTGCTGGTGCAAGTGGTAAGAAGTTTGATAAGCTGTAAAAGTAACATATTTTAATCTCATTCTTAACGTGTTTTAGGATGATTAATTATGCAAATAAGTGAATTTGATGTTCCTAATCTTTTAAATTTATGCTTTTATACTTAGGAGAGCCTTTGGGAGTGAAATGAGTGAAAAACAAGCCAAAATTAGACAACTAGAGTTGTTTCCAAGATCCACACGGCCTGGGTATTTCCACACAGGCTGGCCATAAGCTCATGTGCCAGCTCGTGTTGCTTTTACAACCTGCTTCCCAGATGCATGGAAAAACCCAATTTTTAGGCTTTCGCAGTATTCTAAAGTCTATAAATACCAATTAGAAGAAGACCCAAGGGGGCACTCAGAGAATATCAATGAAAACACTTGAAGAACGCCATCGGAATCAAGTCGGAAGCAGATCTCTCTCAAGATCGAAGATCTCCATTTAATCTCTTTATGTCTTGTGGTTATCCTAACTTTGAGATGTTTCTATTCAGGATTATGAGCTAAATTCCCCAGATACCTAGGGAGGATGAAACCTATGATGAATCTTATTATTTAATTTCTGTTAAATACTTGATTCTTGTTCTCAATTATTTATGTTTATTTTGTGTTTTAATATTTTTGGGATATTAATTCATGTTTTATGTCCTTATTTCAGTGGAGCAAAAGTCCCTGTTTAAGAGTAGATCTAGCATAATTGAGTGGAGTTACATACAATCCTAGAAATAAGATGACATTAATCTACCGAATTAGAGTCAAATCTAATAGGGAATCTATAGATCGAGTTAATGCGACGATAGGGGTTTTAATTAGAAAGAGATTTCAATTAATCAACCTAGAGTCAATTGTTCTTACTCTCGTAAGAGATATTTACATGATTTAGGGATTTCTATAGATCAAGTCACAGTTGAATAAATCATTTAATTTAGATTCATAATAATAGGTTAAGTCTAGGTGGATTCTTTCTTGCGTATTGTCTATCTCATTAGTTATCTTTGATTATTTTCCTATTTCATTCTCTGTTGCATTTTTAGTTAGGTTAGTTTAGTAATTTTAGATTAAAAATAATCACTCCAATTTGTCGGCTTAATAATAAAAAAACGGTAATTATTAATACTTTTAGTCCTCGTGGATACGATATTCCCTACTCACCATAACTATACTATTGTTTGATAGATGTGCTTACTTTAGTCGTATTTATAGTTAGTTTAGTGATCATCAGAGTTAGCTTGCTAGAAGTCTTGTGTTCGAATCCTTGTGCGAGCGTGAATGTTAATTTTTGTCTCGGTTGTCTAAGAGAGTTTGGATGGGTTTGGAAGTCTATGTAAATGGATGAGAGAGTAGGTAGTTGGGATTGGGTTAGTAGGAGGTCATGCCTAAATTTGAGGGATAAGAAATTCTTTTTTTTCAAAATTTGTTTCTCTTTTTCAAAAAAAAAACAGACGTCAGTTTGTTCTCCACTTTTCTCTACACTTTTGTTTTTTCCTTCTTTTTGCTACCTTTTGCTTTTCTGTTCAAAAACTGTCGTCAATCTCTGTGTTTTGGTTCTGTGATCCTTACTTGGATTTTGTTTGGTAAGTGTTCTTGAAGTTTTTTATGATTGTAGGTCACTTTCTGTTGCGTTAATGTTGTGTATTCTGGTGTTAAGTGCTAATCAAAGGGATCAGAATTCATCGTCTATCGTGTAGAGTGTTAGGGCTGTCGTAACTGTTCTAGTAAGTGATTGAACTTTTCGTTTATGTACTACGTTCAAGCATGTCGATTAGGGTTTTGATAATTGGTGTTTCGGTACTTAGAATTGATCGTAGAAATGTTGTTTTAGGTTCTGGTGGGCTCGGGATCGCAATATTATCAAAACCAAACCAGGTGTGTACCTAAAACACGACAAAACAACGACCAGTGAAAACTAAAAATTGCGTCTACCGACGTCACATGGGCGTGTGGCCGACCGTGTGGCCGACCGTATATAACACACAGCCATGTGACTATCAAGGGTAAGGTTGTGTGCGAGACACGGTCGTGTGACGGTGATTGTGTGGCCGTGTGGGCCACATGGGCTAGGCCGGATTGGCCGTATGGGCTTTAGGCCAAGTCATGTGGACCACACGGGCAAGGCCAATTTGGGAATGTAAGCCACACGGACATGTGGGCCCAAAATTTTAAAATTTTCCCTAGGGTCTCACAGGTCATTCCGATCGACTGTGGACCTATCATAGGGTTGGTAAGGGCTAACTAAACCCATTGTATGTGATCTATTAATCTGATAGTCTGATCTGAGTAGGGAACGGGTATGCATGTCTAACTATTTTGCGTAAATAAGTATAATATCTGTATACGATCATGTTAATCATGTGATTCTATATCTATTATTTGTTATCTGCATGTTGTATTTGTATTTGGGGTGGGATTGGTATATGTGAAGGAAGTAATCTGTACAGAGACTTTTCGCCTAATTTCTTACAGCTTGACTGCACATTATTCTGCTATGTGTCGCATCGACACTATATGGTGTGTAAGGATGGTTGGGTGTTTTTAACCCCACATGGTGTAATGGGATGGACGAAGATGGTGTGTAGACGATGGGGGTATGATTCTGTATATTTGTCTGGATTATCTGATTCTGATATTTGTATCTATTAAAGACTTAGGCCTGAATTTGTATATGTTCTACATATAATAACCCCGTTTACATTTGCATGTCTATCTCTGTTGGTTACACACTAAGTTTACGAATACCACATCTTTTTGTTTGTTTTGTACATGTAACCCTCAGACATAGGCGGGTCGGTGCAACGGAGGCTTAGCGGTGACCACTAGTTAAAACTGCCTTTGAGTTTTCGGTATTTTTAAAATTCTGGATTTATTTGAGAGTTTGTAACTTTTAGGACTCTCTGGACTATATGGTTTTAATTGTTGGTTTTGGTTTTGATTGTTTTCTATCCTACGTTGTATGTCAAAACGATTTATGAAAACAATGGCTTTACGCAAACAAAGGTTTTTTTGGAAACACGAACTGGGTTTCTAAAATATAATGACTTTTAGAATTTTCCACTACAAATTATGTTTTGGCGAATGAATAAACTCACGACGGTTTCGGTAATAAACAAGTAAATGACTATGTTTTGTAAAATTTGGACACTTTATAACAAGTAACTTTATAAGTTTTTTGTCGAAATAAAAACAGTTTCAAAACCCTTCTTCGTAACACTCCCAGATTCGGCCATAACGTCTAGGCCGAGTTTGGGGTGTTACAGTATCTTTGTTTCAGGCTAGGTGGACTTAGTCGTTTCTTGGCTTTCTACTGACACGATCTTCCCCGCTATTGTCGAACCCTAGTTCTACTTAGAGTATGGCCTCTAAATTCATGATTTTTTTAACATAATAAAAAATTTATTAATATTCTAGTGGGGAAGATCAATTTCTCTTGGTGGGCTAGAAACCAAAGTTAAGATCCCTTGGAAAATAGAATTCAGTGTAAAATAAATCTCATTATAAAATAACATAGTAACAACGATTATTGTGGTATAGTTTGGTTTAGCCCATAATCTCTATTTCGAGAGAAAAATATAAGATTTCTAGTCAAATAAGAATAGGCAAGATAATAATATTTAAAAGGAAAATACACATACAACTCCTCTCGGAACCAAGGCTTGACACCCATCATGTGTCAGATGGGCCATTGGGCATGTCTAATGTATTAAGTTTAATTATATGTGTTATTTGGACCTTTAATCAACTCATATAATTTAATCAAATCAATTATCAACTTTTTATTCCCAAAATATTACTTATTTAATTAATTAAAAATAAATTTATTTAATTTACTTAATTTAATTATTTTCTCAACTCAATTCTAATTTCGTTAAAGTCGTGACAATTTTATCATACCAAAATCTTTAAGTAAACAATTTTGATTATCTGGTTCAACAAAATCGCGATAAATAATTTATTTAATTTCCACTTCGAACTTCAATTATTTAATTGCAATCAATTAAATAATAATTTAAAAAAATAATTTAACCTCTAAGTCATCTCTTGCTTATACTGAGAAAACACATTCATTGCGGATAGTGGATATATGCGGTCTATTTTTTTAATTCATTTTTTTCACATATTCATCATAGTGGTTCAAATGCAAACTATTAAGCGTTGAGTTAAACTAGTGGAGAGACAAATTGAACATATATTAAAAGTCAAATCAAATCTTATGTTGCATCTCACATGATACTAAGGTCAACACTTAGTTTTCATTTTCTTATCACTTCGTTATTAAACCTCAAAAATGCATAATTCAATCTTTACATATATACTACTTTCAAAGTTTCAGAGGAATAATTTCATTTTTCAAATTGATTGTGTCTCATAATTCACAAACTTCCTATGATCAAATCACTTATTCCCATGATAATTAATTCACATTCCTGATTCCTTACTCATTGCCAAATCTTATTTTAATTTCTCATGCTCAACTTAGGTCAATAATATAATGCAGAACTTACCAAAGTTGCTAACTTTGGTCACTTTCACATTTCTTACTCCTACCTCTAATATCTTTCCTCGAGACCGGATCATTGACTACTCGAAGGTGTCTGGCATGGTGAATGTTTTAGAAGAATTCTCATACCCCTAATTTGATTTGGATTGGAGTAAAGCATCTTGATCCTACCCTCCAGGTCATACTGACCTACACCACTAAAGGAGCCTGAAGGTAATTGTTAGTGATTAGAGTTCATCTCCTTTTAAACATTCACGACCCTAACTCAATTCAACCTTAAAGCAAAAATGCTAGGTTGTTCACTTTACATATCCTTTGTAACACCCCTTACCCAGCCCGACCAACGAGCCCGGGTACCAGAGGTTACAACAACCCGATTTAACACAACAAATTATTTTGAGCTATTATCTCAAATGGTTTAACAGTGTCAATTTACAATTTGAGACGTCAACTATAATTCATGCCATTAAAGATTGGGCCCTACTGATTTACTATTTTAGCTAATCTATCAATATTTACAACTCAAACAAAACTTTACACAAAATCTTCCAAATCAATCCCTAAGGCGTGGCCTCTAAGGGGACCTTCTATATACATAAACGATATCCATACGTCTCACATATCTGGCGTTATCTGGCTTGTTCCCTCCACTCGATTTTAAATTAAAGTTTTATCCTGCAATAAGTAGACCATTTATAAGTTCAAATTAACTTAGTGAAATTCTGCAATACAATATAAAATAAAAAATACAAAACTTCAAAAATGAAGTTTTAAGGAGAGATTTAAACTCCCAATCATCTTTGGCCATTCACTGATTTTAATGATGTGGTTGGAACTTTTCCCCCTTTTTTGTAGCTTATCGTTAGGAAATTTACTCTTTATCTAAGACGTGCGTATGTACTTTACGGTAACAGCTCTTTATGGTATGGACCAGATTTTTGCCATATTCCAAATTTCCTTTTTTCCCCTGACTTGTTCAACATTTTACAATACTGGCTACATGGCCAAACCATTTACAGGGATGCCCTACCGTCAATGTGGCTTCGCACTTTTCTATTTTGTCCAGCTAATCGTTCTTCTCTTTCCCAGTCGCCAGATGATTGATAGTAACATTTAAATCCCTACTGATCCATATTCTCTGTTTCCTTTTGGCAAAATTCTGTCCCTATAGTCTTTGGCAAACTTCCATGTGGTCTATTTTGTGTTACTTACTCCTAATTAAGTTGCTCACCTCTTGATAAATGATCGGGCATCTTCCTCTACTTGACCTTTTGGAAATCGATATCTTCTAGTGGTCCTTAGTGGACCTACCAAGCAATAGATGTCTCTTATTACTCGTGAAGCTTTGGTATTAGGTTCCGCTCAAACATCTTATGGTTATCATAAATCCTGGCTTATTAGCCAAACCTAAGAACTTGTACCCGGGTTTTTTATCAACCCTACTACTCTCTACTTGAGTTATACCTACATTTTCTTTTCCTCAATCTGACAACTTCTGGGTTCCTTGTCCTAACAAACCTTACTCGCTGTCATTGCAAACTCTGACCTTGCACACCTTAATTCACATATTTAATGTTTGGGCAGACTACCCTATGTTTAGTGTCTCGGCTGACTATCCCGTGTTTAATGTCCCGTCGAACCATCGCCTGTTTGGTGGACTATCTTATGTTTAGTGTCCCAACAGACTATCTATTATGTCATAATGTCTTTCAGCTGTGGTCTAACATAACCTGTGTCTACCATCCCGTGGACTATTAGGATGCCATTGCATCTTTTAGCTATGGTCGTAGTCCTATTTACCATGATGCCATAACAACTTTCAGCCATTGTTTTACTCATTTATATCATGATGCCATACCATCTTTCAGCTATGGTCTTGTTCATTTTAGGCATATAGCCTCCGATTGGTCCCATGGCCTAACCATGATCTTTCATGTTTACTCTTCCTATTGCACTCGTTCCATTCCTCCATTTCATCATTTCTAACCTTCATACACAAACACCACAAAGTCTCATCCGCAATGCTCAGAGCATCGCTCATCACGGGTGCACACAACACTACTGTATAGCGATATCTAATAGAATCATTCTATTTTTCCTTCCTAACTTCACCTAAACTCGATAATGTTTCCTTTATATGCATTTCATGGATGCAATACCATGGAATCGTAGTTAATTCATGCACATTGAACTAAAATTTCGGATACTCATAAACTCATGCAATCTTACAACATGCTTAGCTTTTCAAAGGTTGAGTGCAGAAACTCACATCTCTTCCTCATTCTCAACAACTTTGTTTTGCCTAGACACCAGGGTCTCTTTTTTCTTGACAACCTAACATAACAACCATCTATCGATTATTTTGATGGCATTCAGACATCGAAAACCCAGAATTTATTATTATAGGAAGCATTTAAGAGTTCTTATCGTAAATCCTCAGTCCATAAGTATAGAAGGGTAAGGAAACTTACCAATTACTAAATTTCCCCACTTTCATACTTCAACTCACATAACAACCATCGCTTGTAAAGCTTTCTTCAATTGAATTATCTTCCTCTCAAGGTTGCTGGAGAAGGTGATCCTACCGGAAGGAGAATATATAAAACCAATTTTAAGAATCATGTCTTCATACGCGCCTACCTATTTATATACTCATTTGGCATGATTTCCATTGGTTTCCACCACCGTACCTTCTTAATCATTTTGTCTCCCCCTAAAGAACTAATCAACTCCATCCTAACCGAACCAAAATTGGGACCTAACTATTCGCATTTCAATCACTAAATTTTCTAATCTCCCTCCGAAGCTCAACAATTTCTGAGCTCGTTTAATTAAATCCTAGTTTCCAAAATCCCGAGTCAATTTGGGTAACCGAGCGTTACAACTCCCCCACCCTTAAAGAAAATTCATCCTCGAAATTTTCTTTATAACCTGATCTTTTCAAACCGGTGTCCACTTTAATTTCCCTTGTCTTAGGGAATTAGCTGCATATCTAAGAGCAGTTGCTCCAACACTCCTCAGGGTCACGTTATCGCCCTAACACCTTAAATCTCAACCGATTCTTACCTCACCTACCAGGGTTCTACCTTGACCCTCTATAGAAAATTGTGTGGCACAAAGACCATTTGTGTTCATTCTTGCGAACTCTCACTTACACTATCAACCAGTCGTGTCTTGGCATATCACTTCTAGGCACTTCCGGAGTGATCATGAGTCATATGGCGGACACTTGATTAACGACTAGCTTTGGCGGACATTTTTGTTGGAATTTATTACTTTGTAAAAATAAGTGTTGGATCGAACCCGAATTTTGCAATGAACACGAACGAAAATTGAGAAAATTGAACACAAATATTTTTGTGGAAAAATCCCTCTGAAGAGGATAAAAAAAACCACGAACAAAGAAAACTTCACTAAAACAGAAAAAAACCAAAAAGGTACATGATGGAAAAAGAAACAAACCTTAAACCCGAAATACGAAGATTTCTTGAAATACCCACCTCTTTATTTTGTTGTTATTCTAAACTATCTAGGGTTGCTAAGGGGCCTATTTATAGGTTGAATTTCGTGTATAAATATTACTAAAATATCCCTAGAATAATTAGAGTTTGACTAGAAAATATAATATAGTTTAACTAGGAGAAGAAACCTGGTTGAGTGGGGAACATGTCGTGACGTCGCTATCGGCTCATCGGAACATCCATCTTCGCATCATCGGGGCGTGGCATTACTTCTCGTCGGGACGTCGTAGTCGCGTCATCGGGACGACAGCTCTTCCTCATCACAATGTCAACCATGTTTCGTCTGAAATGTGAGGCACACTCCACAATAAGAGAATTTTGGTAACTTTACAACTGAATTGAGATCCAATTAATAAATAACACCAACTCAATTAAAATCTTAAATATAATTTTATACTGCATACAACAATACGGTCCATTATGGACGAACCTGATCCCGACAACAAAAGAATGTATTAGATCTGTGACTCTTATGTTCTGGAAAGACATACTAGTTTTGGATACCCATACCTGAATTATTCGGTTTGATACGATACACCCCTCCTGGACAATCTGTTTGATTTTTTTGTACAAGAATTGTTGAGTTGTTGGTTTTCTCCATTAATGTCGACAGGTTTGAAGAAGATATAACCTGAATTCAATGCTTTTATAATCATGATAACTTTCTCATGCCAAAAAGAAACATGAAAATGGGACCATGCAGGCATCGGACTAGGTCACTATGAGCTCAAAATCAAATAATGGGACGGAAGAATAAAGAAATGAACATGAATTTCAACTTTCTTAGTTCATGCAGCCATTCAATAGATTTTAATTCTATCAGATTGGCATTCTTTATATCAACCAAAGAAAAAATAGAGAATTTAAACGTAACATTGTAATTTACTTTTTTTATTAAAAAAAAGACAAATTAGTATATCTTAGATTAAAGAGTAAACTAGTGTTTTTATTAAAAAAATTATCAATTTCTACTATTAAAAACTAGTGTAGCTAACAAAATAACCAGACAATTACACGTGACATGTCAAGTGTACCTCATACTGATGTATAAGGACCAATTTTTAACAATAAAACTTTATGTAACTTTTAACAGAAGAATTAATTTGCTCTTTCATCTAATATACAAAAACTAATTTACTCATTTTTTAAATAAAGAAAGTAAAATATAATCTAACTCTTATTACGAAAGCCTTCACAATACTTTTATCAAATTTAAACTTATTTTAATTTTAAATTTATACGATTGTTTTTGAAAGATAATCTAACAGATTTTAATTCAAATTTTAATATCTAGTATAACCTTTTTGGTATAGTGACATCCTTCATATAAAAAAAGAAAAAGAATATTATCTTCTATCGGTACCACTTTCATTTCTTCCACTTTACCATATTTTTCAATGGAAAAAAGGAAAAATGGAACTTTAAACCATGTACAGTCCAATGTTTGAACTCCGCTTTAAGCATTACAATGACCCATTCCATTGGATATATTTAATGTGTGTGTGATTTTCTTAGAAGAGCCTACCAAAAGGAAATTGAGGATTAGAAAATGAAATCTCATGTGTTTTCAGCTTTACTTGATTGAAAAGCAAATTTAAATTTAGTGAGATGCCCTACAGGATTATGATTTGGACATCTTAATATTTTATTATTAGATAAAAATATCATAGTATTTATATTAAAAGTCATATTATATTTTTTCATTTTTATTTAAAAATAAATAAATTAATCCATATACATTAAATGAAAGAGTAAATTAATTCTTTCTGCTAAAGATTTCATCAATTTGTACTATTGAAAACTAATGTAACCATCGGAATAGCCAAAAGTGACAGATGACATGTCACATATACCTCATTTAGAATTAGTTTTTAACAACAAAAATGGATAAAAATCTTAATAAAAAATTATTTTACTCTTTAATTTAATATATAGAGAATAATTTATCTATTTTTTAAATAAAAAAATAAAATACAATTTAATAACCTCTATTGTGCTCTTACTCTCACTATTAATGCAATTGCATTATATAATCTGTGACCAGTATCTACAGTCTCAAACTGCTTATAAAACATTACATATATTGAGGTCTTTTAGAACATCCTTCTTCCAATATGGGTGAGTTTAGACAACATGTGCAGCCAATGTCAGAAATGGAAATGACAAAGCAGCAGTGTTCAGAGTTGAATCCAACTCCAATGGAGAATTTCACCATTGCAGACTTCTCTCTCCAAACCTTACTGGCCCACCAACTTCCTGAATTCCCACCAATCCTCTCCTTCACTGTGCTTGCCGGCGGCAGCCCTACTGCCACCGCGGATGAACATGTTTCTCTCCAAACCAACAAGAGAAAAGCAACGGAACAATCCACATGCAAATCCCAAATCATTTCTCCAGCAGCTTCGACCACTGAATTTGAAGGAAACACCAAGACGAGGAAAAAGATTGTATGGTGTCCCATCACTCGGTTTTACAAATTTCAATCCTCATGTCAATTTCATCCTTTTTAACATATTTGGCGTTTGCAGAGACAAGGCAAAGGGAAGAAATCAAAAGAAGCAGAGGAAATCATTCATGTTAGAGCAAGAAGAGGCCAAGCTACTGATAGTCACAGTTTAGCAGAAAGGGTATCTAATTTTTTTCTTGCTTTGGTTCAGTACAAATGGAGATGAGTGAACACTAGTATTGATCTTCTTTTGTTTTCCAGGTTAGAAGAGAGAAAATAAATGAGAAAATGAGATGCTTACAAGACCTTGTTCCTGGATGCCACAAGGTAAAACCTTGTTCGATACATTATGCTTCTACATTCATCAGCATAGATTTTAACAGAGTTTGAGTGGATGCAACAGACAATGGGAATGGCAGTTATGCTGGAGGAGATAATAAATTACGTTCATTCATTACAGAATCAAGTAGAGGTAAATTTCAATGTAAAGATATTCTACTACACCAACAACACATCCTGTACTAATTTTGCTTCTTCTTAATCAGTTTCTTTCAATGCAGCTTGCGGCTGCCAGTTCTTATGTTGAAACACAAGGCGACAAAATGGCACAGGTTCTGAATTTCAAAGCTACTTTGATGGGTTTTTTTCTTTATTCTTCTTCTATAAACGGAAATAATTGAATCTCGTACAAACCATTTTAAAAATAGTTTAAAATAGTTTAAGTTTGTAATAAAATATTATCTTTCAAGTTTATAGGTATGTTTAATGTATCTGTCTATTTATTTAAGTTAGTGTCACAAATTAATTAGGTATCAATTTAGTTGAAAAATAGTTCAAATACTTTTATATATGCTAAGTAAGTTATATTATTATTATAATATTTTTTTTATATTTTATAAATCAATAAAAATTTACCCACAATGAGAAACATTTAACTTTATTATCACAACCAAAATATCATTTGATTTTTATATAAATTTTTAATAAATATATTTGTTACCGTATTACAGATATACCAACTTTCTATTAATTTAATGAAGTAAACATTGATTGAAGTACAAATGATTTGATTATGATTTAGAAATTGTTTTTATATTTCAATTGTTAAATAAGCTAACAATTCAAATAATAAATTAAAAAGAAATTATTTAAAAAATTAATTAAAAATTAACGTAATAAAATCACATATAAATATTTTTTACTTTTTCTATAAGAAGGGGATTTGATTGTCAAAATTCAAACATAAAATATGTTGTCAACTAAAACTCCAAATCAACCAAGTCTTTTATCACTAAAGTAATTAAATTTGAAATTGATGATTTTAAACCTTTCGTATTAAAGTAAGAGAAATGGTTAAAAATGAGTGATTGTGGACGCAGGAGGGGACAAATTCACATGTGGCACGACAACAACAAGAGATGGAGAAATGGGCAATGGATAGGTATGGAGAACAGCATTGGTTCCATTCGACATGGCCACTTTGACTGCACTTTTGGCCCTTTTCTTTTCCTTCTTCTTCTTGTTTTTGTTATATATATATAAAAGCACATGAATTATGGTAATGCAAATAAAAATCACATCTTGTTTCCAGATACCATGGCAAATGTTTCATCTGCTTTCTTGCACGTCACATCTATTTCTAATTGGACCTCATTTTTCCTAATTATTTTATTTTTTTCACATTTCAAATCACATATGACTATCCATTCTTCTCTTTTGTCTAAATCAATGTCCTCTTTCTTACATCCCTTTGAGAAAAACATGAAATTATTCGTCCAAGCTTAAAAATAAATTCAAAAGGAGTTTGAGTAAAAAGAAAAGTCATTTTTAATTTATTATCGAGACATTTTTAATTTGTTCTTATAACAAGCATTTACATATTATCTTCAAGTGTCTTATATTTCAACTTATGAAATTAGTTGCTTGCATTCTACGCATAGAAGCTTAACATGTGTTGAGTTTAGAGCATCATTGACGTCTTGTCTTGATAATATGACTTTCAAGAACAACTTGGGAATCACGACTTTAATGCATAAAGATCTTATAACAATAACTCTTTATAATTCACTTGCATAACCTAATGTGTTCCATGAGCTTTATCTACATAAGTGTTAAAAGAAATATCTACATTTATTATTATAAAACTATAATAATATCAGTACAATTAAATATTTATTAAGTGCTTACAAGCGAATCACGATTAGCTAGTAAGGCTTTCACTAAGAATCTCTCACTAGCACTAAAGTCAATCGCCCATATGTCTAAGCCCTAGATCATCCATGCGACGATGGTGTTTTCTTGTGTTAAAACCTTAGTGAATGGATTAGCTAGATTATCATTTGTGGATATCTTTTTTGTACTTATATCATGTCTATCAATGATCTCTTGGATCAAGTGATATTGACATAATACATTTTTCGATTTGTGAAGAGCCATTGGTTCTTTAGCTTGTGATGTGACTCCATTGTTATTACATTACAAATGTACTAGATTAACAATGCTCAGAACTGCATCTAGTTCAATGATGAACTTTTTAATCCAAATAACTTTCTTTGCAGCCTCACACATGGAGATGTATTCAACTTTAATTTATTGAGTCTATTGTCGTCATTTGTTTGGAACTTTTCCAACTAACAGCATCATCGTTAAATATAAACACAAATCCATCATGCGATTTGTTGTCATCCTTATCTAATTGGAATGCAGCCTCTGTATGACCCCTAACTTGGAGTTTAATCCCTCCATAAACAAAAAAAATGTCCTTAGTTCTTCATAAGTGCTTTAGGATATTTTTCACAGCAATCCAATAACCATCACTTGGATTACTTTGGTTCCGACTCATGATACTTAGAGCATAAGATACATCTAGTATTGTGATCTGTCGTAATTTGATACGTCAAATCAGTCTCTCCGTTATTCTCAAACAAATTAGTGTATTTTTTGTTGCATTTATTGAGTTTTCATTCTTGTCATTAATAAAGTGTTTTTATTAGTTTTATGTTATTTTTTAGACCCAATTTGGCCAAACGCGCTATTGGGAACTAACAATATGGTTGAATGGTGTAAGAAGTTTAGAATGGCCCAAAATTGAAGAAATTACCATCAAAATGAGGGGTATTTTAACACCCTAATCCGATCGGGGTAGTCTGACCCGAACTTGGAATGTTACATCAGCCACTGGAGTGACTCTCCGTTTTATTTCCAATCGAACCTCTAGCACACCATCAAACCAAGTGAATAAAATAAGAAACATGCAAGCTTTAAAATTTTAACTCACAATACTTAGCTTTCATAGGAAAAGGGGTTCGCATGTCAGAGCAAGACATGTAAACACAAGGTGAACTCATGCGCTCACATAAATACGCAAAAGACTTTTAACACATATAGTAACCTACTTCTAAGGCTCACAACCTACACAGCTCACAGGTTCTAGTTTTCGCAAAATAAGTCTCCTTAAACAGGTTAAGTCTCACGAACGATCCTTTTGCGTTGAGATTCTGCGAATTCGTATCGTAGAGACTCTCTCATCCCATGTATCGTAAATTATTAAGGGTTCATGCGTGGCAATTTGTTAAACGTTAGGGTTCACACCTTGCACAATTAGACAACTTTGTCACTTCGTAGTGACTTTGACAAACTCTATAAAAATTAGTCAGTTTTGAATATTTTGTACTCTAACTTATGGCAGATATTTTGATTAGAAAATAAATTCATAGACATGAACTCGTAAATTAAGAAAACATCAACATGGTTTTGAATTATATTCATAATGACAAGAAGTTGAAATACTTAACATTTAGGAATATATATAGTTTTATCGATTCGCGAGCTTGTATAAATAAATTTAAAAAAAACTAAGTCTTAGAAAAAAAGGCGAGGTATAGAGAGAAAGGTATTTCTATGCCCAAGCGGGGTTCCACATTTTCTTTTAATCTAGAGTTCGTTTGTACTACCTATTCAATGTTTATGCCTTGTCTGGGTCATTCGCTTCGCCACTACACACCATGTAATCTAATTGTCTGTAGTGTTTAGAAAAGTGTGTATGAGCTCTTGCGAACTAGGTGAATGTATTGGAAAACCACATAGTACATACAAAAAAATAAGTAAACAAGAATGTTATTAGGGTTATTGTTCTGCGAACTAGGTTCGCCATATCTACTTGAAGCCTAGTTCACGGTTACTTGCTATCAGTTAACCTAAATCAGTAAAACATAATGTTTTGGAAAACATAATTTTATTTACATGTTCTTTTCTGTTAGATAAACAGATATCCTTATGACTCCTCAATTTGACTCAAAGAGTCCAACATATCCCATAAGTGTAGAATTAAGCTAACACTCTCCATCACACTAGCATATATCATTGAATGAAGCTTGGTTTTATATTCTCGTATTTCTCCTAACCTATCCCAGGGCCTCTAGCCCAAATCATAAAACATAAGGGCGAGTACTTAAAATCCTATGGCATGCCATTATATCCAACAATTACCAAAGATTATAGTGTCAACATTTACTTAAACTTAGAGCTCGCGATTCATGGCAAGCTCTCGAAACACTGTTCATGACTAGCTTTCATATCAATGTTCATAAAAATACACATTTAAACACATTCATAAAATAAAGTTTTTAAAGAAGAATTTCTTGAAACTTAGGATAAAGCCTTAAGCTTCTGATTAAATTTATGGATTACACATACAAATGGTGATCCCTAAACACTTACCAGTTTGTTGAAAGTTTTAAACAAGCTTCATTGTGTTTGCTTGTAGACGGCTCTGTCAAGTTTTGGAACTTCACAAACATTCACAAGTCACTGACAATCGAAGCACAATAAAACTCATACAAAAACACAAGTGAGCCTAGGTTCACACATATTAATCTTTTGGTGAACCTAGTCTCTTTTGTTGCAAACCTTCTTAAAAGTTCTAAAGAAACAGAGTCTTAACTTAAGTTCTAAGAGCTAAGTTTTGGATTCATGATTTCATAAAAACATGACAACAATAGAAAGAAGTAATCAATAGAGAAGTTTGAAAGAGTTTTTTCGTTCAAAAAATATGTAATTTTTAATGAAAAGAATTTAATTTATAGGCACTAAGTGTTTTTATGTCCTTAAGATGCCCTAATAGACGTAGGAAAGGGTTAAGTGCATATGTGGTGTTGTGAAGAGAAAAATAAGTTGACTTCCTAAATTTTGTATAATTATCTTTGTCTATTTTTAACTATTTTTACAATTGAGACCCTACTTTCACTCTCGACCCAAACTATTGACCGCAACTCACCAAGCCCACTAGCGACTCTTTGGCTGAATGAAAAGAGGGGACTCTTTTGTTTAGGTTTTCTATCATCTTTTTTTCTTAATTTTAGTTTAGGTTTAGGGTTAATGTTCTTTTCTTTTCTTTTTCTTTTCATTTTTAGTTTAGGTTTTCTCTTTTCTTTTTTTAGGTTAGATTTTAATTTTGTTGTTTACTTTCTTCCTTATTGTTAAAAGATTTTTTAAACAATGATGGACAAACTCTTGGGCTTCAATGAAATTTCATCAATTGAATGAGCATTTTCTTAAACCCTTCACTTTCATTTTATGCTTACAATATGTTTCATAAAATACTTGTTTGGAATTTGAGTTTGAGTATATGCTAAACTTTTTGGATGGTTGATTGTTTGGTTGTTTGTTAGCTTAAGTTAATGCCTATTCTTGATTCATTGGTTGTTCGATTATATTGATATGCTTAATACGCTAAAATTGACACATCTAGCTTTAACACTCTTTGCTCGTCGTCAGGTTCGAGTTATAGAATGCTACAATAAGAACTGGAACAGTTACTATGTTAATGCCTAAATGGTCCAGTATTGATATGTGTGAAAGTGACAATTGGCAAGTATATTTTGACAATATGTGAACTGGTAACAGAGGTTTATATACATGTTTGAATTGGATAAATGACTTGAAAGTTTCTTAGATCTTGTTTGTGATTATTCCATTGAGGCATATTGGTTAGATAATTAGGAGTTTACATGGTATGTTTATGAAATGTTTTGGATTGTTTTGAATAGGTTTTTCATTGGTCAATTTGTGTTATGAAGTTGTCCTTTTGGGTTAAAAATTTAATCAAGTGCTTTAGAACATAAATTCGTACTACACGGCCGTGTGTCACACATGAACTTGTAACTTGGTTGTGTGCCTATTGGATAATAAGGAGAATTAGAAGCACACGTTTTCCAATTGTTACACGAGTTGGCCACACGTCTGTGTGAGTACTATAGATTTTTTCATTTTGTTTTCACGTGGTCTCAGTTTGTTACACAACCCAGCCACACAACCGTATGACGTTTGATGAATTTTTGTAATTTTGACCCACACGGCTTTAGTGAGTTACACGACTGTGTGACTCCTATTTTGAAAAACTAATCTGCTTTTTTAAAAGTTTTAAATTTGGTCCATATTTGTGCTCAGGTCAACTTAAGAGGTTTTGTAAGCTCAATTGAAACTCAGATTAGTTTGTAAATTATAGTATGCATGGATTATGAAATGTTTTAATGTATAATTGAATTTTAAAGTCAGAATTGTATGTAATTTACTCTGTTAACTATTGTAGCATCATATAGCTCAAGTTTGGTGACTAAACCAGGTGAGGGTGTTACATTCCATGAATGTCGCAGGAGCATTCATCAGTCCAAAGGGCATCACCAAGAATTTATAGTGACTGTATTACATGCAAAGCGCTATTTTTAGCACATCACTATCATTTACTTTCAACTGATAATATCTCGATCCAGGTCGATTTTAGAAAAGACTGAAGTTCATTTCAACTGATTGAATAAATCATTGATACGAGGTAAGGGGTACCGATTCTTGATCGTCAACTTATTCAATTGCCAGAAATCTATACAGAGCTGCATGGAACCATCTTTCATTTTTACAAACAAAACTGGAGCTCCCCAAGGCGATATACTAGGGCATATAAAGTTGCGATCTAGTAAGTCTTGCAATTGAATTTTCAATTCCTTCAACTCTGTTGGAGTCATTTAATAGGGGCAATAGATACCGAAGCCATACTAGGAAATACTTCGAATAAAAACTCAACTTCTCAATCTACTAGTAATCTCGGTAATTCCTCGATAAACATATTAGGAAATTCACACATATTTTGAATCTTTTTTATCTAATTATCATTATAACATAGGCTAGAAAAGTTTCACAACATTGATTTAAGAGCTTATCAGCTCGAACTGACAAAATAATCTGAGTCGAGCCTTTCGTTTTGACACATCCACTTCCATGATATCGCCATTTGGTTCCTGAACGAAAAACTTTTTTTTACGGCAGTCTAAAATCACTCCATGCTCGGTTATCCAATCCATTCCCAAAATCAAATCAAAATTGCCAAATGGCATAATCAGTAGGTCCATATGGAATAATATATTCTGAATTTCTAATGGGCATTGTTTGCACATTTGATCAACTAAAGGCGTCTATCTTAAAGAACTCATTACAGACATCAGTAGCATTACCCTCCTCACGGGTCCAAACAATATAAGATCGTGTCAGGGTTTTGGCCTATAACTGATGACCAGATGTCCCATTCTCCTTTCAAAAACCACCTCTCAATGCAGAGCCACCGCGATTACTCCCTCGACCATTGATAGTTGGAGTAGATCTCTAAGTAGAAGCAGGTGGATCAATGTCACGTACAAAATGATCCAGTGATCCACATGTAACAACCCAAACCTGTCCTAGACGTTATGGCCGAATCTAGCGATGTCATATGGAATGGAATTTGAAATTGAATTTATCGAGTTAAAGCAATTTTTGTTTATTAACTTCTTTTTATCTTTCATCAATCTCAAAACTATTTTCCTGTTAATTAGTTTCGTTTAAAATCATGTTTTGTAGCGGAAGCTTTCAAAACCATGCCATTTAAAGAAAATCATTCGCGTTTAGGAAAAACATTATGCTTAATAAAACCGAGTTTATGAAAACAGTTAAAAACCCAAAACAAATGCAAACAGTCCAAAAGTCTCAAATTACATAAAAAAATACCCGGAAACAAATAGGAATTAAAACCATAAGAGAAATTAAAGTCGTTCAATAAACTTGCGATCACCGCTAAGTCCTTCGCCGCACCAAACCATCTAAGTCTGGGGATTACCTGTATAGATAAAACAGAAAGGGTAAACTCAGTGTGTAATCCCCATAAAAGACATGCATACAGTCAAACAACAGTTATCAGTCCAATGCAGTCTGGGCACTTTAGGTTCAGCAGCAGTTCGGGCCTTAGCCCATTTCAGTTTCAGTATCAGATATGCATTAGAGCCTGAGCCCATCACAGTAACAGTATCAGATATACATTAATCAGTAAACAGAGTTCTACCCAACCAGCCTCTACACACCCGTCCATCCCTACACTCCATGTGGGGTTTAAAACACCTACCCCTACACTCCAAGTAGTACCGAATTCGGTACATAATAAGTATATTACAGCTAAGTTACCAGATAATAGGCTTAAGAGCCTTTCAGTACACTTCCTCCAAATATCAACATCCCAACCCAATGCAATGCAACATACAATATTTGACATGCTAATACATGAATATCAGTTACACATACAGTTCAGTATTCATTCATTTAATCATTATGCTCAGTACATACATCATACATATAGTTCAAGCATTTAAGGGTCTAAGTAGTGCTTACCGACCCTACGGTAGGTTCACAGTCGACTTGGGAGACCCGTGCAACCTTAGAACACATTTCGGTTAAATGGAATCACATGCCCATATAGCCTAATTTGGCCTTGGTCGTGTGGTTCACACGGTCTGGCCCAGATTTCCACACGCCAGTGTGGACTACCCGTATGGGCCCATATGCCCATGTGGCCCATACAGCCTAATTCAGTTGAGCCAATGTGTCACGCATGGCCTACATGGCCATCACACGGCCGTGTCTAGCGCACAGCCTAGCCTTCATCGATCAAACCCTTGTCGTCGAACACAGTCTACCACACAGCCGTGTAGCGTCTACAGAATGGATTTCAGCTTTTTCTAAAAATGCGTTTTCTTGCAATTCGGGTACACACCTGGTATCGATTCATTGTGGAACCACTCCCGAGCCTAATATCGACATAACAACACCCAAAATTAGACCTAAAACACAATCAATTCAAGAATACAAAATCGGCAACAATTCAATTCACACGATTAGCACTTACCCCTACTCACAGAACGTTAACGACTATGATTCCGCAAGAGGAGAGCCCCATTCTCCCTAATTCGTTGCTGGAAAAACTTAACATCAGTCAACGAAATGAACGAGTAGAACGATTTGTACACGCTAAAGAACAACCACTCCAATCCACGCGAGTATCACGCCTTATACTTACCAAAATGCCCAATTACACGGAAGAATTGGAAACCAAAATTGTTGAACGGATTTGACAGGATTCGAACACGAGATAATAAAAAAGTATTTGTTTTGCCAGACAACAAAAAGAACATCAACTATTTGGGAATTTTTCAAAAAGAAGAAAAAAAATAAAAAGATTAACCCACTAATCCCTTAATTTACTCTCCCACTTAACCACTACATCCACTACTCAGAATCCTACTCTCTCAAGGCTCTAACCGAGAACTGAGCAAAAAATATTACCAATCCCGCTTGTGCAATGATTCAAACATAAGACCTCCAACTTACTAAGACTCAACTTAACCACCAGACCAGCAGACCCATTCTGATATGTTTCTACAAATACTTAAATATAAGCCTACACTCCAAACGCAAGGCTTAGATCAGAAAGATAACAAAATTTTTTAAAAATAGAGCTTGAACTTGGGACCTCTCACACATACCCAGAACACTTAACCACTGAAGCAGATAGATATTTATTTCAAATTTACCTAGAAACAGAAATATGAATTTTGGGGTGTTACACCACATCGAAAACAAGCTCTGGTTTTCTTCTAACGTTTGCCCATGTGTCTCTTCCCACACAATGTACAACCTAAAATATCATCATACCTTCTAAGGCCTTTCACACTTCCCACAGACACTATCAGATGTCCATCTCGGCTCCTCTCTAAAATGGCAAATACCGAAGCCGGTCTCCAACATTTCCAAGACTCTCTAGTCCATGTAGGCAATGGATGCAAGCTAGAGGTCCTGACTCACTTCTCAGGGACTCAGGGGTTTCAGGTTTCTTATCAAGTCTCATTGCCTATTTAACCATCTTCGCTCGATCAATCAAGTTTGTAATTTCTTTTTATCTTATGCGAGACCAACTGAACCCTAAGCTCATCACATAGTCTTCGAAGAAATTGTTTACAACTTTCTTTTTCCATCAGTAATAATTCCACGGCATATTTACTGAGCCTCAGAAATTCTCATTCATAATCAACTGTTGTCTACTCACCTTGTTTGAACAACAGAAATTATTGCTTTCGGTCTTCTAAATATAGTTCACCAACATACTTTTTCGTCAATTCTGACTGGAAGAAATCCCAACCAATCTAATCAACAGATACATGTTGAGTAATACTTTGCGACCATGTATATACCTATCTTTGTGAAAGAGAAACGACGCATGTGACACATTCTCGAGAAGTGTATTCAAGCTGTTGTAGGACTCAATTCATCACCTATAACCACATTTCTACTGTTAAGGATCAACTCTTCTTACTCCCATGAATTCAATGGCACCATACTTTCATAATTCTTTTATAAAAGCTTGTCAGATTGTCGAAGTTGGCGCAATCGAATGGGTAGTCCCTGCCAATCATTAAAGAGCTTTTGCAATAGAACGGAGTAAATTCTCATCCCCCTTACCCTCAGGTCTCTGTCCGACAACACTAGGCTAACAGGTACTAGTTCAGTCTGCACTCAGTCTTTTGATTTCAAATCTATTTTCATTCTCGACAAATTCACTGCTACTATTAATATCATACTCAACATAATTTTTGGATTCACCTGACACATTTAGCTACAAACAAGAACATTTTATAATTAGCATCCAATTTTCGGCCTAGACTTGACTCGACCTTGGCATGTACCTTCTAGACTCATTTTCAAGCTTGATTTAGTTCAAGAATCAACTAAACCTATAGCTTTGATACCACTAAATGTAACACTAATTGTCAATCCCCGTCGTCGGGTTCGAGTTACAAAATGCTATAATACGAAACAAAAAAATTACAGACAATTAACAATCACAATTTAATAACTTTAATCATTTCAATCATGTATTACCATTTAAAACTTTTCCAAAATATTATATGAGCTTACTTAAGCTTTAGAGTTGACCTATGAACAAAAAAGGATTAGATTGTAACATTTTCAAAAGATAAAGGCAAACATGTAAAACAACGGTCACACGGTTATGTGTCCAAGCCTTGTAACTCTCTGAAGCCGTGTGGATCAAATTGCAAAATTTCTTCAAAATTCGCACGACCATCTGGCTGGGTCGTGTAACAAACTAAAACTGTGTGAAATCCAAATGACCAAATCTATAATATCCACACAAGCGTGTAGCCAGCCCGTGTGACAGTCGAGAACAGTGTGCTTCTAATGCATCTTATATTTCAGTGGCACACGGACGTGTCACTAACCCATGTATGACACACAGTTGTGTGACTAAAACAAATGGCACAAAATACTTCATCTAGGGCCTACTTCATGCCAAACTATATCCAAAGCATAACCTATGTTCAATTGCATAATTATACCTACTTAAAACCCACATAAAATCAATAGAACACATACCAATTTGTCACATTTATACCACATGCAAACAATATATCAATATGCCACAAATTGGCACCATTTCTCAAGTAAAACATGACATATGTCATTTCTCAACATCTATACATTCAATCTCCTACCAAACTTACCATAACATTATACAATCATCATACCATTTACAACTTTCAATTAAATTCAATACCATATATAATCAACATCCTTCCAATCTCACAACATAAAGTGCAAATTGTCCATAACTACAAAAACTAGACATTAATCATTCACTAGAGCACATATTAACAATTTCAAACATATATAAACCACCTAAAATTCAAAACGACAACCCTAGGTACATGCCAATTTGTATAGCCAAAAGGAGAACAAACTTTAAGGAGTCTGAGGTCTCGGTTGGATGCTGAAGTGAAACTCAAAACGTAGCTATAAACCTAACCTGCACACAAAAAGTGAATTTCACAATAAGGAGATAATTCAACGTATTTCTCTAAATTGAGATGGTATAGTGAAATCAACCTAATCCATATTCATTTGAATTAATATTTAAAATTCATGCCATTAAGTTTCAACATGAATCTTTTGTCACTGATTATCCTCTTCCATATTTAAGAACATCATTTCGTATTATGCTACCACTGGAATTTTGAACTCATGAACTCATTTTAACTCACTTTAATTTTGTCATCCCGGATTTCTCGTCTATGATGGCTTGCTATCCCAGATTGCCCGAAAACAATGGCTCACCACCCCGAATTGCCCAGAAATGATAGTTCCTTAATTCATTTATGTCATCCCGGGTTGCCCGACAACGATGACCTACTAACCTAAATTTCTCGACAATAATGGCTTACCACCCTAGGTTGCCCAAAAACGATGGTTTGTCGAATCTAGCCCACTGACACATCAATCACCTCCACCAATTATCATATAGCCAAAAGTCAATACACCTTCAAATGTCGACTAATATACTCAAAATGCTTCTGTACAATTTCATACCCAATGACAAATATAATTCAATAATATACTCAAAATGCTTTTGTAAAATTTCACACCCAATTATAGATATAATTTAATATCATAATTATAATTCTATTCATTTTGGTACGTATCTTGGTATTCAAGTTCAAATATTCCACATCATTTCAATTCACCATAAAAATTTACTTTAGCAATGTACAATGTATAATATCATGAAAATATAGAAATTAAATAAGCGTAAAATCGTACAAATAGTTACGGAAAACTCGAACTACTCTTCATCGATTTTCACTTTCCCCGTTCCTTTTTATGCTCTTGCGTCGTCTTTAGCTACGATTAATAATTTGAAAATGTATAACATTAATTTCCAGGTAAATTCAAAATTAATTATAAGTTCACACATATTTTATAGTTTATTCAATTCAGTCCCTAAAACTCTGACTAACATAACTTTCAATTTAGAACTCAAATTTTTAATTTAATTTCACTATAGTCCATTTAGGACCTCTTATTTTTCATTTATACTACTAATTTCAAAATTTATACATTTTAGTCCCTATTAAAAAACTATAAATTAACATTATAATTTAATCTTTTTTCACTTCTAAGCTTAAAATCAATCAATTTAGTACCCCTAAACTTCAAGGATTCATCAATAACATCATTCGAAAACTTTAACAGTTACGAAAAATAAAACATGGGTCAGTTAGATTAAGCTCCTAGGATTTAAAAAACATAAAAGTTACAAGAAAAAGACCTAATTGAACTAACTAATTTTGTGATTGAAAATTAAACATTTTAAGGCCGACACCCTTTCTTATTCTCTTTCTTCCTACGGCTTGAATGAAGAAAAGAAAGAAAATACATTTCTCTCTTTTTTCACTAAACCAAATATAGTTTTAATGTTATGCTTTTTATTTTAATTATTATTTTTATTAACATTTTATAACATATATAGATAAATTGTCGCCCACTATGTTTCCATTGTGGTATTATTACCACTTTGGCCCTAAAGCTAAGTTTTTTTAATTAAGAAATCTATAGTAATTAAACTTTTACCATTTTTACAATTTCGTCCTTTTACCTTAATTTATCACTAATTCAATAAAATTACCTATCTAAAATTCAATTAACCTATAATATAACTTCATATAATAAAAATATTTACAGGTCTAGTTTACAGAAACATGGTCCTAAAAATGCATTTTCCAACACCACTGACTTTCGGGTTGTTACACTAGTAGAAAACCTAGATAAATGAAACCGAGAGGAGTGTTTATCCTTAGATAGTTTGATATAATTGTGCCGAGTAGTGAGACTGAGAGGTAGTCTATATGCCTAGGTGACTCTGAGAGGTAATCTTAGGTGGTATCTTTTAGTCAAGGATGAGATCGAGAGGAGATTTAGAACTAAGAGTGGCAAGCAATATAATCAGTATAGGTTTATTAGTTTAATTAGCACTCAACTAATCAATCGACTAGTGTTTAATCATTTAAATTATCTAAGATACTAGGAAGAAATTTTAGCTTAGTTAGTTTAATTAATCGTTTAAATTTAGTTTATAAACAATTTTATTTGGACTTGCATTAACAATTTTCGACTCAACTAGATTAGTAATTTCTTAACTTATAATTAACTTGATAAACACATTTACTCACTTGGCAGTCATTTGGGTTCAATCCTTAGGATACTCGAGTGTCCCATTAACACTACAAATATTACAACCGACACTATACAGTTGCAATTAAAACTCGCTCTTTAAATTGTTTCATAAAATTGTTTGTTTTTCTGTGCACAAGCACGTGCGATTCAAATTGTGCTTAACATGGTGTACATGATCGATCCCACCACTAAAGCATATGGAACCTTATTCATTCTTGCCATATCTTCTAAAGTTTTAGGATTCATCTCTTTCAAAAGATGTACAACATGCACCATAGGTAAGTTTCCTCTTTTGGAAAAAACCATGCTAATCCCTTTTGTTAGAATTAAGTGACCCAAATTCTTATTTAAATAAAATATGATGGAAAATAAAATAAAAGTAAAATCCATATAGAACTAGACTTCTTTTATTTTATTTTAGAATAAGGTTTTTAAACCTTATTAAACTCCATCTATTTTATATTGATTAGGATAAGGTGTTTCAATCCTACTAGAATATGGCTTTGCAAGCCTATAAATAGACATAGTCTATTCTTCTTGTATTTATTCAAATTTTTCGACATAGTGAATTTTCTTCTCCTCTGCCCGTGGTTTTTTTCCCGAAAGGGTTTCCACGTAAAATTTGTGTGTTCTTTATTTTATTTATTTTATTTATTTTATTTTATTTTATTTTTCACAAATTGGTATCAGAGCTTCCGGGTTATTTATCTCGATCACGGTAATGGCGTCTTTGAAGTATGAAATTCCGCTGTTGGATCGCAAAACCAGATTTGCGTTGTGGCAAATTAAGATGCAAGCAGTTCTTGCACAGATGGATCTGGAGGATGCCCTGCTAGGGATAGATAAGATGCCTTTGACATTAACAGATGAAGAGAAGAAGCGTAAGGATCGAAAGGCATTAACACAATTACATCTCCATTTGTCTAACGAAATTTTGCAGGATGTGATGAAAGAGAAAACTGCCGCTGCATTATGGAATAGGCTAGAACAAATATGTATGTCGAAAACTCTAACAAGCAAGTTGCATATGAAGCAGCGTCTTTATGCTCATCGTTTGGAGGAAGGTGCGTCTGTACACGAACACTTAACAGTGTTTAAAGAAATTCTCTCAAACTTGGAGGCCATGGAGGTTCAGTATGATAAGGAAGATCTAGGGTTGATTCTACTTTGTTCGTTGCCCCCGTCTTATTCAACCTTTAGAGACACGATTTTATATAGCCGCGAGTCTCTCACAGTTGATGAGGTTTATGATTCTTTAACCTCGTATGATAAGATGAAGCATCTTGTGGTTAAACCCGACTCTTAGAGAGAGGGTCTCATTGTTCGTGGGAGACAAGAGCAGAATGCTGATGATGATCATGGTAGAACACAGGAACGGAATCCTCGTGGTAAATCTAAGGGTAGATCGAAGTCTTCAAACAGAGGTAAAACTTGTAACTTCTGCAAGAAGAAATGGCACATTAAATCTGAGTGCTATAAGCTACAAAATAAGATTAAAAGGGAGGCTGCGAATCAAAAGGGAAAACAACCAAAAAATTCCGGTGAAGCTGATGTTGTAGAAGACTACAGCGATGGTGAACTTCTAGTCGCTTCTGTCAATGATTCTAAAGTAAGCAATGAGTGGATACTTAATTCAGGCTCCACCTTCCACATGAGTCCCAATCATGATTGGTTTACAACTTACAAAACAATATCTGAAGGTATTATTTTGATGGGAAATAATGCTTCATGTAAAATCGTAGGTGTTGGAACAATTAAAGTTAAGATGTTTGATGGAGTTGTCAGAACACTTAGTGACGTGCGGCATGTCCCAGAATTTTGGGCAGAAGCGGCCTCTACTGCATGTTTTTTGATCAACCGATCTCCATCCGTTGCCATTGAGAAAAAGACTCCACAAGAGGTATGGTCTGGTAATCCTGCTAATTATCCTGATTTAAAGATTTTTGGGTGTCCTGCATATGCTCATGTTGATAATGGAAAATTGGAACCGAGATCTATTAAATGCATTTTTCTTGGTTATAAAGCTGGTGTAAAAGGGTATAAGTTATGGTGTCCTTGTGATTAGCAGAGATGTTGTTTTTGATGAAACTGCTATGCTACCTAACTTATCTCTTAAAGACTCTTCCAATAAAGAAAATCAAAAGCAGGTGGAGCATCAGATTAATACAAAGTTAACTCCTGAAGCCAGAACAAAAATTAACAATAGAGTTGGTTCTTCACCACAATACTCTATCGCCAAAAACAGAACTAGAAGAGAAATTAAACCTCCAAAGAAGTATGCCGAGGTTGATCTAGTTGCTTATACTTTAAATGTGGCTGAAGATATAGATGCGAATCAAGAGCCATCTAATTATTCTGAGGCGGTTAGGTATGAAGACTCAGAAAAGTGGATGTTTGCTATGCAAGAAGAGATGGAATCACTCCACAAAAATAGAACATGGGACCTTGTGAAACTTCCTAAAGGTAAAAAGGCTGTTCGTTGTAAATGGGTGTTTAAAAAGAAAGGAGGGACTCTAGGAGTTGAAGAACCCAGATATAAAGCAAGGCTTGTTGCAAAGGGTTACAGTCAAATTTCAAGAGTGAACTTCACAGATGTGTTCTCTCTAGTTGTTAAGCATAGTTCGATTCGAGCTTTGCTTGGTATTGTGGCCATACATGATTTGGAGCTTGAGCAGTTAGATGTAAAAACTACATTTCTGCATGGAGAACTTGAGGAAGATATTTACATGCAACAACCAGAGGGTTTTATAGTCTCAGAAAAAGAGGACTATGTTTGCTTGCTGAGAAAGTCCCTTTACGGTTTGAAACAGTCACCAAGACAGTGGTACAAGAGGTTTGATTCCTTTATGACTTCTCATGATTTCAAAAGAAGTAGTTTAGACAGTTGTGTTTACTTTAAGAAAAACAGTGATGGTTCTTTTGTGTATCTACTTCTTTATGTTGATGACATGTTGATAGCAGCAAAAGATAAAGGAGAGATAAGAAAGGTTAAAGCCCAACTAAGTGAAGAATTTGAGATGACAGATTTAGGACCAGCAAAGAAGATACTTGGTATGGAGATTCTCGGAGATAGAAAAGCAAGTAAATTGTACCTAAGTCAGAAGGGGTACATTGAGAAAGTTCTTTGCAGGTTCAATATGCAGAGTGCTAAGCTTGTTAGTACTCCTTTAGTATCCCATTTCAAACTTTCATCGGCCTTGTCTCCTCAATCAGATGATGAGATTGAGTACATGTTACATGTTCCATACTCTTGTGCAGTGGGATCTCTCATATATGCTATGGTTTGTTCACGTCCAGATTTATCATATGCAATCAGTGCAGTTAGCAGATATATGGCAAATCCCGGTAAAGAATATTGGAAAGCAGTTCAGTAGATTTTAAGATACTTACGAGGCACTACTAATGTTTGCTTACAGTTTGGAAGAACTAAAGATGGAGTTATAGGGTATGTTGATGCTGATTTTGCTGGAGACCTTGATAGAAGAAGATCTCTCACAGGTTACGTCTTTACAATCGAAGGTTGTGCAATTAGTTGGAAAGCCACTTTGCAAACTATAGTCACTTTGTCTACCACTGAAGCTGAGTACATGGCGATTACTGAGGCTTGTAAAGAAGCTATTTGGTTGAAGAGACTCTTTAGTGAACTCAATGAAGACCTTCAAATCAGCACAGTATTTTGTGACAGTCAGAGTGCCATCTTTCTTACAAAAGATCAAATGTTTCATGAGAGAACAAAACATATTGATATTCGGTATCATTTTGTTCGTGATATTATTGCTCGTGGTGATATTGTTGTGAGCAAAATTAGTACTCATGAAAATCCTGCAGATATGATGACTAAGTCACTTCCTATAACCAAGTTTGAGCATTGCTTAGACTTGGTTGGTGTTCATTGTTGAAGTTAAACCCTTAAGGGGTTTTATGGAAGAGGTGGAGAACTTGTTTATTGAAAGTTCACAATGAAGAACTTGTTCATTGAGAATTTGTGTCAAGGTGGAGATTGTTAGAATTAAGTGACCCAAATTCTTATTTAAATAAAATACAATGGAAAATAAAATAAAAGTAAAATCCATATAGAACTATACTTCTTTTATTTTATTTTAGAATAAGGTTTTTAAACCTTATTAAACTCCATCTATTTTATATTGATTAGGATAAGGTGTTTCAATCCTACTAGAATATGGCTTTGCAAGCCTATAAATAGACATAGTCTATTCTTCTTGTATTTGATTCAAATTTTTTGACATAGTGAATTTTCTTCTCCTCTGCCCGTGGTTTTTTCCCGAAAGGGTTTCCACGTAAAATTTGTGTGTTCTTTATTTTATTTATTTTATTTTATTTTATTTTTCACACCTTTCAACATCTTGTCTATGTAAATAGATTGAGAAAGTCCAAGCAACCTTTTTGATCTATCCCTAGAAATCCTAATTCCAAGAATATACACTTCATCTCCCAAATCCTACATGGAAAACTTCTTGAAAAGTCAAATCTTAGTGGCCTATAGCATTGGTATGTTTCTCATAATTATTATGTCATCGACATATAATAATATAAAAAAAATCATCACCATATTTCTTCTTGTAAACACACGAATAATCAAGAATTTTAATGGAAAAAAACCTCTAATTATTTCATCAAATCAGATATTCCAACTCTGAGATGTCTTCTTTAATCCATAAATGAATTTTTGTAGATTGCATACTTGATTAGGATTTGAATTGGATTTAAAGTCTTTAGGTTGTATAATATATACTTATTCTTGTAAATTCTCGTTCAGGAAAGAACTATTTACATTCATATATCAAATCTGATAATCATAGAATGTCACAATAACAAGCATAATTTAAATAGATTTAACCATGGCGACAGTGAAAAAGTGTAACATCCCAAAAAAATTTATGTCAGAATTTGTCTCGAACCAGTGATCAAGTAAATAGAATTTTGAGTATGAGCATCAATTAAGTGTGGATAATTTATTAATTAAATACAACATCAGGAAAGACATTGAAATTTAAATCAATGTATTAATACTAAAATAATTTATGGACTAAGTTGCAAAAGAAAGAGAACTGACATGCTCAATATAAAAAAAGAAAAGAAATGATGGAATTAGTGGACAAGGGATTGATAAATATCAAATTGTGGCCTTTAAGAGTAATCTAACCATGACGTGAGAAATTAGTATTGGTGTATAAGTACTTAAATTTAAAAGGAGAAAAGCTTGAGGAATTCAAGAAGCGATTTAACAAGGTCCTTGAAGGCTATTAGAGCATGATTTAACTTAAGACAGTGGATGGACATGATTTAAGCTATGGATATCTACCAATTGATTTAAGAAACAACTATTGTCATTGGATTCATTTTATTAATTATGATTAAGTAATATATATTAACGAGATAAGAAGAAAGTGAAGAAAGTTATATCATCTTCTCCGTCAAGCCGTTTATCAAGCAAAATAAGGAAAAGAAAACTTTCATAAGTTCTCATGGTGTTGTAGGTCATCCTCCGAAAATTGATGAGTCTTCTTTCAATTTTGGTTTAATTGATAACATAAGATGATAGTTAAAATTGAACCCATTCAAGTGATTGTAGAAATTGAAGAGAAAATTGCTTAGAATATTATAGAGACAAAGCTTGATAATGTATGTTTAGTGGCATTTAGACTTGATTCTTAATATAAATGAGTTTAGAACGATGTAAGTAAGCTAAGGATGAAACTGGAATAAGTTTTTTGAGAAATGTTCATGCCACCATTATTGAGTCCTTATGAAGCTTATGAGAAAATAAAAAGAACTTTGGAGTTTAAACATGTTTTTGTATAGCTTCAGATTCTTAGAGAATAATTCTAAAGTCATCATTGAATTCAAACAGGAGGATTACTTATGTGTAATTTGAATGTTAAAGACCAAGCATTAAATAAGCTAAGTATTCATGGTTATTCATTTAGTTGATTAGCCATTTGATTTAAAGTTAAGCATACATTTTGATTTTATGTTTATATATGTCCATATGTTTGAGTAGAGAAAGAGTGAATCAATGAAGCTTAACAAAGGAAAAGGAAGAGATTCTAAAGTTAAAGCATTAAAAAGGACATTCATCATTTTGCTTGTCATTAGAGAGTAAGTTCACTTGGAACTTACTGTACTTACTTAATTTGTGCCTTTAGTGCATTGTCCATGTATATGAAATGGCTCAACAATATGTGAAAATTTATGTATAATAAATTTGATGTGTTAAGACTATAACGGAATGAATGGTTAAAGGACATTTGTGAAAATAGGACAATGATAATGGCAGTGTATCACAAAGAAAATAGAGAAAATAGAACACAAAATTTTATGTGAAAACCCTTTTGGGAAAAAACCACATGCAGAGGAGAAGAAAATTCACTATGTCGAATTCGAATGATACAAGAGGAGAGATGATTATGTCTATTATAGGTTTAAAACATTCTTCTAATTAAATTCAAATGAAGTAATACAGTAAGGTTAAAACACCTTATTCTAATCAACAAAAATAGAGGAAGTAAACTTCTATACGGATTCCACTTGTGCAACCCGTATTGTACCGCGAGGGCCTCTAACCCCAGCACCCCTAGTTACGACCCCAATCCGGTATTTTACTTATAGGAGATCCACGATGGGCTGCAGCCTTCCCCCTTATAAATCCCCCTATCTTGCCACTTGTATTATTTTAATAAGAATTTAGGTCACACAACTTCTAACAATATTCTTATTAAACATTGATAATATATGTTAATTAATGTGTTAAATGGCTATGTAATGTTATGTTAGAATTGAATATGAAAAAATATGTTAAAATTTGTAAATAACCATATTAAGTTATATAAAAATATGGTTATGAGACAAATTGTCAAAGTAGTAAAAATGAATCATGATTTAAATTCAAGTATAAGGACTTTAGTCAAGAATCTCAACTCATGTGGGCAAAGTGATATATGATATGGAAATGTAATGATACATGTACAAGGTTGCCTTGATGGACCTAATGTGAAATCATGATGTGTTAATGCTAGCCTATGTAAACTTGGTAGAAAGGTTAAGATACGGTTGGCATGTCAATTAAGGACTTATGTATTTGTTTCTTTAGAGTTTTGTGGGGTTCAAAGTTTGTATGATATGGTATTTATAGAGTTCTGATATGCTACCCTTGGTCGAGCATTTGTTGCAGACCATTGGGCTCATGTTACCTCCTCAAAGGTCTATCTATTATACTAGAGTTCTTCAAGCATAGCACCTCAATGCTCTCTAGCGTATGTGGATTACTCGTAACTTCAGTGTCTTATTTTACTAAGATTACATGGGATACAAATCTGAAACCAGACAAGAAATGGTTAATGAAAATAATTTATACTGTGAAATGTATGAACTTGTTGATCATAATTAACTTAAGAATTGGAAATGAAAGGTTGTAACCAATTGAACCAAGTGCACATAAGAGCAAAAGAGAATATAGTGAACACTTATTGAACATGTTATAACATGCTTGTATGGCCCTAAATTCACATGGTTATATATGTATTTGCCTTATCTATATGTCATTTAACTAACAAGATATGTGAAGTTTGTTGAGCTATGTATTTGTAAGTCCTTTCTAGCAAGGTGAATATGGTACTTACCAATTGAGCTTACTAAGCATTATATGCTTAAGCATCATTGTTCATGCGTGCAAATTTTCACTTTTAGATCCTTGAAGCCCATACCAACCCTGAAGCAACACACTATCAATAAGGCCATAAAAGTATGAACTTTGTATATCTTTTATTTGTGGCATGTACTAAGGGCGTCAATTTGTGTAAATAAGTTAGTTCATTACCTATTTGGAATTTTATATGGTAATGTTAAGTAATGGTTCTAATGGTTTTTGTCTAGTTATGCTAAGTTTGAAATTCTAGCCAAGTATATTATTTTAGTACCATGATTTCATTAAGACAACAACTAAAATGGTTTTTAAACTTGGTTACATGATTCTTGAAGAATAGTTGATCATGATTTGGGATGGATTTGGTTTGTGTTTGGATGATTATAGAATGAATTTTATATAATCTATATGTGGGAGGAGTGTCTGTGCATCTTGTGACGATTTAAGGCTGTTCAGTAGGTGACATCGTGACATTCACCCACGACATTGCAATGCGACCTTGGATTTTCACGTCACGACATCGCCAAACAGCAAGTGGCGTCGTAACCTCACATGTTTCAACGTCGCAACCTTACATTTCATTTCAGCATAAACTCCAAAACTGATCCGAAAGTTCATGGCCTCTTTCATAGGTACAGCTTGAGCAAGGACATGTCATAAAAATGCTTTTAAATCCTTCAATTATTTTAAAACTTGTTTCAATGATTTTATAAAAATTGTTTTAAGCTTAAACTCTTTAATAATTTTAAGGTTTCTTACTTATACATGCTCTGTTGGCATCTCTCATTTATATCAATCGATGGGATGGGTGAAGGGTATTACAAAAGTTTTCCTCATAATCAATGCCTTCAACTTGATTATAACCTTTTGCTACTAGTCTGGCCTTATATGTTTACATATTGTCATTCATATCGATCTTGATCTTAAATACCATATATACTCAATGGGTTTTATCCCTTCAAGTGGATCAACCAAAGTCCATACTTTGTTGATCTCCATGACCTCCATCTTGGATTTCTTCAAGCCATTTATCAAAATCAATGTCACAAATTGCTTCCTTATAGGTAGTCAATTTAAAATCCAAAGACGATTCATTCCTATCTAAAAAAAATCTATATCTCTCCAATTTCTAAGGTATCCTACTTGACCTTCGGAGTGTTAGTGCTTCCTAAACTTTTTGTTGGACATCACATGCTTCAGGTTTAGGTTCTAGTGGAAAGTTAGTTTCTGTTCCTTCAACTTTTTCAAGTTCTAATTTACTCCCATTAACCTCTTCTAGTAAAAATTCTTTCTTTGGAAAATTTGTGTGTTTCGAAACAAGCACCTTTTGTTCAGTAGGGTTATAGAAGTAATACTCGATAATTTTCTTTGGGTATCCCACAAACATATATTTGTCTAATCTAGCTCCAAGTTTATTAGACTCTGCACACTTTACATAAGTAATACATCCTCAAATCTTAAGATACAATAAGGCCACGATTTTTAAGGCATATCCCCAAAAGGATGTTGGAAGGCTTACCTTAAACATCACAGACGAACCATGTCCAATAAGGCTTGATTTCTCCTTCCAAGCACTCTATTGTGTTATGGAGTTCCAGGTAAAGTCTATTGTGACAAAATTCCATTTTCTGTCAAATGATCCAAAAATTCTCAGTTAAGATATTCTCCTCCTCAATATGATCAAAGTGTAAGAATATTCTTATTAGTTTATATCTCTACTTCAGCCCTCAATTTTTTAAACTTTTCAAGAGCTTCAAACTTATACCTCATAAGGTATACATAATCATATATAGAATGATTGTTGGTAAAGGTTATTGATAAGTGCTAAAAGTAACATGTTTTAATCCCATTCTTAATGCGTTTTTGGGTGATTATTCGATATAAATTGTGAATTGTATGCTCCTAATCCTTTAAATCCATGTGTTTATACTTAGGAGAGTATTTGGTAGAAAAAGGAGCAAAAATTGAAAAATCGGAGCGAGTTACAGGAGCCACACAGATTGGACCATTCCACATGGCCTAGACACATGGCCGTGTGAACCACAAAGGCTGCCACACAGCCATGTGGCAAGCCGTGCCAATTTCGCGAATTGCACTCCAAACAGCAGAAAAATGTAATTTTTAGGATTTTTGGGCATTCTAATACATATATATATGAAAAAATTAAGAAGATAGGAGGGAGTCGTCATAGAATACTCAATAAAATAACTCGAAAAACACAATTAAAGTTGATTCTGAAGCAGATTTCCATTAAGATTGAATATTCCCTTTTGATTTCTTTGGAAATAATTATGAGTTTCTTTGTTTCTTGTGGTTATTTTATATTTTCGATATTTTTTATTTGAAAGCATAAACTAATTTTCTAAATACTTAGAGGAGATGAACCCTATGTTGAATTATGTCGTTTGATTTCTATTTTGCGCAATAAATACTTAGATCTTGTTCTCAATTATGTATGCTTAATTCTTGGTTTAATATTTCTAGACTATTGTTCCATGTTTGATGTGCTTAAATCAGATGAGGAATAGACCCTGTTTAAGAGTATATCTAGTGTAATTGAATGAAGTTGCATGCAATCCTAGAAATAGGACGACATAAATCTATCGAATTAGAGTCAAATCTAATAAGAGAATTCATAGATCGAGTTAATGCGATAATAGGGGTTTTAATTAGAAATAAATTTTAATTAATCATCCTAGAGTCAGTTGCTCTTATTCTTGAAGAGAGATATTAGCATAATTTAGGGATTTCTACAGTTTAAGATATTAAGTGAAGAAATTGTGTAATTCAAAATGATAATAACAAATGAAATCTAGGTGAATTCTTTTCTGGGTATTGTTTCGCTTCTTGGTTATTATTCGATTATTTTCGTGATTTGTTCTTTGCCGCATTCGTAGTTAATTTTTAGTTTTATTCAATCACTCGAATTTATCGATTAAATAATAGAAAGGTGGTAATTACTAGTACTTCTAATCTTCGTAGGAACGATATCTTTACTTACCATAACTATACTATTAATTGATATATGCTCGTCTTAGTCAGATTTTTAGTTTATTTACAATTGCATCAATTATGAAGTAGGAATACTCATTTTTATTTGTTGTGTTGATTTGGCCACATACACATGAATATATTAGGCTTAATAAATCTCCAACCCTTTTCATCTTTTCCAGTAAAAGGGTCAGTCATTTTATCAATGAGACAATATTCACATGTTTTCCAAATAATTCATGTGGATTTAGATAGCTTTGTTTATGTAACTTGGCTATCCAAGTTTCATTGACATAACCAAATCTACAATAAGCATATGCCTACAATACCAAGTCTACAACCGATTGTTCAACCCTAAAAATTTATATCACCTTTTCTAACCGCACCGTCTCTTACCTAGGTGGTTAGGAAATTTGAAGCTACCACGTGCTTAAATTCTTTAAATGTGCCTCGCGATTGGTGTTTTAAACACCAAAAAAAAAAACTTTAAATGATAAAGCATTATACAATTACAGTATTTCGCTAAAATAGTCAAGTTTCTAGTAAAATCAATTTTTTATATTTTATTTTAACTCTTTATAATAATTTTTCACTTATAAAAGTAATAACCATAATTATAAAGTATATTTTTTTATTAAATTGGTTCTCTATAACAGCATATTGTCTAAAATATTAAGTAAAATTATAGGTATTTCATATAAGCAAGCATATCAATTATAATTTATTACAAAAGAATTATCTTAATTGAAAGATTATTTCAACAAAATGTTTAAATTTCACGTGAAAAAATATGGGATAAATCTCAAAACTATACATTAACTTCGGTATAATGTGCAATTTTATACATGAACTTTGATTTAATCCAATTTTCAAAGATTATTAACACAATTATTGAAGTATCATCATTTTATGTTTATATATTGCATATAGAAATAATTATTTTTATCCAATAAACTATTGAGTCCCATAATTAAATATTCTACTATAAATTTAGACCATCATATAACTTATAAATTGGTTACTTGAATTTAATAACTCATGATAAATTAAATAATTTAAGTTGATAACTCATATTGATTAATTGAACTTGTTAAATTTATAATTTTAATAATTAGTCATATGAAAGAATGTAAAATAAAAGATGCGCTAAAACAATAATACATGCACCTATTATACGTCTTTCAGTTTTGTTAATTTTATTCTCACTTTCTTTCTTTTTTTTAACATAATTTTTACATTCTTCTTTTGATGAAAATTTATAATATGAATTCTATAGTAAGTTTATAACAATTATCTCTCTATAACAGCATATTGTTATAGCTTACATAGATGTACAATAACCACCTCTCTATCACATGCAAAATCTTGATAGGCAAATGAGACTATTATAGAGAGCGCTCACAATAGCTCGAGTTTCCATCCAACTAGGGGTAATACAAAGGGAGCCTTAGTTAAAGGTTAAGATGTTATCTGAATACAAGTGAAACTGTCAAGGCCTTATTCAAGTACATAAAAAATTTTCAAAGTACTAAAGTTCAGGGTCCTTTTTATTAGTTTAGCCAAGAAAATTGCAACGCATAAGATTTGAATACATGATTTCAGGAGGAATCAAATTTCATGTACAGATAAATTGAGAAAGCAGCTTGTAATAGGAAATGAATTCAATTTATTTATATATTCTGATAAACATGAATGGTATTAAATTATACTGTATTACATTATATGCAAGTCCTGAATTACATTATAATGCAGGAATGGAGAACTATAAATGGTAGGAAAAAAGAAATATATATATAGCATAAATACATGCAAAAATAATTAATTAATAAACTATTTACTCCCTATGGCTGACGATGGCTGAGGTTCGATTTTAAACTCACAAGGCATTATGAAAGAACCTGCTGTTGACCCCTGCCCTGTATAGCTGCAGTTCAGACGATGTAGTAATGGTAATCTCCGTGTTGGATGGTGCGAAGAGCACATCTCCTTCAGTCACTATGTCCTCCCGTGATCCAATGCGAAATGTTCCCTTCCCGAGAAATACAAGGAAAATAGAAGGGCCTGGAATGGCTGGAAAGACCGTTGATGCCCCTTTTGGAAGAATGCAACAATCAACCTCAAACTCCTCGAAAGGTGGGAGATACCTTGTGATGTATGGACTCAATGGAAATCCTTTCAGGATGTCGGGATAGCCCTGGAATGGAACCAACAAGAATCAAAATTTGAAGTTGCAGAACTTCGATATGAAGTCAAGAAGACCAAAACTAAATTGTCATGAAGTAGGTAAGCCGAGGTTCAGTGTCAACCACAAATAGCAACCTCTGCTGAAGTCACAATTCTACAGCTCAAAGAAATTTTCATCTTATAAGTGTCCCAGACAGAAGCATTCAAAGTTGATTTCTGGGGAAATTTAATCTCGTATATGAAGCTGAATGTGAAGAAAAATAGGTGATGCGAGAGACCAAAGCATTTTTTTATTAATAAAAGTAAATAAATACGCGAGAACAAGCCTCGGGGTAACCTTTTGTCAATAATGAGATTCCTTTCTCTATATCCAAGCAAAAATGTGCATAATATTTCGCCTTATGTTATCAAGGAAACTGCCCCGTTGGGAAAAGACAAAGAAATATACCAAATCAAGTCACATAGAAATAAAGTATTAGTGCTTGACAAATAAATAAAGCAGTAGCCTGTGTCATCGTGTAATTAAAGTTCATAGAGCAAAAGTTCAGCTAAAACAGAAAAAGAAAAGCCTATATGTGGTATCACTCTTAACAAATTATTTTTACTCTCAAATAGAAAATTATCAAACCCTTGATCAAATAATTGTACCTGCTTATATGTTAGCATGGAGCAAAGAGTTATGATATCACGGTGCTTGGGAGTAAGACCCGCCCGGACAACATTGTCTGACGTTGCCATGCATTCAATGCACTCTCCACTCAAGTATGCATGGGGCTCATTTGCCCCAAGATACAATGCTTCACCTGGATTAAGTTTCACATAATTGAAAAAGAAGGCCGATATAACACCTATGTCACCCGGGTATTGCTTTTCCAAGTGTAACACCAACTGTTCCTTCTCAGTTAGACACCTCAACTGATGCCAAAAAACAAAAAGGAAATGAAGGGTAAAGGTCAATAATAAAGCTAGAATAGAAAGAATGGAGGAAAAACTATAAAAAACAGCTACTATTTAACAGCTTTACAAGCTGGAAAGAAAAGAGAACATGATATATTAAATATATTAGTACTATAATAGTAAACAAGTTTTTCACTAGAAAAATCTGAAATCCAGGCTAACAGTGGAAAAGAGAAAACCAACGTCTATGATGCACCCTTAGAAGCCAAATTTATAGCGGAATATGCAAAATGAACTACATTTAGGCCCATAAAATAGCTGCCTGAAGAATCAGAATAGATATTTGCCACATGACAACATAATTAGATGAACTTTTTCATGTCAATGCAGTGAGGTATTGAAGTTACATTTTATGCCTAGAAGGAAAATTGGTATGTTACTGTCAGCATAAGATTAAAGGTTTTGCTCTAAATAAATAAAAACTTGGGTAGGAGCCATTTTTTCATATGCTGACAGAATCTAACCAGACTAATACATAGCATATTTCCGTATCTTCAGAGCAGCCATTTTATGAACTCTACAGGGAAGGACCACATCAGTTTTCCTGTATAGTCATGTTTCTAAGGAACATAACAAGGTGATGACCCTCGACCCTTTCTCCATTTAATGCCTCTACACAGTAAAGAAAAAAATTCTATAAACCTGACTTTCTACGTGCAGCCGACTTTTCACTTTTGCTATTGATTTGGTTGCCATCTCCTTGCTAGCTGACATGAGTTGAGTAAAAACCAACCGCAGAGCATATTTTACTTTCTCTGCCCCATCTTGCTTGCTAATATCAAGGACTTGCTTTGCCGATGCATTGCCAACCAATTCTACAATCTCTGGAATATCTACAAGAACACCCTTCAGCTCCTGCAAAGAAGATAGATGCTTGCTTCAAATATACGACTAATGTAGCCAGTATCACCAGAAAATGTTAAGTACACAAACAAGAAGCGTCCTTTACCTGAAACCAAAAAAACATGCATGTTTAGGAAAAACGACATAAAGACAACCCTGCAGTCCTTAAGATATTGCAGACATGATTTGGGAATATCAAAAATAAGCAGTAGAAAAAAAAAGGGCTTAACACTTGAACATTCATCTTCTTTGACATTAAAGAATTATATTCCCAACATGCAGAAGCTCCATGAAAATGCTAGACTAGGTATTAAACTTCTCAGAATGCGATCTTACCTGCCCTGGAGCATTACAATATATACCAAAAAAAGTTTAAAAATATCAATAACCCCTCTAATATCAACAGACATGAAAAAGGTTCTGGCACAGTGATATTAAATTTTACCCTCCTATTTAGACCAAAACAAGACTGACCAGAAACAGTGGCAGTGAATTCTAGGAAAGTCAAGATAGATTATCTTCTGCCTCTAACTCAGATGTGATTCAGCCTCAAAGTTTTGTCATGCATATCATTTCCCGAATCTTTATTCAGCAAAACCACATCTTGACAGCATAATTACAAATTTAAGTGCAAAACGTGATTACCAGAATTTTATCAAACATAAATGCAAGATTTATTCACTCAAAAAGAACAACCAGCAAAAGGAAAGTTCCACCAAAAACCAAGCATGATTCATGTATTACCTCGAGAGTAATGAATCCACAAAGGGCCCTGAACTCTGTAATTGCCAAAGCCATCTCAGGTTTGTGATTCCCATCCTTATAGAGATTTGGCTTCAACTTAAGCAATTCTTTGGCCAATTCTTTATCCGGATGAGCCTGTATTGAAAGGGCTTTTGCCACTGAAAGTACCTATTTTACAGCAAATGAACCACAGAATCAAATTAGACGATTCACAGAAGAAAAAAGAAAAGTTCATATTGTAGTTAAAAGTTAAGTTGATTTCCACTTTAAACTCTCAAGCTTAATTCTTTGCCATTAACTATTCAAGATCCACTCCAATTTCTCAATTGCTATATTGATAGCTTTGATCTAAATTAAAATTGAGATCAAAACAGCCAAAAAAAAAAATCTTTACACTTGTAAATACCCCCGAGAAAGGGAAAAAAAAAACAATGGACACCACATCAAAGCAAATTTCAGTCATATTCAATCTTAATAAAAAATATATAATTGTAAAAAATGGAAATTTAAGATGAATGGTGAGAATTCAACTTCCATTAATATTGAAGCAAAAGTTGCAGTAATTCCTATTCAAATGCAAAAGAAAAACCCTTTAAAAAGAAAACCCACTAACCCAATTAAAAATAGAAAAAAAAACCACAAAAACAGAAATCAAAATTCAATTTCCCAATAATCAAAAGGGGAGGAAAACGAAAACCAGAAAGGAATCAGATAAATCGTGTAAAAGAAAAGAACAAACCTTGAAGAGAAAAGGAAGATCGGGCCCCCATTTTTCCAAAACCTTATGACCAAGCACATTCGGATTCTTCCGAATCCACTCTTTTAAACCCACATTTTGACCTTCTCCATAGCCATCAGCCAAAAAACTTGGCCCCGAGTCATGTGTTCCCATCCAAAACTCAGCATAAGGCCTATCGGGCTTAACCTCGGCCCCGGAATTCAAAGCCAATAGCCTTGCCACCTGTGCCTCCGCCCCACATCTTCCCCAATCGTAGTTTTGCACCCAACCTCTTAACCGCTTCACCTTGTCAACATTAGCAGCCTTCGCCATTGTTGAAATACCCCACCCCCAAGAAAAGAAAAAGGAAGGAAAAGAAGGCTAGAAGAGAAGGATAATGCAGAAGGGAATGGGCATCGTTTGCTGGTATTTGAAGAGTTTGAAAAGGTATGAAGAGAGAGGGAAACAAGTTGGGAAAAGAGAGTGAAAGAAAAATTGAAAATGAAGATTTCAGATAGAGAAAGCTTGGAAGAACCACGATTTGTATTTGTGGGGTCTCTTCAACTATGACTCTGCTTTGCTTCCCTTTTGCAGTTTCTTACGATCTTATCTTCCCACTTCTGCACGAAATTTCCGTGCCCCTTTTCTCTTTTTTTTTTTTCTTTTTCTTTTTCATATTAAAATCTCTAGAAAATTTTGTTTGGCAAAATAGCAATTATATGCTCACATTACAAAAATAGAAGTCAGTATATTTGAGATTCTCGAAAATTCATATTCTACCACACAAAATTAAAAATTAAAAAATAATATATTTATTATTTATGCTATTTATTAAGTCTTTCTAAATTCTACTTACTACTATATCATTCATAAGTTGCATCTCCCAACTCGATTAGGAATTTTATTTATTGTTTGAACTAAGATAATTTTTAATTTTTATTTAAAATTTCAGTAAGTATAATTAAAACGCAAATCTTTGCTCTAAATATTTGATAGAATTTTTAGTAATTGGATGTTTTTCATATATATATACTAGATGAATGATGTAAAATTAAATTATACTACCATTTATATGAAAAGGGTGAAAATGGTATTCACTATGAAATTTAAATATTTGTAATTAATTTTAATTGTTAAAAATATTAGCTATTACTTCTCTTATGATTTTAAATTTTGTTTCATCCACTAGTGTCATGGGTTGTGCATAGGAGTCCGTAATCATGACTACCATGACGAACTTGTACGATTCATCATATTCGAAAGAGGTCATTTGGCCCAACCGAACTGGTTCGTTGCTTGGAAAGATTGAAAGTCCATCCCCAAAGCTTAGCAAATATGGAAGGTGATCTTTAAAGATATGTGATCCTAGACATTAAATGTAATCTTTAGAATATACGATTTTGTAATCTTAGAGATTTGATATCTAAATAGCTTTTAATCTTTGCCATTGATGTATTTTGATCTATATCGTTGATTTTGGGGAGACTCGGCTATAAATAGAGGTCTCTCAAGTGTTCACTCAAACTTTGGAAGTATTCACTCAAACTTTTCCCTCAAGTGTTCTCATCTTTCTGTGACTTTTGTTCATCTTTAGAGTTTGTTCTTATTTTATTCTTCAATTGTTTTTCGTGGATGCCTTAGAAAAATTCTGTTAAATTCTCAATTATTGCGAGTTAAGTTAACTTAGGTGTTTTTTAGTGAAGGAATTGACTAAGGTTACATGAATCGCGTGGAAAAAAAAATTTTAAATCCGTGACACTAATAAGTGTGCTAAATTTTAGTTTTTTTTTTAATGGAGTCACTTTATTTGCCATACAAAATTCAGTCAAAAAGACATTATTTATCTAGTTTTTTTAGATTTATTTATAACAAAGTAGCTGTTTTGATGTCATTAGTGTAAGTGACACTAATTATATTAAATTTTATAAAATAAAGGTTAAAAATGTTATTTGTAGTGCTCTAAATTAACTTAACTAAATTTGATGTTACTTAAAATTCAATTTAATTAATGATATTAATTAAGAGATATTAATGAAATGAAGTAATTTGGGATTTAATTAAATTTTAATGTATCTTGTGTTTTTTAAATAAATATATTTCTCTTATGTTAAAAAACTCTTTTAAAAATATTAAATCTGTTATGAAAATCTTATTAAGTGGGTGTCCATCAAAATTAAGATAAATTTTGAAGTACTTTAAATTCTAATAGTCATTTGGGGTAGATCTCTACTTCATTTATACTTCTTATGTCTCTAAATAGAGACATTAAAGAAGCTTTGTAAATATCTTAATTGGTCAATAAAATACATTATTTATTGCTTCCCATATTATAAGTAGATAATTTTCAAAGACTTCTCTTGAAAGAGTCAACCTCCCCTTAATAATATGATATCAATTCAATTAATAATAATAATTAAGAGATATTAATTCAATTAATGAAATAACATAAATTTGAATTTAATTAGAATTGGATACACCACTATACGTTTACAATAAATATTTTGATTTTTGGAAAAAAATTACTAGCACTTTTAAGTGAAAAAACTGAGTATTTTAAAAAAATTGTTATAAAAGGGATAATTTTATGATATTTTAAATAATAGTTTAAAGGGTTTATTTTTATTATTTTTCATATCTATTTTAACCAATATTATGAATCAATTGTATATTAATTTAGTTGATAAATAAATAAAAAAAAGTTAATTTTTTAATATTTAATCAATAAAAATCCATTCATAATGGAATTTGAACTTCAAATATCATGATTTTTCGACCTTCAACTTTATCATTTCACCTCAAGTTTCATTTGGTTTAATTTAGTAGTTAATTAGATACTATAGTAACACTATTTGGATATAGATTTATACATATAAATATAAATCTTTTATATGAAACTTGTGCATTAGCCAAATGGCCTGCGAGGCCAAGATCGAGCTTGAGCAAATTTTTTTAATTTTAATTTGGTTCAAATTTTATTTAAATAATAAATTAATCTAAATTTAATTATAAATATATAAATATTATTTTTAATATATTATTGATAAGAACAATAAAAATGGCCAACCAATTAAGCGAAATTCAAGCTTAATTTTTTATTTAGGATCGGTGTGGCTAACCCATAAATAAGTTTATTTAACACTTAATGCTATATTTATTAAAAAATAAGTATTTTTAGTTTTTATATAAGAATTTAGTTTTTTTTTAATTTAAAATTGTTAACCTACTACATTTATTTTTTTAGTATTTAAATTTATTATAATGTCATTTTCGGTTATATGATTTTTAAATTAATTTTTTATTAATTTAAGATATCACATCAAAAAATTTTAAAAAACATTAATACCAGAAATTAAAATTAAAATTCTAAAAATAAAAATATATAAACTAAAATTTAACCTTTGTTGTTGCAGGCTAACTGATCTCTTCCGTTATGACATTATTTGTTACGGGAGAAGCCAATTAATAACTCAAATCATCCTCGGGAAGTTAAAAAGTAAAAGCAAACAAAACTAGTAAACACGGAATTTGTTCTTTTCATTTTAAAGAAATCAAAGATTGAATAAAAAATTGAAATGCTTCTTCCATTTCAAAACTGAAGTTGACAATATCAAATAATTCACTTTGATTTTCTTTATTTTGAAGTCAAACTTTAATTAAGGCTTACTTCCCATCTATTAATTTAATCAAATAAATAAGAGGATCTTCAACTGTTTTTTTTTTCTTTAAGAAACTTATGATTTATTCTTATGTATAAAAAATAATTTTTTAACTCATAATAGAAATGATTCTGTTATACCAGTTTCATATTTTTAATATTTAAAATAACCAATTTAATTATTTTAAATTAAAAGTTGAATGTTTAAATTTTACCTTTCTCCTAAAACCGACATTTTGATAGAAGTAACCCACAGATAGACAGGCGGTTATAAGGAACGACGTGTCGGTGGAGATCAGGGGTTATTGTTCTTACAATTGACAGTCGGGGCCCACATTTTCATGTGGTCTAAAAATTAATTTTTTATTTCAGATTTTGCAATCATTACATGTGGCAGGTTTTGAGTATTTTACGTGGCAGTTAGACTTTCCTTTTAAAAAAAGGGCCAAAATTGAAGTGGAAAAAATTGAGGCGCACGTGAAGGGTGGGATTTCCACGTTCTGCACCACTCCGAACGCCCATGCTTTTTTCTTTTCTGTTATTTCAAGATTTCTTTTTTCTTTTCAAGTTGACTTATATACCGCTATGAATGATCTGAATTTAATATCACCAATCATACATCCTCAACTATTAAAACTAATTTTTTTTATTAAATTTATAAGATATAATAAAAAATTAAATATATAAATAAATGTCACGTTTATATTATCAATTCATTTATAAAGCCTATTAAATTAACTGTATTAAATAATTACTAAATTTTGATTATAATAAAATAAGGGGAGTTTAAGTTGTTTAATTAACAAAATGTAATTTTTACTATTTTTTAAATCTAAATATTAAAGTTAAAAAATAAAAAAAATTTACATAACGATTACTGATAAATAAATAAAAATATGAATAGTTATTGATGAAAAAAATGTAACAGAAAAAAGGTAGATTTATTTTTCAGATTTTTAAAATTAAATTAATTATTTAAATTTGTTAATATATTATGAATAGTTATTGATGAAAAAAATGTAACAGAAAAAAGGTAGATTTATTTTTCAGATTTTTAAAATTAAATTAATTATTTAAATTTGTTAATATATTTAGAAATGGATTTAAAATTTTATTTTAAAGGATTGAAATGTAAATATAATTCACTGATAAAAAATAATTTAATATCCTTACTTTTCTGTTTTTTGGGTGGAGAAAGTGGACGGTGGGGCTAAACCATTTACGCCAAATTTGCGTCATTGACTTACAGAGATAAAACTTTTGAAGCTCAATTTACATCAATATTTGGAATAAATAATATTAGTATCGGTGAATTACGCTTTCTCCTTTCTAAAATAATAAAAAATTATTAAAATATAAATTATTAAAATAATAAAATTATATTTTTATTATCATAAAAAAAATAATTTAATCTCGACTCACTTCAAACAATTTTTGACTATTCCCTTAAATTTAGTTTGAAAAATATTTAGAATTTTTGTTTAACACTAAGATAACACGAGTTAATATTTTGTTATCTTCTTTCCCCAGTATTGTTTACTCTCTCATAAATGATATTATAAATTCGATGTCAAAAAGGCGAATTAAAAATATAACTTGAAAATTCCGAAAGAACGATTGCTTTGGTACCCTTAGATCCATATCTGAATATAATAAAAAAAAATCAGGAGCATTAATGTTTAGTTTATAAAACAATAATTAATCATGTAATTTACGAGTTTCCTGTCACCATGTTTGCTTGTTTTTTTTTGAAGGCCTGTTACCATGTTTCTTGTTTAAGGTTATTTTCTTTTTAACATTTGGTTAACATATTCTTTTTACCGACAATACTTGCATATTTGCATTCAACTTTAGACAACACAATTAAATATATTTAGATTAGTGAGATTTCTAACTTGAAATCTTAATAATTTTTTTTCTTGCCAACTTGTTTTTTCTCATGTTCCTTTGAGAGGAATATGGCTTGATATTCTTTGCGCACCCCCTAACTTGTTAGACGCGTGCCTGCATAGCACGCGGTCCTTTCTGATCTTGGAACTGACATCTTCAGTGAGCTCCGCACTCGTTGGTCACAAGTCTAGATTACTTGTAGGCTTCGCAATCCTTCTTACGAACACCGTTCGCAACCCCATCTTGCAAAGTGTGCTTGTGGACTCTTCTTGCGGGTTGTCTTGACGAGTATGCCTCTTTCGAGTTGGGTCTATTTAAGTTAAGGGTCAAAGACTCGAATCTTTTTAGGATATTTGGGCTGGCAATTACAAATATATATAACACAATTTTTTTTTATAATTGTCGAGACCATCTTTAAACCGGGTTTTTGAAAATGGGAATCGACTTTAAGAAACGAAAACAGGAGTCGCCACCAATCTTTTTAGGTGTGATTGGATCACCTTTAAAACATTTTGTTTTAAAATCATTAGTTTTGGTCTACGAAATAGAAAGAACGGGTTCGGGAGTCGGCTACATACGAGGAAGGATTAGCACCCTCGTAACGCCCAAAAATTGGTACCTAATTAATTATCAAATGTCTTTCAGGTCAGAAATTTAAAAATTTTAAGATGCAATCCTCTTTAAAATATTTTGATTTTGAAAATTGGGGTTCACTTGTATAAAATTATTGGCATTAAGTTAGCCTCTTTGGAAATCCCTATCTCGAAAAGACAAAACGCCGCATCCAGTAAGTTAGGACACAACGCTTTGAAATTCTAAGACAGTTGCTCATATTTTGAAAATTTTAAAAACCTAGAAGGGTACTTAACTATTCGAACTCAACGAGAAAAATTGCAACCCAATAAGTTAGGGCACTACTTTTCTCGAAGCTTCCAAACACCAAGCATTGCCTTTTTATTTTTGAAAATTTTGAAGTCTCGTTTTTTAAAACCGGTGCATAAAGGAGCATATTAATATAACATACGAGATAACATGTCATAATAATAGGTAAATAAAAGCACATCAGCATAAATATCATACACTCTTCCAACGTATATAAGAAATAAAACATGACAAATTTTAAATAAGAAAAATATACATACAACGCAATATATATTTAAGAAGAATAGGTAAAAACCATAAACATGTAATTCAACATATATTTAAACATATAAATGATGCATGATATACAATTTTAACACATATATATATGAAAAATATGCATTTGAAAATAAATTATAAAAGTCTAAGATATTACATAACATATAAAATACATAACATAGCAATAATACATTAATTCTAAAATAAAAGCAAATATTGCATAATAAAAATATAAGTTTTAAAAATATATGCGTGATATAAACAATTGATAAATAGAATGAGCATATAAAAAAGTGATATTTAATAATAGATTTAAAATATAATATATAATAAAAAGTATATTTATAAGAATAATAATTATATAAAAATATAAAATATATTGGTTTAGAAAAATAATGTATAAAATATCAAGTATGTAAAAGAATTCATATTTATAATAAAATAATTATATAATATATATAAATACAAGTTTAGAATAATATGAAATAAGTAATTAATGATGAAATATACGTATTATACAGGTTATAATATTATAACATCTTCAAAATGTGTAATAATAGATTATAAGCAAAGTAATTATTAACATATAAATAAAAATAAGTATATAATACAAGCTAAAATTTAAATGATAATAATATATAGATAAAAAATATAATAGTATAAAAAATGACATAATAATATAAAATAATTATAATATATAATATGAAAGTATATATGTGAATATAATATATAATACATATAAATAATTAATAAATATATAATACAAGTAAAAATATAACAATAATATATAAATAATAATGTAAAATAATAATAATTAGTGAAAAATAATAATATAATAATATAAATAATACATAATAGAATAAATATATAATATAAATATAAAAATAGGGTTAAAAAATAAAACAAATAACAATATAAAAAATTATATATATATAAATAAATATATAGGGTTAGATTTGAAGTTCAATAAAATTACAGGGGCGAATTTTAAAAAAATAAAGTTGAATTAAGGTCCTAATTAAAACACGCGTAAAACGAAAGGGACTCATTGGGCAAAACGCCCTATTCCCAAAACGGAAGCGTTTTAATTCTGGACTTAAAATAGCTATTGCAGGGACTAAATTAAAACGGAAACAGAATATTAGGGCCAAATCATAAATAAAATAAAACATAATTATAGACGCAAAAAGGGTGGAAGGACCGATTGAGTAATTAACCCAATCCTCAAAAACACGAGGATCCTCCCTGGGTAATCGAGTCAACGCGCGGATCCTGGGGCCTTAAAACATCGTCGTTTTAAGCTTATCAGACTAAGCTAAAACAGCATCGTTCTGTTAAGGCTATATAAGCCAATCTTTAAGTTTTAAATTCATTTGCAACCCGAGTTTTTAAAAAAAATCTAAAATTCTCTCTGAAATGAGAGGGGAGAGAGAGATCTAGGCTCCGGTCTCCATCGATCCGAGCCCCGGTCGTCGGCCTCACGCGCCCAAGCGCCCACGCGCCGTCGCCGACTCCTCCCCATACGGTGGTCAGAGGTTTAAAGAAACTCACTTTCTGACACAAATAAAAGGTATGTCCTTTCCCTTTTTTATTTCTCTACAATATAAGTACGTATTTTAAAAAGAGAAAAGAAAAAATAATCACCTCAATATTCTTTCGTTTGACTGTTGATTCTTAGTGTAAAAATTTGTGTTCTGCTTTTTTATTGAATCTCCGTAACTGTTTACAAATCTAAAGAAAGGCTTTTATAGCCTTTAGACTATGCATGTTTTAGGAAAGAAATCAAAGATTTCTTTCCTTATTTGTTTCAGTTTATCTACTGCTGCTTCTTGCCCTATTTGTCTATTTAGTTTCCTATTCTGTTCCATTTTCTTTCCTGTGTTTGTTGGTTTCTTTGTCTTACAGGTACCAAAAAATTCGGCTAAGATTACGCTGTAGATGCAAATCTTGTCTGGTGACCACTAAACAGCCTCTGCTGCGAAGATTTCGGCACTGATAGAGGCACAAAGGTCATCGGTGAGGCCTGAGATCGCGGTGCACTGATGTGAGGTTAACAGTGATGACGTTTGGAGTGCTCGAAGGATCTCGTGACCGTCAATCTGACCGGCATTGATGAGGTCCAGCTGGGGTGACGTGAGGGGACAGGGCTATTGATGGCCCTTGCTTTGGGAGCTGGAACGGCTCTGACGTGACGAAGCTTCTGGAACGGCTCTTACGGCGCTGGGGTTCCTAGGGTTTCCTGCTGGTACTTTAAGTCATTGGGCCTTTTGGGCCCGAGTGACTTAGGTCTATTTGGGTCTATTGGGTAGTGATATAATCTGATATGGGTTGTAACTGGGTATGGGGCTTTTGTATTTGGGCTCATGAGGTCTTGAGGCCTGTGTATTGTAAATGGACTGTTTAAATAAATAAACATTCATTTATTTATTTTTGTATTTCTGTTTTGGTTTTAAGGCCCGGTCAAATTTGGGCTATTACAGCTACCCCTTTTTGCTCATTGCTGTGTAACGGGAATCGAGCAAAGATTTAGAAAGACCAAATTTGACCGGTCTTTATCAAATCACGGTCTTCAATCTTCTTGTAAACTTATGACTGTCATGTTAATATCTTCGATCTGCTCTCCGCCGAGCACAGAGACGCCAAATCTGCTTCTTTGATTCGTTTCTTGATGATATAGAGATGCTTAGATTTGCTTCAGCGTAAACACGTGAAAGCCAAATCTGCTATGTCTTCGATTTGCTCCTTGTAAGCACAAGGATGCCAAATCATCTTGATCTACTTCAGTCTAATCGTCTCAAAGTTAGATCTGCTATGTGTCTGCTCTCCGTCGAATATGGAGACGCCAAACTTCGATTTGTTCTCTGACAATACAGAGATGCCAAATCACCTTAGATTTGCTTCAACGTAAGCACGTGAAAGCCAAATCAGCAATGTCTTCGATTTTCTCCTTGTAAGCACAAGGATACCAAACCATCTTGGATCTGCTTCAGTATAAACATCTAAAGGCTGGATCTGCTATGTATCTATTCTCCATCGAAGTGGAGATGCCAGACTTTGATTTGTTCTCTGACAATACAGAGATGTCAAATCATCTTAGATTTGCTTCAACGTAATCACGTGAAAGCCAAATCAGCTATGTCTTCAATTTGCTCCTTGTAAGTACAAGGATACCAAACCATATTGGATCTGCTTCAGTATAAACATCTGAAGGCTGGATCTGCTATGTGTCTGCCCTCCGTCGAATATGGAGACGCCAAACTTCGATTTGTTCTCTGACAATACAGATATGCCAAATCATCTTAGATTTGCTTCAGCGTAAGCACGCGAAAACCAAATCAGCTATGTCTTTGATTTGCTCATTGTAAGTACAAGGATGCCAAACCATCTTGGATCTGCTTCAGTATAAACATCTGAAGGTTGGATATGCTATGTGTCTGCCCTTCGTCGAATATGAAGACACCAAACTTCAATTTGTTCTCTGACAATACAGAGATGCCAAATTATTTTAGATTTGCTTCAGCGTAAGCACGCGAAAACCAAATCAGATATGTCTTCGATTTGCTCCTTGTAAGCACAAAGATGCCAAACCATCTTGGATCTTGCTTCAGCCAGATCTACTATGCTGCGACCTATTACCCTACTGCTTAGGGGATTAAGGCGCGTCGTCTTTGATAACCTGTAGAATGATTATGCCTGATAATTAGGATGCTATGATCGAAGTGAGTCGAATGTTCTTAATTAAACATGTTACGATGCAAAATGTTGTGAACATGACTCCTATCCTAGACGTCACCACTCATTCCTTCATTTGTCTTTTGTTTTCTCAAAGTATTATTCTTGCTCAGCCTGTAGGCCTGTACTCCCTCCTCCAATGCTACGATCCACTGAGGATGTCTGTAAGATAATCTTTCCTTGGAATTGAATCGTTGGTTTTGTCCATTTTCCTTTTGAACTGGAAGAAAGAAATTCCTCGAGTTCCTTCATTCCTTACTTACGTGAATTTCTCGAACAATTGTCCTGTTTTAGTTTCTTGTATTATCTAGAAATTCCAGAGTTATGCGTAAAACTTTGTTTGTGAACATATTTAGTTCATCTATCATTATTTCAATGCAACATACTTAAAGAACAATGGAAGATGAATAAACTCTAAGAATAATTGGATTTGAATGAATTATCGAAAAAGATACAAAGGAAATTAATCTGAAAGCCTATCTTTGAGAAGAGAAAAAAATCTAAAGATTGCAAACATGCCAAAATTAGATGCTCTAGATATCACCGCTTGAGCGCTTATACATCAACTTCATGAAGGCATGTGTTTAGAAGATTCAAAGTACTCTGTCGATGCCCCAGTATGCAACGTTCTTCGTTCTTTGTTGAGCAAGATTACCGGATGCTTCAAAATTTGAGTCGTCCTTTCGGGTTTTCAACTCAAAACCCCTTTGGTCACAAGGCACCCTTTGCGGGTTTTCACCTTGGCCTCTCCATTTTTTTTTTAATTTTCGAAACCTCAAAGCGCCTTTTGTGGGTTTTCACCTTGGATTCTCTTCTCCTTTAGACAAAGTATTTTTTAACTGAGTCTGAGTTCACTGGGTTGGGTAAACTTTTCCCATCCATTTCTATTAAGATCAATGCACCGCCAGAGAAAGCTTTCTTCACGACATACGGCCTCTCCCAATTCGGCATCCATTTCCCCCTAAAGTTCTTTTGAATAGGAAGGATCTTTTTCAGTACAAGGTCTCCCTCGTGGAACTCTCTTGGTCAAACTTTCTTGTCATAAGCTTGCATCATTCGCTTCTGATACATCTGACCATGTCGAATGGCTCTTAGCCTCTTTTCCTCAATCAAGTTCAACTGATCATATCGGGATTGAACCCATTTAGCTTCATCTAACCTTATCTCCGTCAAAATTCGAAGAGAAGGTATTTCTACTTCAATAGGTAACACTGCTTCCATCCCATAAACTAACGAGAATGGGGTTGCCCAGTAGAGGTTCTGACAGATGTTCGATAGGCCAGGAGTGCAAACGGTAACTTCTCATGCCAATTTCTATAGATCTCAGTCATCTTTCCCATTATTTTCTTAATGTTCTTGTTGGCGGCCTCCACTGCCCCATTCATTTTTGGCCGATAGGGAGAAGAATTGTGATGCTTGGTCTTGAACTGATTGCAAACCTCTACTATCGTTTTGTTGTTCAAGTTCAATGCATTGTCGGATATGATCTTCTCAGGCATTCCATACCGATAAATGATCTCCTTCTTCAAGAATCGACTCACAGCTGACTTAATAACATTCGCATAAGAAGCAGCCTCTACCCATTTTGTAAAGTAGTCAATTACCACGAAGATAAACCGATGTCCATTCGAAGCTTTTGGTGATATTGGTCCAATGAGATCCATGCCCCACATGGAGAAAGGCCATGGAGAAGTCATAACATGCAAAGGAGAAGGTGGTATATGAATTTTGTCCCCATAAATCTGACACTTATGGCATTTCTTCGTATAGTTGATACAGTCCCCTTCCATAGTGGCCCAATAATAACCAAACCTCATGATTTGCCTTGCCATCGTGAACCCATTTGCATGCGTCCCACATACACCTTCATGAACTTCTTCTAAAATTAGCTTAGCTTCCACAGCATCGACGCATCTCAAAAGTACTTGGTCTTTCCTTCTCCTGTACAGGATATCCCCCGTCCAAGACATAGTCGCAAGCTAACCTTCTCAAAGTTCGTTTGTCATTTTCATTGGCCTGTTTAGGGTATTTATGATCTCTCACATATCATAATATATCCTGATACCAAGGGTTATCGTCCTTTTCTTCCTTCTCAATGTTACAACAATGAGCTGGAGCCTGTAGACACTCATTTGAATTGGTCTCATCTCTTCCTCTTTATTTGCCTTAATCATTAAGGCCAAGGTTGCTAAAGCATCTGCCATCTGATTTTCGTCTTGTGAGATAATTGAAGGTGATGTCATCGAACTCCTTAAGTAACCCCAAAACTATCTTTCGATAATTGATCAATTTAGGGTCCCTTATCTCCCATTCACCTCTAAGCTGATAAATTACCAACACAGAATCTTCATATACTTCTAGGGTTTTTATACCTCGCTCTATAGCTGCTTGAAGTCCCATAATGCATGCTTCATACTCAGCCATATTATTCGTGCAATCAAAGTCCAACTTGCACGTAAACGGGTAATGATCGTCATTCGGGGATACCAAGACTTCCCCAATTCCATTTTCGACTGTATTAGAAGCCCCATCAAAATTTAGCTTCCAAGGAGAATCTTCGGTCATTGCTATACACATTAACTTCTCATTTGGAAAATCAAAGTTCAATGGCTCATAATCCTTTAGATCCTTACTGGCCAAGAAGTCTGCTACCGCACTTCCTTTTATAGCCTTCTGACTTATGTAGACTATATCAAACTCTGAAAACAAAATTTACCATCTCGCCATTCTCCCATTTAGAGCCGTTGACTCCATCATGTATTTCAATGGATTAAGCTTTGAGATAAGCCAAGTGGTATGGTATAGCATGTACTGTCTTAATCTCCGAGTTGTCCAAATCAGCGCACAACACAACTTTTCAACTGGTGGATATCTCATTTCACAGTCAGTGAATTTCTTACTGAGATAATAAATTGCCTTCTCCTTTTTCCCTGATTAGTCATGCTGACCAAGCACACATCCCATAGAATTACTAAACACTAACAAGTACAGTATTAACGGTTTATCTAGGCTAGGTGGAGATAATACCGGAGTATTCAACAAATACTGCTTGACCTTTTCAAAAGCATTCTGGCACTCCTCATCCCAAGTACCTTGATTGTGCTTTCTGAGGAGGCAAAAGATAGGATCATATTTCTCAGTTAGTTGTGAAATGAACCAAGCGATATAATTCAACCTTCCTAGGAATCTTCGAACTTATTTTTGAGTTTGTGGTGGAGGCAATTCTCGTATTGCTCTGACTTTGTCTGAATCAACTTCTATTCCCTTTTCACTGACTAAGAAACCCAATAGCTTTCCCGATCTAGCTCCGAATGTGCACTTTACCGGATTGAGCTTCAACTGAAATTTCCTCAACCTCAATAATAGTCTTTTCAAAACTTCAATATGCTCTTTCTCGGTTTGGGACTTAGCAATCATGTCATCAATATATACTTCAATGTCTCTATGCATCATGTCGTGAAACAAGTTCACCATGGCCCGCTGGTAGGTTACCCCTACATTCTTCAACCCAAAAGGTATTACCTTGTAACAAAAAGTGCCCCACAATGTTATGAAGGTGGTTTTGTCCATGTCCTCAGCATGCATCTTTATCTGATTGTATCTTGAAAAACCATCCATAAAGGAAAACAACAAATATCCTGTCGTGTTGTCTACCAAAGTGTCGATGTGCGTTAAATGAAAGTTGTCTTTTGGGCTAGCTTTATTCAAATCTCTGTAATCAACACACATTCGTACCTTCCCATCTTTCTTAGGCACTGGTACAATGTTAGCTACCCATTCGGAGTACTTCACTTCTTGTAAGAATCCTGCATCGAACTGCTTCTTGACTTCATCCTTTATTTTTAGAACAACATCTGGCTTCATTCTTTGCAACTTCTATTAGACTGGCTTAAAATTCTGTTTTATTGGGAGACGATGCACCACAACATCAATATTTAGACCTGGCATATCCTGATAAGACCATGCGAAGATATCCTTGAACTCACGTAGTAATTCGATCAGCCATTGCCTTGTGTCGTCGTCAATAATCGTGCCAATTTTCACCTCTTTTCCTTCTTCTAAGGCTATATTCTCTATTGCCTCTTTTTCATGTGGCATGATTCGTTTTTCCTCCTATTTTACCATTCTTAACAAATCAGGAGACACATCACAATCTTGAACATCTTCAAAATCTTGAGATTCCTTTAAACACATGTCTCGCTCTCCAGAGAAATAAGGAGTTGCAGTATTAGTGCTCATATCATTGATATCTAGGGACCTTTGGGGATATGAAAGAATATACAAATAATGAATGAATCTAAGAATGATTGTTTATGTGCTATGAATAAAAGAATAAGAATTGCCAAAATTTAAGGAATATTGGTTGATAAAAATGAAACCATATTCGTCCAAATTGATAACATAGTTATGTTTTATTAAAATAATAATAGATGAACATAAGCCTATTTTCACAAATGATATCTTACTACTCCTAGGCTCTAGAGTAACAGACATGTTTTGAGAATTACTCTGAAAAATTCTTAAAGACTACAGGAAGGTCCTCCGCAGTCCAATTGTTTAGAGAGCTCCCCGGTTCGTAAGGGCGAATGCCCTCGAGGCTTCCTTGCTCTAATCTCTCATTGTGTACAGCATTAATTTGATGACTTTCTTCTACCAGCAACCCTCTTGACTTAAAGGATTTGAATATAGGCGGGAATGTCATCGGTTCCCACTCCACTTCTCCTCCGTTCAAAGGCGCCTTTCTTCTCGCTTGGCGTTTCTCAATCTCTTGCCTCTTGTACTTATGGTCCAGCTTGAAGCCCAAACCAAAGCGATCTTTCTTCTCCATCAGTCTTGGGATTTGAACCCCCTTTGCAACTATCTCCCTAGTCCTTTTCCTGGCAATGCTCCCTTCCTCATCATTATTTGCAAGGCCATCCTTGTGGCTCTAGACATTTTAGGTGCCGGCACCTCACTTCCTTCCAAAATGAAGGTTGCATTGATGATTTCTAAAGAGTAGAAAGAACACTTAATAGCCTCTTCATTCGCCTCGACATAAGGGGCCTTGCTAGTGACTGCTGCTATAATGTCCTCCTCTGCATTGATGGTTATTAACTGTCCATCTGTCACTAACTTTAATTTTTGGTGCAATGAGGAGGGCACCGCTCCTGCCGAGTGTATCCATGGTCTCCCCACTAAACAATTATAAGAGGGCTTGATATCCATCACCAAGAAATCAACTTCATATGTATTTGGTCCAATTTCCAAAGGGATGTCAATTCGTCCCATCACTTTCCTTTCGGTTCCATCAAAGGCTCCTACCACATTGTGACATGTTTTCATATGTGAACTGTTAATGGGTAATCTGTTCAATGTGGATAATGGAAGGACGTTTAAAGCAGACCCATTATCAACGAGTTCACTTGGAAGCGTGTATCCCTTGCACCGAGTAGTGATGTGCAAGGCTTTGGTTGACCCTATGCCCCCAGGTGGAATTTCATCATCATTGAAGTAGATGAAATTGTCAGCACTGATGTTATTTACCAGTCGGTCCACTTGTTAACAGATATGTTGTGTGTGACATATGTTTCATTGAACACTTTCATTAATGCATCCCTATGTATTTCAGAACTCAGAAGTAGGGCTAATACTGATATGCGGGCCAGCTGCTTACGCAACTGCTCGACCACACTATACTCACTATGCTTAAGGAACTTTAGGAACTCCTTATCTTCTCCTCCTTTACCGGCTCATTGATGGATACTTTAGTCTCTTTTTCCTTCTTGACCTCGACGCCTTTTGTCTTTGTGGGCTCCACTCTGACGCCCTCTGTATCATAATGTTTCCCACTCCGCGTATGGGAACCTTTATTTTGCACGCTCCTAGACGCGCTGGCCATACTCTCCCCCTCAGGTACTATTACACTGCAGTCATAGCTCCATGGCACCCTCTTGTCATCCTTGTAAGGGAAAGGAGTGGGTTTATGGATGACGACCTTGAGCCCGATTTGCGCCCCAACTTCATTATTCCCTGGCAAAGAAATAATAATTCTTGGTCGGCTGGTTCTTTGTCGTTTATTTTCCAGCACACATATTTGTTTTTTACAAGAGCTACCCTTAAAAATTTGTAGCTCTTTGTTAACCATAAGGCCTTGCACCCTGGCCTTGACCTCTTCACAATTTTGGATCATATGACCCAACTTTCCATGGAATTCACAATAGTTCCCCATTCTTTCTCTGCCTTTTCCAGAGGTCAACATACCTCTCTTCACCATCTCCTCCTATATTACTTTCATGGGTCTCTTCACCTCAACAATATCTTCTTTGATTCTTCATTCCCTAGTTTCATCAATGGCATTCACTCCTTGATTGCCATGATCTGGTAACGGATTTTTAGTATTAGGGGTACTGTCGAATTTCACAACCCCCATTTTGATAAGCCTCTCCACGACCTTCTTGAATCCGGTGTAGTTTTCAATCGAATGCCCCGATTTTTCCGCGTGATATTCAGATTTAGCATTTGCATCATACCATTTGGAGTATGGTGGCTGTAGTGGTTTTAAGTGAAATGGGGCAATGGCATGTGCATCGTATAAGCTTTGATAAAGCTCATGATACGTCACAGGGATAGGCGTGAATTGCATCATTTTCAAATTCTGTCTTGTGCCCGATTCCTGTCTTCGAGTACTTTGTTACTCGACAGCAGCTGCTTTAGGTTGACCAACTGTGATTGTCCTCGAGTTGAGGCTATTCATGTTGTTCACCTCGTTGTCCTTTCTCCTTGGTGCCGATCTTTTAGCCGTTTCACCCTCAATTTTACCGCCCCTTATGGCGTTCTCAATCATCTCTCCTGCCATAACTATATCCGCAAAACTTTTCATGGCGCTTCCAATCATGTGAGTGATGAACGGCGCCTTTAAAGTGTTGATAAATAACATGGTGGTCTCCTTTTCTAACAGTGGTGGTTGTACTTGCATTGCCACCTCCCTCCATCATTGTGCGTATTGCCTAAAACTTTCATCAGGCTTTTTCTCCATGTTTTGAAGCGTGATCCTGTCTGGCGTCATATCAGTCACATGGTTGTACTATTGCATGAAGGCTTGTGCAACATCTCTCCATGTACCGATTCTTACACGGCTCAACTGATTGTACCACTTAGCCGCTGCTTCTATTAAGCTATCTTGAAAACAATGGATCAATAGTTGATCATTGTTCACATACCCAGTCATTCTCCTACAAAACATTATTATGTGTGCCTCTGAGCAAGTAGTCCCATTGTACTTTTCAAACTCCGGCATCTTGAATTTGTGAGGAAGTACCAAGTTTGGGACCAAACTTAAGTCTTTGGCATCAATCCCATGATGGTTGCCAGCGCCTTCCAAAACCCTAAATTTTTCTTCCAACCACTTGCAACGATCCTCCAACTGTTTTGAAGATTCGGTTGCCATTATTTCTTTCTCCATCATATCCAGATCAAGAGTGATAGGGTTGATCGGGCTATCGCCCAAATTAATTCCCAACCCAGATGGGAAATTCACGGGGATTCCAGCATCAACCGGCCCATGTTGATGCCTCATAGTGACAGATGGCCTTCTAGGAGGTTTCTCGGTTTGGGTGGCACATGAGACGGAGTAAAACCCGGAAGGTGATCCTCACTCTCCTCACCAGTGATAGTCATAGGGGCCTTCCCTTTATTAGTGGCCCTTAGAAGCTGAGCCATTTCGGCCGTCATATTCCTCTGAGCCTCTAGCATTTACTCTCTCATGTCATTCTGCATCTTGGCCAACTGCTCTTGCAATTGGTCTTGCATATCCTTTTGCAATTGTTCGGACCTTTGATCCATACTCTTAGTTTTAGTGCGGGTGTCGTAAGGATGTGTGATTTTCAGATTTTCTTTTCTACTTCTCTCTCTGGAAGTAAACTTTAACTAATTAGGGTCTTTCTATAACTTTGAATGCATATGATGTGATGTAATGCAAATGCATGAATGCAAAAAGGCATCGATTCTGATTCAATTTCATTTAGAAAGCTTTATTTAGAAAAAGAATATCTTTACATATAAGAGGATTACAAATACGCTTTCGCCCTAGTGCCCAAAGTTTTAACTCTATTTAATAAAAGGGCTAACTCTCGTCCTATATCCAGCGATGATTCATACATCAGACTTAATACATCAGCTCGTATTGCTAAGTCTTGCACATATTCAGCAACCTCTCGAATTTGGACTAAGGCTTCACCAATGACGTGATCCCTTTCTCTGACTTGTCCTCTAGACTGATGAAGCTATCCCTTCAGATAATCTTCTCGTGCCTCGAGCTGCTCAATTCGAAATTCACCATCATGCAATACCACTTCCAAATCTTTAACCTTACTTTTTAGCTCTTTTAACTCGGCCGTAGAATCATGATTTTGATGCCAACTAAGGGATCTTCCAAGCTCAGTTACCTTGGTCTTCAACCCTTTATTCTCTTCTTCTAATACCAAATTCTACGACTGCATCTCTTGGAACTTCCTCTCCCAATACTCGGCTCTAGCTTTTTCCTCTTGGACCTCTTTCTGCAACCGGTCTGAAGACCCTCCTACTCTCGCTCTCCTCAAGGATACTTGTGCCTTTTTGTAATGCTCCTTTAGATCATCTCGATCTTCCTTAATCTTCTTTGTATCTTGTGTCTCTGTCTCAACTTTACCTTTTCTTTTTAACAGCTCCTCTGCCTTACAGGCTCTCTCAACTAAAATAACGAACTCTTTTATTTCTAGGACACCCACTGACAGTCGGATATCATCATTTAACCCATCCTCAAACCTTTTACACATGATAGCCTCTGTGGACACACATTCTTGAGCATATTTACTAAGCCTGACAAATTCACGCTCATAATCGGTCACTGTCATATTGCCTTGTTTCAATTCCAGGAATTCTTTTCTCTTCTTGTCAATAAACCTCTGACTGATGTACTTTTTACGAAATTCTTCCTGAAAGAAATCCCAAGTGACCCTCCCTTTCAGTACAACTGATACGAGTGTCTTCCACCAGTAGTAGACTGAGTCTCTAAGAAGTGATACTACACATTTCATACATTCCTCGGGTGTACAAGATAATTCGTCAAAGACTTTGATAGTATTTTCTAACCAAAAATCTGCTCTTTCTGCATCATCATCTTTTGTTGCTCAGAACTTTTCTGCCCCTTGTTTCCTGATTCTATCAACTGGTGGCTTTTCTCTTACCACTGTACCTGTGACTGGGGAAGCTTGAGCTACATGGGTAGCCTGAGAATCATGAGGGGGTGGAGGTCTAACTGCCGGATTCGTACGAACGAACTCGACAAACAAATCTTTCAAAGCTCGGAAGAGAGCTTCTCGAGTCACTCCTCCCTGATCAAATATTACTGGCCTATTCTTAGATGGTGCTGCCCCTTCTGCGGGAGCAGGCGCATTACTTTCTACATCATCATCACCAGCTCGTTCGGGATCCATTACTATAAAACAAAATATTTAAAAATCGTCAAGAGTCATCAAAATACAAGTATTGCATGTATAGCTAGACTTTTTCTCACACTAACTGTTTCGAGAACCGACTAAACCTGCTCTGATACCAATAAATGTAACACCCCGACACCCGAAACCGTCACCGGAGTCAAGCTTGAGGTGTTACTAAACTTATCTTACCTTTTAAACAACTCTAAACCACTTATTTTAATTTTCGGAATAAACTATTTTTCTGCGTCATGGTTGCTTAAAAATTCATTTCTCGAGTTTCAAAACTTGAAATTAAGATCCGTAAATTTTTCATAAAACTAGACTCATATATCTATCTACTAATTTTTTTTCTAGAATTTTTGACTTAGCCAATTAGTACAGTTTATTAGTTAAAGTTACTCCTGTTTCAGAATTCGACTGCACTGGCCTCTACTTACTACGAACCACTTTTATCTCTGTAAAAAATTCATATGACTTCACCGTTTGTTTCTATTAAAACTAGATTCAATAAGGATTCTATCCATATAAAGTGCACCACATAATTATTTTTTAAAAATTTATTGTGAATTTCTAAAGTTGGAATAGGGGATCCAGAAATTGCTCTGGCCCTATTTCACTAAAACTCAGATATCTTATAAACTACAAAATCTTTACCTATTTTGCTTATTCCATAAGAAAATAGACATAATAAGATTTAATTTCATATATTATTTATCTTCAAACTATGTTTCTACAATTTTTAGTGATTTTTCAAAGTTACATCATTTCTGTTACTTGAATCTGTTTTTAGGTTACTTTCACATTTTTCATAATTTTCATGTGATAATCACCATTCAATCATACATATTAATAAAAATGTATATCATCGGCCATTTTATTAGCTAATCACTAGCAAGTATTTACACATCATTCATTGTTCATATTATACCAAAAGTAGCTAAGTTTCTATACATGCCATACCCAAAACAAAACGTCCAATTATACCGAGTTATTTCTTTGATAGTGTGATCGGCCTTCGATGTTTCCTTCGATCCCCGAGTGACTAGATAAGTACTATAAGAAGAAGAAAATAAAGAGATTAAGCACTAGGCTTAGTAAGCTTACAAGCAAATAAATCACAACATTCAACATAATGGATAATTATGCATAATATCATCTAACATCATAAATTTCTTTACTTCTCAATTTCTATCTTCTTCTTTATTCCCTTACTTTCTTTCTTACCTGACCTTTCCTTTTTCATAAGTATAATCTACTTTTCCTTTGCTGTTAATTCACTGTAATTTAACTCTTATCCTTACCCGTTGAACCACTCGGAATACTAAGGATACTAGGGTCGTTCCTGTCTATCAATATCCTACCAATGCCATGTCTTTGACATGGACTTACATGAATTATTCCTGTCTCCAATGCCATATATAATATGGACTTACATGGCTCAATCCTGTCTCCAAAGCCATATTTCTAATATGGACTTACATGGCTCATTTCTGTTCTGTCCTGTCAACCCTAATATCCTAACATTCCTAGGGTTCAACCGGGGCTTTCTAACACTTTTCCTCTGTCACTTCACCTTAAATTCGACTTTAAATATTTTCATAACGTAAATATATAAATGCTGGAAATTGAAAATATTAATGTAAAATAAAATAATATTGCATTTATTTACTGTAACTTACCTTTATACAAAATGTGACTAAACTTTACAATTTAGTCCTTTACTTTTTCTTTTCCCTGATCTACTCCCGAATTTCGTTCTTCTTGATCTATAATAGCAAATTTAACTTATTTAATATTCACATTTATTAAAACAGTCCGTGACCCAAACTTTGGCAAAATTATATTTTTACCCCTAAACTTTCACATATTTGTACTTTTTCCCCAAGGCTCGTAAATTAAACTTCATCCTATTTTCTTATGTTTTATGACATGCTGATCATTTTTCCCTTCTATGGCAATATAAAAATCACACTCTAACATATACTTATGACTATTGGTTTTTTTTCCCAATTTAAGCCCTTTTACTCGTTTTCACTTAAAACCGAGTAGCATAAGTTGTTTAACATAATTTAAAACCTCATATTCTATCATAAAACACCAAAATACACAAATTTCAGCTATGGTATTTTTCCAAATATGAACCCTAGGTTGAATTATTGCTAGAATAAGCTTAATCAAGTTACCGGGACTCCAAAAACGTAAAGATCATTAAAAACGGGGCTTAGAATCACTTACTATGAGGCTTGAAAGTTGAAGAAACCCCATCTATGGAGGAGAGAAAAAAATCGGCAGAAACTAATTGAGAAGATGACCATTTTTGTGTTATTTTTCCCTTTTTAATTCATTTAATATCCAAATGACCAAATTGCCCCTCCTTACTAAACTTTCAAAAATTCCTTCCATGTCCTAATTTTTGTCCATGAACTTAAAATTGGTCAAATTTTTATTTAAACCCTCCTAATTAATATTCCAAAGCAATTTCATACTAAAAACTTCTAGAATGCAAGTTTTGCAAATTATTCGATTTAGTCCCTAACCTCAACTTAAGCATTTTATGCATAGAATTTTATCACGAAATTTTCATACAATCATGCAATCATACCATGAACCTCAAAATAATAATAAAATAAATTTTTCTGCCTCGAATTTGTGGTTTCGCAACCACTGTTCCGTTTAGGCCCTATTTTGGGATGTTACAAAAGAAGTAGTTAGTATCACATGATATCAATAAATCTCAACGATAATTTATAAGGGTAATATCTAAAGTTTAACTCTAACTAAGTTGGGTTCTTACGGTTTTTCTATATGAGGTTGGTTCTAAAGTTTGAGGTACCTGAATCAGCAGATTCCTCGATTCTCACCCATTATAGGCTCATTTGAAATGAGTTCAGTTCAAGAGAATACATTTCCCTATGGCTACACGGAGATGAAAATATCAAGAAACCATAGGTACAGATGTATCCGGAAAGTGATCCACTATCTTGCACGGAGGCGAAAACCTCACGAAGGCGTAGTTTCTCACTCCCACTTAAGGGTGTGACTACAACGGTCATGCAAATGCAACGCGTATCAGAATATAACAACACATGCAACAAACACATGTAATGCAAAGAGGATTAAATTTTAAAATTTTTAATTTCTGACATTAAGACAAGAGATAATCAATTACACGGCTTGACTCTCTTATTATTCCCTAACGGAGTCGCCAAGTTGTCGATTCCCATTTTTTTAAATCGAGTTTTAGGAAAATGGGAATCGACTTTAAAAATGAAAACGGGAGTCACCACCAATCTTTTATATGTGTGATTGGATCACCTTTAAAACATTTTGTTTTAAAATCATTAGTTTTGGCCTACGAAATAAAAAGAACGGGTCTGGGAGTCGGTTACGTACGAGGAAGGATTAGCACCCTCGTAACGCCCAAAAATTGGTACCTAATTACTTATCAAATGTCTTTAAGGTCGGAAATTAAGAATTTTAAGATGCAATCCTCTTTTAATATTTTTGATTTTTGAAAATTAGGGTTCACTTATATCAAATAAGTCAAAATATTACATCCAATAAGCTAGGACACAATATTTTCAAGATATTTGACACTAAGTTAGCCTTTTTGGAAATCCCTATCTCGAAACGACAAAACGCCACATCTAGTAAATTAGACACAACGCTTTGAAATTCCAAGACAGTTGCTCGTATTTTGAAAATTTTAAAAACTTAGAAGGGTACTTAACTATTCGAACTCAACGAGAAAAATCGCAACCCAATAAGTTAGGGCACTACTTTTCTCGAAGCTTCCAAACACCAAGCATTGCCTTTTTTATTTTTGAAAACTTTGGAATCTTGTTTTTTAATTAATGCATGAGGAATCACATTATCATTATGGAATAGAATATTGCAATAATAAGTGAATAAAACATGCATTTAAACGATACAATGGCAATAATACAAAGATCATATAAAAGATACATGCATGCTTAAAATTACATAGCATCATATACACATAGCATATATTGAAGATGAATAAGCAAAACATACAAATATACATAGTAACAATTAAGAAATGATACATGATACACAATTTAATATATAAAAAAAAGTAATATAATATCAATGTACATGTTCATAAAATATAACATCAAATAATAATTATAAAGTAACATTTAACACATAAATGATATATACAATATAAAAGTATATAAAAGAATTAGTATATATAAAAATATAAAATAAAGTGAGTAATTGTTAACGAAATATACTTATAATACAAATAAAAATGATATTTAATAATAATTTTAAAAATAGTATTTAATATATAATATATAATAAAATAATAATAATTATATAAAAATAAAATATATTGGTTTAAAAATAATAATATATAAAATAAAAAGTATGTAAAAGAATTTATAAAATAATTATATAATATATAAAGATTTCAATTTAAAATAAAATAACACATAATAAATAAATAATTAATTAATAATGAAATGTGTATATAATATGAGTTAAAAATATGATTTAATAATAATGATTTACAAATTTTAAAATTATAAATAATATAATGAATAATATAAAACATAAATAATATAATAGATAATATAAGATATACATAACATATAAAAATAATAATAAGTAATATATAATAAAATATAATATATATAGGAAAATAATGTATGATAAATAAAATTTTTATATAAATATATAAATAGTATTTTTAATAATAATATATGTATAGTTTTTTAAAATAAATAAATGATATATATAAAAAATAAAAAAATTTAAAATAATAAAGAAAGGGCTAAAATTGAATTTAAATAAAATTATAAGGCTAATTTGCAAAATAGTAAAAATTCTGGGCCTGATTCGCAAGAATTAAAAACGACAAAGGATTCACTGGGCAATTTACCCTAATCCTAAACGACGCCATTTTCTGGATATATTTTTAAAAATCGCTCGTGAGACCAAATTGAAATAAAATTAGAATATTAGGGCTAAATTAAGAAATAAAAAAATCAAATTGAAAATTCGGGAAACACGGAAGGATCAATCGGGCAATTTGCCCATTTTCTAAAAACAAGCGGATCCTTCCCGGGTAATCGGGTCAACGCGCGGATCTTTAGTCTTAATACGAAGTCATTTTAAGCTTATTGGATTAAGCTAAAACGGCGTCGTTCTGTTAAGGCTCTATAAGCCAAACTTTAGTTTTAAATTCATTTTTACACCCGGCTCTAAAAAAAGAGTGAAATCCTTTGAGTGAGGATCTGGGGCCGGCACTGGAGCTCCGTCGAGCCTCTGTTCTCAGGCGTTCACGCGCTCACGTGCCACCGTGAACGTCGCCATGCACGGCGGTCAGAAACTAGGAAATTTCCCATTTCAGCGCAGATCAGAAAAGGTTCGTCTCTCCTTTCGCTTTTTCGTTCGCAATATATATATGCATGTATTTAAAAGAAAATTTCACCTTTGTATATTCAATCGATTGTGATGCTTGCTGTATATATGCGCAAGAAATAACTCTTTTGCTGAATCTCTATATTTTTTATTGATTCTCTCTCTATATTTTTTTTAGAACGTAAGTCTTTTACAAATCGGAGGAGTGGCTTTATAGCCTTTAGACTATACATGTTTAGGAAAGAAATCTTTCCTTATTTATTTGCTGCTATTTGGTTTCCTTTTCTGCTTCGTGTCTACTGGTTTCTTTTGTCTTGTATTGCAGGTATTCGCGAGGAATCCGGCAGTGACGAAGGTTTGACGATGGTCCACCGGTGACGTTGATCTCGGCGTGACTTGGAGCCTGGAATCGTGGACTTGATGGAAGGTAGCTGGAATGGCAGAAACCGAAGGGTCGTGAGGCTTGGCTTCTAGAACCTTCTGTTTGCGGCGTGAGGAGAAAGGCAGAAACCCTGGGGTTTCCTGCCTTGGTGTAACAAGCTGGGCCAGTTGGGCCACTTTTGTCCTGGGCTAAGTGGGGTGTAATAGGTACCGGGTATAATTGGGTATTGGGCTGTGACCGGTATAGGGTAGTTAGGTATTTGGGTTTGATTGGGGTGTTGGGCCACGAGTGTAATGGGTTTATGGGGTATAATTTGCCTTTTGGGCTTTATTTCTTTTGTAATATGGACTGTACAAATTGGACTTTTTTTATTTTTGGTTTTCTGTTTGGTTCATTAAGCCCTGTCAAATTTGGGCTATTACAATAATTATCATAATTTTTAATAATGTTTTATTATTTACAATTTTCAATAATTTTTACAACTGTTATTATATGCTTTTTATAAAAATATAAAACACTCTTGTAGTAATATTTGTCACTTAAAAAAAGAAGAAGATAGTTTTTAAGTCTTATATTGAGTTGGTGTTGCTGTGTTGGGTTAATTTGTGGCACAAATTCAGTTAAGAACTTAATAATAACTGTAAATTTTATCACACGCTATACATGTGAAAATCACATATTTAGAACACATGTGTGCATTTAAAAATGACATGTAATAAATAATAAAATATAATGTTTGATTGAGTTGGTATCGAGTTGACTCATTACTCCAACTTAATCGTACACTTAAATAATAGTATAGATATACATACAATGTGGTGGAACAATTTGTCTAATAACATTGAAATGTATAAAAATCTAAATAAAGTTTTGGTTGAAATGGTAAATAAAAAATTTTACATATGATGATGATGACATAGGTTTTGATATTTTTTATTTTTTTAAAATAAGAAATAGACAAAAATATCCTCATAATAGTATAATTTATTTAAAAATATTTAAGGTTATTTTAATAATTTATTTGATTAAATTGGTTTCGAGATGATTTGTGACACCAACTCAATTATATGCTTAAATAATAAGTATAACTTTGTTTCTGAAACAATTTATCTAATAGCACTAAAATGTATAAAATTATTAATATAAAGTTTTGGTTGAAGTAAGAAATATATTTTTTAATGATGTTGCGCATAGGTTTAAATCTCAATATCTGCAAATTATTATTTTTAAATAAGAAAAATATAAAAGTACCCTCATAAATAATATAATTTATTTAAAATATGTAAGGTATTTTAGTAATTTTCTTGACTAATTCGGTGTTGAGTTGACTCATGATTGTTGGAAAATATGGATATCACATATATAATAAGAATAATTATATGTTATTATTTACTATCATAAAATGTTAGTCCAAATTAAAAATAATCTAATTTGGGTAAGTTTTATTTGATTTTAGTTATTAATAAAGTATAAGTCAAATATGTGTAAATACTCTAGTAACTAATTTCTAATGTGCAAAAGTTATATATTAGGATTATGATTCCCAAATTACACATAATGTAACTTTTCTAATATCCCATCTTTAGAAAAGAGAGTCACATTTTCAAAATTACTTGTGTGCTAATTTGGAAGATCAAAACCATAAGATCAGAAGATTTCAAGAAATCCATGAATTCAAGTACGCTTCCGCATCTAGTTTTTATTGATTTGTTATTGATGATTTGATATGATATATTCTGGTTTATGGTTTGTTAAGTTTTATATCAGATATTATTTTACAGTTCTAATAAGATACCAACTCAGTCACACACTTAAATAATAGTATAGATATACAAATAATGTGAGTGAAACAATTTGCGTAATTACAATGAAATGTATAAAAATACTAAAATAAAGCTTTGACTGAATTGGTATAAAACTATTTTATAAATGTTGGTGATATGAGTTGAAATATCAATATTTTACAATATTTTATTAGTCTTTTAAAAATAAGAAAAAGATAAAAGAACGCTAATAATGATATAATTTGTTTAAAATATATAATGTTATTTTAATAATTTTCTTGATTGAGTTGGTGTGGAGTGGACTTGTTACCTTAATTCAATCACACACTTAAATAATAATATGGATAGATAAATGTTTCAAAATTTATTTGACATTTTTTTAAGGAGATTACAAGTACAACCGCAATCACAAATATAATTACAATTATAATTACAAAATAAACATGTTTGAATAACTAAAACTAGAATTAAATTAGTACAAAGCATAATTAAATTTAAAAAATTTGAAATACATACCGTCCTAAACCAAATAAATTTGAACATGCCTGACAAATAATAAAACATTAACACGTAAAATAAATCTAAAAGAGAATTTGCGCATCATATTTGCATTTGATAGGATTTGTACTTGAGATATCAAAGTTTCCATGGTCTATGCTTTGTCTTTTCAATCAAAACTTCATTAACCAAAGTTAACATTAAAAAAAAAAGTACAAACACGAATCTTTACTGATATAAAATATTTGATTGAGTTGGTATCACAAATTAGGACACCAACTCACTTAGTAAATGTCAAAAAGAATATTTTATATTTTAAAAATAAAAATATCATTATAAATGTTTTTTTTGTCTTGTATATTTTTATATAAAATTTATAAAAACAATTTAAATTCTAAATAAAATGAGGACTTAAATATAAGACATCAAAAATTTTAAAACTTTAATTTTGTTATTCCAACTCTTGCTTCCTACATAAATTTTTTATAAATATATGTTTATATTCTAATTTAATCTCTATCAATTTTGAAAGTGAGTTATTAAGGATAATTTATCACGAAGTTAATGTTTTTTATCAAGTATGTATAACTTTGATTGGTATAATAATAAACTTAGCCCTCCATGTTTAAATATTTTGTTAATTTGTCATTGATTCTAAAAAATTCAACAAATTTAATCTCAACATTTATACATTTATAAAAATATTGTGGACTAAATTTTTTAAATAATGATCAAATTGATAGAATGTGTAAATTATGAGAGCTAAATTTGTATTTATACCAATTAATTTATGTAAGTTTGACAAAAAAATATTAATGTCATGATTAATTTTACTTAATTGTTCGCTTTCAAAATTGACAGGATTAGATTATTAGAAAATATGGACATCACATATATAATAAGGGTAATTATATGTTATTATTTACTATCATGATAGGTTAGTCCAAATTAAAAATGATCTAATTTGGTTAAGTTTTATTGGGCTTTAATTATTAAATAAAGTATAGTATGGGTCAAATATGTTTAGATAGTCTAGTAATTAAGTTCTAATCAATTTCTAATTAATGATGGGTTAATTAGGAATTATGGCTAATGTGCCAAAGTTATATATATTATGGTTATGTTCCCCAAATTACATACAAGTTAACTTTTTTAATATCCCATCTTTTAAAAAAGAGAGAGTCGCATTCTTTAGATTACTAGTGTGCAAATTTGGAAGATCAAAGCCTTAAGATCCGTAAATTTCAAGAAATCGATGAATTCAGGTACGTTTCTGCATCTAGTTTTATTCTTGATGATTTGAGATGATAGATCTTAATTTACAGTTCTAATATTATATTAGATATTATTTACAGTTCTAATATAGATTATTTTAATTTTTTTGAAAGAGATTAATCTACTTAATATCGAAATTGAGAGTGACTTGAAAGTAGACCTGGCCCAGCCGGAAGGCCCGCTCGAAATGTAGGAGGTTTTGGGCAAAAATATAGGCTTGAAAAATGGGTTTAGACAAAAAAATAAGGCCCGTTTAAAAAATGAGTCGGGCTTCAGGTAAGACATTTTTTGCCCGAGCTTGGCCCGGCCCAAATCCACTAAAAGACAAAAAAAAATACTTTTTTAAATATTATTTTCTTGTTATTTTCTCCCTATTTTGCTACTATTTTACTATTATGTTGCTACTATTTTGTTGTTATTGTTTGGATATTGTATAAAACTTATTTTATTGTTAATTTTGTTATTATTTTAAAGATATTTGTTAATTTTGTTATTATTTTAGAGACATTTGCTTGTTAAATTGTATCTACCTTAATGTTCTTTAGGTATATATATTTTTAAAATTTATTTTCAAAATTTATTTTTAATTTGTTAGGAAATACTTATTGTGATGTTTTTAATATTTTTGATATATTATATATATTTTAAAATTATATAAAAAATAATATAAAAATTAATATGAGTGGGTCGAGTCAGACTCGAGTTTTAACATTTTTATCCGAGTCGGACTTGGGTAAAATTTTAAGCCCATTTTTTGAGCCAAGCCGAGCCTAACAAACAGACCTGAATTTTTAGTTGAACCAGATTCGAATTTTGCCCGGCCCGGCCCGGCCCAGCCATGCTCACCTCTACTTGAAAGCCAAATAAGAATGGCGTGGTTTTGTTGTTTAGCAAAAGAAAAAAAAGAATTGAGGTAATGGTTGCATCTAAAAGAAACGTGTGGTTACGGTGGTGGGTAGGAACCTTGGGAATAATTCTTTTCCTCTTCTTTTTTTCAATAAATAATTCTTAATTTTTTTTAGCCAAAATAGTTCTTAATTCTTAAACCAGATGGAATGGGTATATTCCTATTGAGTTTGGATTTCAGTATCTTTCCTAATAAAAATAATTTTTTAATAATTTTTTATACAATATTTAAAATTACTTATAGTCTCTCTTCAATCCATAAATAGGAAGATAATATCATTCAGCACACCTAAACTTATGTCTTCTTATATTGGTAACAATATCCATGCCAGTAGAGTGACAAGAAAAATAATTTTTAAAATAAAAGAATAATCGTATTCACTATCAATAAAATATTAAAATGTTATCACAGATCGTATTAGATTATGTTTTATTAGTATTAAATTTTATGAAAATGACATATTATAAAAAAAGGGTATATATAAAATATATATAAATGAATAATAAATCTTCAAAAGGAGAAGATAGTTTCTCTTAAGAGAGTGGTTTTTTAAAAATAATATGGATTATTTTAAGCAGTAATTTAATTTAGTTTATTTAAAATTTTTATTTAAAAGATATTAAAGCACGAATCATATTTATAGTAATATTAATTTTTTTAAAATTAAATTTTAAAATATTTTCTTAATTGAATTTGATATTTGATTAATTAACGGAATTAATTATAAATTTAAATATAGTAAAACAGATATAAATGATCATAGAAACAAAGCACAATTATTCTAAGAGGCATTGAGATATAATTGGACCTCTTCAACGATTTGACCATTTGTGGAAGCCCAACAATCTTCTAATATTTAGATGGTGCGTAAAAAATATATTAGATAAAAAAATGAGTATGAACAAAAAAAAGTATATTTTAAATATAGGTTAAATTTAGACTTTAATATTTGAAGTTTGAGCCTTGCGATTTAATTTATTTTTAAGTTTATAATATTTTAGGTTTTTTTTTCCTTCGAGAAAACTGATATTCATAAATGAAGGGGCCAAGTGTCAAACAACAAATAATCTACAGTACACGAAAAAACAGTACAAAACACTATAGCACACGAAAAGACAGCACAAAGCACCAAAACCACTCAAGCACAGAGGAAAAGGCACACATAAAACAAAACCAAAAAAGAAAAACACTCCACCCTCCAAAGAAAATACCAAATGAATACCAGCAAAATCATTCCTCTGCTGCTCAACAAAAACACTCGCGCAGAACCAAATGAAGAGGAAGACTCGGCTTTGAGAAACCAAACAACGGAGATTCAAGGAACCTTCTCCGAAACATCAAAACCCATAAGAAACCACTCATCCTCGGCGACTCCAGTCCAACCAGTCCGAAGCCGCCAAAACTTCGACAGAAATAGGTGCTTCTTCAACCCAAAAACAAGGAGAATTCCTCCTGCGCCCTTCTAGTGCCAAAGTATGAGCTGCCCGATTGCCACTCCTGGGGACAAACTGGTAAGAAACTCCATCCATAAAATCTGCGAGTCTTCGAATATTCAGAGAAATGGGTCTAAGAATGGACCTATCATCCTTGACAGTGTTAAGCTTTTTAATAATCGAGAGGGAGTCCCCTTCCAGGATGATCGTCCTAAAGCCCCATGTCAATTGCAAAGAGAAGAGCACGTTCACAGGCCCTAGCTTCTGCAACAAACGCGTCGGCAACATCAACATAGGGGTAAGTACACGCTCCCATAATTAATCCCGAATCATTGCGAGCAAGAACCGCCACAGTAGAAGTATGAGATGCACTTTGAAAGGAGGCATCAAAATTTAGCTTAAGCACATCCGGATCCGGAGGTCTCCACCCCACAGACTCAAAATTTGTAGGACTAACTATGGAAACTCTACTCACACTTAAAGCAGAAGCATAGCCTTTTCACAAAACCCACGAGGTCCTGCCAAACAAACTGCGTTCCCTCATGAACCACTTTATTTCGCTGAAACCAAGTAGCCCAAAGGGAAATAACTAAAAGCTTTCTGGTATCCGCATCAACTTTGATGAAAATGTTCATTAATTGATTTTTACCATCCAGAGTACGAACACTGCAATCAAATGGGAGATTCAAAGAGAGCCATAAATGCCTCAACACGTCACAGGACCATAACAAGTGACCAAGATCCTCCGGCGCTTCCTTACAAAGGGGACAAACATTGACAACCTGCAATCTCCGTTTGAGAAGATTGTTGAAATGCGGCACGAAATCTTTAGAAAGCCTCCACATGTGAATTTTTAGTTTAGCAGGAATCTGTAATTCCCATAGCAAATTGTAGAATTGTTTGTAGCTGGCTATAGGTTCCATATTGTAATCACTAGGATACCTGTGTGTAGTGAGTAAAGCACGATACCCACTCTTAACCGAGTACTCCCCGGAAGCATCAAAATGCCACACAAGCACATCCGGTGCTCCAGCTCCAGCAAGAGGAATTTAAGGATACGATTAGCCTGTTCTTCATCAACAATTTGATAGATGATATCCTTATTCCAGGTACCCGATCTAACATCAATTAATTGACCCACAACAGTCTAGTTAGTATTTGTACTCTAAACTGAAAGTCTACTATTACCAAGGCCAGGCAACCAAGGATCATTCCAGATGTTCACAGAGTCACCACTACCGATACGCCAGAGCAACCCATCTGAAATCAGCTCTCGAGCGTTGCATAAGCTCCGCCAGGTAAAAGAGGGGTAAGAACCAATTTTAGCAGCCATAATATCTGAAAAATGAAAATAACGAGCTTTAAAAACTTTTTCAAAAAGACAATCAGGCTTCGATATCAATCGCCAAACTTGCTTAGCGAGCAATGCCTTATTAAACAAAAATAGATCCTGAAAGCCCATCCCTCCATCAGATTTGGGCATACAAAGGTCAGCCCAAGCACACTAATGAATACCCTTAGATGACTTATTGTTAGACCACCAAAACTTGTTCATAATAAGTTCTAATTTTTGACACAGAGTTTTCGGAAGGGCAAAACATTGCATCACATAAACGGGAATTGCCTGCAAAACCGCCTTAATGAACACCTCTTTACCACCCATCGAAAGATAACGAAAACTCCAACTTTCAATTCTCCTCCGAAACCTATCCACAAAATCAGCAAAAGCCCTTCTCTTATTTCTCCCAATCATCATTGGCAATCCTAAATATTTTTCCGGATTTGTAGCCACCCTAACACCCAAAACATTGGTGATCGTATCCCTCTCGGAGTGACCCACACGCACCAAAATAAATAAACGATTTGTCGAAATTGACCTGGTGCCCCGAATTTAATTCATATTCCTTGATAATGTTCTGAACAACATGGGCCCCCTCCACCGAGGCATCATCAAACATGATACAATCATCAGCAAATAACAAATGATTAATCGCAAATTTTCCCCTCCCAATCGGAGCCCCCAATTGCAAATTTTCATCTCTTTGAAAATAATTCGAAAATAAATTAGGTCACTGATTGAAATGTGCGATAAATTAAACTTTAATAAAAAATAACAATCAATTGGACCATCTAAATTGTCATTTTGTTAAGACTCCTAACAAACCGTTAAGTGCTGATCTGATCTTGAAAAATGTTAATATGGAAGACTTAATTATTATTATTTATTTTATGAGGATTTAATTAATTCAAAGATTATATAAAATTTTCAAAAATTATAAGAATAATAATTTTTTGGGTAATCTACAAAAATAGTCACTTTTGTTTGCCTTAGGTTATATTTTAGTCATTTATGTTTAAAATGTTACGTTTTAGTCATTTATGTTATTATTTTGTTATGAAGTGATCACTCTACCGTTAAGTTCTGTTATCTCTCTAATGGTAATTGTAGGTGGCAGTACAACTAGATTTTAGGTGCCAACTTGGATTTCTAAATGGGATGAAAATAAATTTTTAATTAAAAAAATTTAAGTAATTAAAATTTTCAAACCTAGACTTTAACTAAAAAAACTGTTCATCTCCTTTTTTTAATTTTTCTTCTGTCTCTTATTTTTTTCAATGAGTTTTTTTTATTTGATTGGAAAAACTATTATTAAGATCAAAATAGTTGAAATCAGAAATAAGAAAGAATAATCTGGAATACCCACAAAGAGATTATGAACATACAAGTTGATTCTGATCAGAAAAAATTTGATTGAGAAACTAATTATTCAAGAACTACAAAAGAACTAAAAAATATAATAATTAGGAACAAGAACAGTGAAAGTAACAACTATTTTCTGAAAATTTTAAAATTAGCTTGAATGAAACATGTTTCCGGTTGCATTTTATGGGATGTCTATTGACGTAAAATAAAATACATGTTTACAAAAAATTTTAAAAAGTAGAAGAAAATATCAAGAATTTTAATTTAGGGTTTTCATTAAACAATAAAAAATTTAATCTTTTATTTTTTAGTATTGAATAAAAGAGATAAAGGAATATAAAGAAGACATACTTGAACCTTCCATTGAATCCATTTTTACGAAGCAGTCAATTTAATTTTGACTATTTTGATCTTAATAATAGTTTTTCTAGTCAAATGAAAAAAAAACCCATTGAAAAAAAGGAAGAGATGGAAGAAAAATTAAAAAGTGAATATGAACAGTTTTTTTAGTTAATGTTTAGGTTTAAAAATTTTAATTAATTAAATTTTTAATTAAAAATTAATTTTTATCTCATTTAGAAATCTAAGTTAGTACTTAAAATCTAGTTGGACCGCCACGTAGAATTATCATTAGAGAGATAACGGAACTTAACGATAGAGTTTCGTAACAAAATAATAACATAATTAACTAAAACGTAACATTTTTAAAATAATTTTTGTAGATTACCCTAATTTTTTATAAAAAATAAATAATTTTAAAAATTTTAAAACATTTAAATTTTTTTAATAATTTTTAAAACATTCTAATAAAAATTACACTCCTATTTATTTTTCAACACATACCACACTAACATCATTTTGTAAGCCGTATTTATCAATTTGCATTGTTTAGCTTTCCTCATCCCTTGTAAAACCCCCTCAAATATTTTCCTCTAGGGTTTTTGGACACACTAAAATAACCCAACTCAGTAGCACCAAAGCCAGTAGCTATGGCGGAATCAATTTGCAGGGCACTAAGAGACGGAGCTCTAGAAGGCGAGCTGGCGCCTGCGCTCACCATCAAGGACTCCGTCGCTTCTCCCTTTGCCTTACAAGTGTTTTCTCACGTGCTTTCTCAGCTCTTCTCCTCCATTTTGGCAGGAAAATCGCAGTCACGGTTCGCTTTCCTTTTATTTTCTTCTGGGAAAATCGTTTTGTTAACCTTTATTAACTTGAAATTAGGTTAATTATTTAGTTATGATCTGTTGCAGAGGCCTTGTCGTCGTTTCATTTTCCCGGAGTCCATCGTTTTATTTGGATTTGCTGAAAAACAAAGGAACTGACATCGCTTCATCGAATAAACAGTGAGTTTCTTTTTTGCTCTAATTTTTTTTTTCTAAATGAAGAAACGGAATTTAATCAATTTCTTGATAAATTAAAGCTATAAAATTGCACGAGTTTTGCTTTATTTCCTTTAATTAAATCTTTTTGGGTGACATTTCAGGATTCAAATTTTAGATTGTTACAGTGATCCACTTGGTTGGAAGGATCAATTAGCAGGGAGTAGAAACTTCACGGCTCTTTCCAATGAAGTTTTGGTTTCGAGTACTGCTATTGTTTTTAGGGAAGTGAAACATATGGATAAGTTGTACAATTCAATTATTGAACTTGGCAAAGGTAAATCTTTTGTAAATCCTTTTCAAGTTTGAAAGATCAACATAAGCTTTTGATTGTTTGTTGAGTAAATTCATTTATGGTTTTTGTTGGGTATTTTCTATTGTTGCTTTTGATTGTTTGTAGGACTGGTAGGAGGTGGAAAAATCCGGTTTTCTATTGCCATAGATTCGGTAATCCTCTTTATCCTGTTTGCTAATTTTTGATTTTTTTAATGAATTTTGAACTTTTTTTAACTAGTAAAATTTCAATGTACAGAAAAAAAAATGTAAAGTATAGACAAAATCCAAGTAAGCATACTGGCGTTGTATGATTAATATTTCTTACAAAATATTTTTGTTGGATGTCTAGCTGGGAATTATCTGTAGCTTGGAATGGAGTACAATCAAGAAGTTTGGAGCTTAATATGATTTTGTTTAATATGCTATTCTAATATGCGCAAGAACACGAAATTTTGTCTAGAAATCTTGTTTAACATGTCTTATTTCTTAAGAAGGTGCAAGGAAGTTTCCTCTAAAACAACAAAGTACCAGAAAATATTATGACTGATAGGTAGAATTTGTATGGTCAAGGGCACAAGGCGCATTCTAGGTGCTAAAATTCTTTTATTTCCTGAGGTGCAAGGGGCAAAAAATTTAAAAAAAGAGTTTGCCTAAATGCAGTAAGGCACAAGATTTATGTGTCTATCCATTTATATACCAAGGTTGACATATATAATTATGATAATAAACTCTAAATTGTGATCCAGCTTATCTACAAAAGGTGCAAATTTTTTTTTTCATTAATAGACCGATCTGCATGATTTCCTTATGATCCCATGTCGTTCTTGCCTGTTGTCGGGTATTCAAATATTATGAAGTAAATTATCCCCTCCTACTAGTGAAGGTGCATTAATTAAAAGGAAAAAGAAACCTAATAGAACTTGAATTAGTTGGGTTTTTGTTTTGCACCTATTGCCTTACAGAAATGTGTATCTAGATGCACCAGGTGTGCATGTGTGATCGAATGTACTTTTCCCTAAAGGCTCTAGGGTGCTTTTATCATTTGGCGCTAAGGTGCAATTGCTAGGCATACACCTTGACATTGAAGGTTGCAATGTCTTGGTTGATGCTCATTACCATGTTCTAAATTGTATTGAATTTTGAGTTGCCACTTATGCAGATAGGATGGCCAGAGCTTAAAAAATAGTAAACCCTATGTTCATTTATTTCTGCATACTTGTTATTAAGTTGATCGTGCATGGTTTTTTTATTATAGTGCAAAATGTTTAATCACTGAATGCAATTTGGATTGAAGTAGACTTGAAAGTTGTTAATAGGAAGATTGATTAACTTTTCTACTTGAGAAGATTCCCCTTAGCTCAATTGCTAGCTTTACGGGACTTTAAGTCTTTAATAATGATAAGTTTAAATTTAACTATGGAAATTCTTGTTAGAAAAGGGTTAAGAAATTAACCCTCCCTCTACACTGGGTAAAATAGAAGAGATTCTTGTAATTCTAGAAACCTACTATTATGAAATTAGCTTTCAGTCCAGTCTACGCTGAATGCATGCTATTAGAATTTCCACCTCCAATTTTCTACCTTTTGTGGTATTCTTCTTTTTCTGATTGTATTGCATTCTTCTATTTCTGCTAGGTCGATGAAATGTTGAGACATGCACCTGTGTCATCAGTTGCACGCTTTTTAAGCAATCTTCGTAGCCATGGTTTGTTTATACTTTTCTGCTACAATCCTTCTCCCTGGAATTGTTCGGTTTGAAATTTCTCAACTTTCGTAGACATGTGGTTTGTCTTTAGTTCTCTTGGAATAGTTTCAGTTCTGTCTGCAAAATTCTATGTTTTTAACACATTCCTTTCTTGATTTTAAAAGGGAATGTTCCTGGCTTTTAGTGGATACTTTTGAAATTGATGGGTGGTATAAGTGATACCTGTAATGAGTCCTTTTGGGTGCTCTCTGAGTGGTATTTGTTGATGTTTGCAGATCAGATTTCCAGTATCTTTTGGTTATTACATTCAGACCTTCATGAGGCTAGGGTTACAGCTGTTCTGGAATATTTGTCATCTATAGTGGCAAGTTTAGAACCATCACATCAACTTGCAAATGGACAGAGAGGTGATTTGGAAAATTTCTCTTTGATCAAGCATAACTCCAAGAAAGGAAAGTTTCATGTTAGATTTAAGAAGAGAAATGGACGGGTCCGTGTGATGGTAAGTCTCTCTCTCTCTCTCTCTCTCCTGGTTAAGATAGCAGCAGACTGACATGATAGTTTTTAAACCTATATGTAGTCAGAGGAAGTTCACATTGAGCTGTCAGGCATCAACTTTACATCTTTGCCATCTGAAGGAGCAATTAATCAGGGTCTTGTGCCAAAGGTCATAGCTTAATCTCTCTCTCTCTTTGCCTTTTCATCTTATTCTTTTTATACCTGCAAGAAATCTTTTCTTTGCTCAAAAAATTAGCGTACAACAATAAAGAAAAATTGATGTGGATTGGGGAAGAAAGCAGCAATTAAAAGAACTAGGACTGAACAAACGAATTGGAAAGATGATTGTAGAAAATATTAATTCAAAGAAAAATTAAGAATAATAACTATGGCTGTAAAACCTACAACTTATTTATATAGGATTTCTTTCTTGCAAATAAAGTTTTATTCCTAACCCTAACTTTAAACCCTAAAGATAACTGAGGACCCTATCCTTCTATAACATATCTAATACTGAAAATAAATATTATGAAATAAACTAAAATAATAAAATATTATAATAAAAATAAAAGCTTATGCGTCAAAAATGCTGACCTATTTTCTAATTTCATGCTCTGGCAAAACAAGAGTTCAGAGCACAATTTATCAAGTTTCAATTTTATAGGTCCAGTTCAGTCTGGAGCTGTCATTTGAGGATGAATTAATGTTTCTTGTACAGGTCCAGTTCAGTCTTCAGTTGTCAGAGAAAGAGAGAATTGATAAGGCTAATGTTGTACTTCCTTTTGAACACCAAGGTAGAAAATATGGAGGGGTTATAATTGTGCTATTAGACTTTAGCTTCTGTTTGCCTTGTCTTAGGTTTCATTTTACATCATTTGATGGCTTCAATAGCATTGGAATCTCTCGTGCTCACTTTGCTTGCTTTAGGTAATGGTAAACCCATACAAATTTATGATGGCCGAAGATCTCTGGTGGATGGCAAACATGAGAGACCATTTGCTGCAGTGGAAAATGTGCAGACAAACGAGAACTGCGGCAGTGGTGAGATTATTTATTACCGTGATTCAGATGATGAGATGCCTGATTCTGATGAGGACCCAGATGATGATTTGGATATCTGATTATGCTTGTCCAATTTGCTGATTTGGTTTATGCACTGATTGCAAATTGGTAATTTTTTCTCTTCCTTCAACTATGAACGAGTTAAATCTCTCAGGCATTACCATCTACATAAAGAAACCTTTTTCTTTTAAAGGTGTAAATCTTTTACTAGCTAAGGCAGAAGAATGGGGTAGAAAACTTCATTTTGACTGAAAAAAAAAAACATTGGTTTTGTTCTTTCCTTTTAACTTGACAACCACTATACATTACTTATTATTGATCAAATAGAGTTGCCTTTTTCAAAACTTTTATCGTCCATGTCTTAGCTCATAGAATTATCCAATCTTGTAGGCATTTCTTTTTCATTTTACAGTTTTAAATAACCTCTTACAATTTTTGTTGCTGTATTCACTATTCCTATTACCAAAATCTTTTGGCTTTAGCAGCTGATTTCAAGGCTTTGGCAAATCTCATTTGTTTCCCTCCATTTTTTATGCCCCTCAAGAATTCTCTCTCACCTGAGTCAATTAACGAACATTTAATGTTTATATAGCTGCGAAAAACAGATAGTCTAGATGGGTAGGCATTAGTAACACACCACAGTTTTAGCACTCTATAGAAGCCACTGAATGATTTACCTCCGAACTTGAGGATTTTGAAATAGTAAAAATAGAAAGTATAGCCAAAATAATGGGAAGCTTCGTGCTCGGGAATAGACGACTCCAACTTCTGGATTGAAATAGGTTCAGTATGAGACAGTATGAGACAATATGACATGTTTGATGGTACCTTGGGTGGAAAAGATGATGAGTTTGTTCTCCTAGTTTGAAGGAATTATTTTTCTGCTTTACTACATTATTGATGTAAATGACTTTTGTTTTCTACCTCTGTTTCATAAGTACAGTTGGATTGCCACTGTAGTAACTTGTTTTGAACTGTCAATGCTGCAGGTTACATTCCTTAGAAGTACATAGAGGCTCAGAAATTTATTCCCAATATGATTACTCTTTTAGTCTTAGTAAAAGAGCAGGGAGCCCAAAAGTCAAATTTTCATGAGACCACCACGTTAGCACATGCCATTGCCAAGTAAGTATCATTGTCATCCACCTCAACAGAAAACCCTTGTAAACCATTTCATCTGTTACCTAGTATTGCGTTTGTTAGATCATATTATAGAATTGGTTATCCTGGCTTAAAAGACTAGAAATCTCCGGAGGGAGACAAATGATTCAGTTTAACTTAGTTTCTTTTAAACAAAAAAATTTACATTGTATTTTCCCTTTCCTTTCATATTATGGTATAACTTAGAAACTCAAATATTTTACAAAATTAGCTTCAACTAAAAAATTATTCCAAATTGTTAAAATGATGTTATTGGAGTATTAATTAGTGTATAGAGAACTAATATGAACTAACTGGAACTACACTGTAATATTGCAGTTCTACTATGTCAATCACCACAAGCTAACTAGAGTCATTCGTGCTGTCTCTAAATGGAGGAGCTTGAAAAATTTTGCAATTTAGAATGAAAGGATTGTTGTCTCGAGGCTTGTAATGTTCACCTCATCCTAGGTTTTCCTGAGGCACACTTGAGGTTGAATTCAATAATATTACGAGGAAGAATCTGACCGTTATCCTAAAAATCCTGTCTCATAGACTTTTCTATCTATGTGGAGTTTGGAAATGTTGTAAGGTGGGTGGGAGTTCTTGCCATGGGTTGTCTGTCATCCACAATGTTGGCCAAGTTTGAGGACGGACTTTATAGTTAAGTTCGCATGTTCTCTTTTACAGTTCACCATATTCTTCTTCTTATTATTATCTTTTTTTTTTGGGGGGGGGGGATCAAACATTGAATTAGTGATGGAATATCCTTGAGAACTATAGTTGCCTTTAATAAGGAAAGTAATGGGCTGTGTCTATAGCTTAGCATACATGAAAAACAACTGGGGTTTTGATCTATCTTTCAGCAAAGATCACTCGTGGGCTAAAGCTTTCTTGTCCATGGAAATAGAGAAGTTGGCAAAAGTTTTTTAACTCCCCTTTGTGAGCCTCTCATGAGGAAATGGAAGGGATCGCAGTTGACAACAGTAGCAACCATGGTTGTCAGAATCAGGTTGGACCGGCCGGTTGAATTGAAAATTGATGATTTATTCGGTTCAACCAGTACCATAAAACCAGAGGATTGAACCGGATAAAAAGTCTGTTAAAAAATTGTTTGAATCGGTTTAAATATTTAATTTTATTATAATTTATAAAATGGATGCTTATGTTTCTATATTTATGTTCGTTAGTTTTTTTCCTATTTTTTTTTAATAAAATTCTCCTATTTTTTTTCTTTTGTAATTGCTGCTAATGTGACCAAAGTAATCTTCCAGGAGAAACGGTGCTCCAACCTCACACTAGGAAAGAAGATTTCATTCTTTTCAAACCATGTGATAGAAGTAGAGAATCGAGGAAGATATCATCTTAACATTAAGTTTGATTAAAATTTTCAAAAGTTTTGGGGTGCTTAATGAGAATTTTTAAAATTTTGAGTGGCCAATGCCTCCTTCAGCTTGGTAACATTTGATAATAATACCAAGATTCAAATCCAAAATTCCCTGTATAAAGTCTCTAGTGCTACCTATTTGCAAATAGCAAATTATGGGATGCAATACGGACAAAAGAATGAGAAGCTGAGATGCTTATGTGCTTGACCTGCGACAACCAAAATGACAATGCCTATATAATGCCTCGTCACATTGCAACAACACCTGCGATTGTAAGAAAAGGGGAAGCAACATTGTTTATCTATTGGATTTGCGAAAATTGAAAATGATTGTTTCATTAGTAGAAAGTATTTGATTATCAAATGGTTAAAGTTACTATTCATTGTCAAGATAAAGAGCTAAGTTCTTCAAAAATGGTCGGTAAAAATTAGACTTGGTAATTTCGGTTATGATAAGGCGTTAAGTAATAATTATGTGTAACAAACAAGAAGCGAGAGAAGTTACATGTTTAATGTATTTATTATATTTGTGTTTGAAATAGTTACACAATCAATCATTTTGGTCATGAAAAGAAAAGTATTTTGCACATTACAAAATTTAGGATGTTCAGCCAAGGATATTAATTGGTTATAATTTTTGGTCTTTAAGAGAGGCTGAATATTAGGTTGTTCAGAGTCATTTCAAGAACACTATTTGTTTATAATTTAATTACGAATTTCATTTCCTTTTAAGAAGCTAGTCCAAATTTTAGTTATTAAGTCACTCTCTTGAAATTTAACAGTTTAATAATTTATATGTAAGAAAAAGAAAATTAATAAATAAAAAATTTATACATAGTAAATTAGCAAAAATAAAATCTGTATACTTATCAACAATTAGACTAGTTTTTCAGTTTTCATAAAGTATGAGGATTACTATTTTTTTTTCAAATTATAGTAGATGGACTAGCCTATCGATCATCGTGAAGTAAAGAAATAAAGTTCAAAATTAGAATGTGACACCCGAAAATGCTCGATATAATAGCAGGCACTGCTCTAAGATTGGACATAGTAGAATCCTGATAAAGTCGAAAATAAATTTGGAAATATTTTATGGGAGAGGAAATAATTGTAGAAGGCTGTGAAAATGAGATTCAGATAAAAAGGACTAGAAGTGCATATTGCCCCAAAATACATGACTTAGCTAAATAGTATTCATCAGATATAAGTGTGATTTGGAGAGTGTGCGTGCTTGAAGAAACTCAGTTCTGAACTAAATTGAATGAAAGAGAAAAGTATAGTGTAATCTTCCATTGTCATTGAAAAGGGGCATAAAAGCAAATTTTACCACAATTGGATTCATATCGGTGTGTAATTATGATTTATGAACGTTAAATATGATAAGTGTCGATGGTGATCAAGGTTCAGTAAAGAAGAGTAAAATAATAATTTTGCCATATAAAACATTTTGATAATTTTACATGATAGTATAAACGGTTTAGATTATTAATATGATATTAAGTTATTGGAATTAAATTTATTAAAAAGGGAATTGAGAATACTGTAATATGGAAAACAAACCAAATTGAAAATTAGAAAATTAGAAAATCGGAAGACTTAAAATGCAAATATTTTGTGGAAGGGTATTTTTAACTTCTTGCAAGAGATTAGCCAAAATTTGGCTGTCACAGAAGGCCCCAATTTAGTTCATTTTAAATATATATATTAGCCGAAAGGCCGAGAAAGGAATACAAAATTTTAATTCACTATTATTTGAAGAGGAAGATGGTCTACCGGCAAATAGAATGACGATCTATGGCGTCAAGTCCTCTCCTTACAAAAATATCGCACCCTTTTTCTTCTATTTATCCCACAAAGTTCACACCGTTTTACTTGGCAACCGAACAGTCATTTAAGTTTCCCTCCACCCTATTCAATTTTGTCAAACACTTGTCTTCAAATGATAATCCCACCATCTTTCACAACTTCAATTTCGATTCCTTTTATGCCAATTTAATCGACAATTCATCCCACAAAATAAACTTAACACAAGTTCATGCCAAGTTACTCCTCCTTGGTATACAACAAAACGGGTTTTTAGTCTCGAAATTGGTAAATGCAGCTGTAAACTTTGGGGAAATCAGCTATGCACGTAAAGTGTTCGATAAATTTCCCGACCCTGATGTGTTTTTATGGAATGCTATCATTAGGGGTTACTCTAAGTATAATTTATTTGCTAGTGCTGTTGAAATGTACTCCAGAATGCAAGTTTTATGGGTTAGTCCTGATGGTTATACACTCCCTCATGTTCTTAAAGCTTGTGGTGGAATACCAAGTTTCAGAATGGGGCAACAAGTTCATGGGCAGATATTTAGGCTTGGGTTTGAAAAGGATGTATTTGTGCAAAATGGGGTTGTTGCATTTTACGCAAAATGTGGAAAAATTGCGAGTGCCAAGGTTGTTTTTGATAGGTTAGAGATCAGGAATGTCGTTTCCTGGACTTCAATGATTTCGGGGTATGCTCAGAATGGACAGCCTATAGAGGCTTTGAGAGTTTTTGATGAAATGCGGTCAACGGGTGTAATGCCAGATTGGATTGCTCTTGTTAGCGTTATTAGGGCGCATACGGATGTAGAGGATTTGGAACATGGGAAATCGATTCATAGTTGTGTGATTAAGATGGGTCTTGAATTGGAGCCTGACTTGCTCATTGCATTGACTGCTATGTATGCAAAATGTGGGCAAGTAATGGTTGCAAGATCCTTCTTTAATCTAGTGAAGGTTCCTAATTTAATTTTGTGGAATGCCATGATCTCTGGTTATGCAAAGAATGGTTACGCTGAGGAAGCTGTCAAACTTTTTCGTGATATGATTGCCCATAATATCAAAACTGATTCAATAACAGCCAGGTCTGCCGTTTTAGCTTGTGCACAAGTTGGTTCTTTTGATTTAGCTAGATGGATGGACAATTATATCAGTAAAAGTGAGCACAAAGATGATGTTTTTGTCAACTCAGCTCTCATTGATATGTTTGCAAAATGTGGAAATGTTGATATGGCCCGTATGGTCTTCAATAGAACACTTGATAAAGATGTTGTCGTGTGGAGCTCCATGATTGTGGGATATGGATTGCATGGTAGGGGGCGAGAAGCCTTAGACCTTTATCATTTGATGAAGCAATCTGGTGTCTCCCCTAATGCTGTCACTTTTCTTGGACTTCTCACAGCTTGCAACCATTCAGGTCTTGTGGAGGATGGATGGCAACTTTTCCACTGCATGAAAGACTATGGAATCGAGCCCCGTCACCAGCATTATGCATGTCTGGTTGATCTTCTTGGACGTTCTGGTTATCTAGATCAAGCTTATGATTTTATTATGAACATGCCAATAGAACCAGGTGTATCTGTATGGGGAGCTCTTCTAAGTGCTTGCAAGATTCATCGCCATGTCACACTCGGAGAATATGCTGCAGAACGGCTTTTCTCACTAGAATCTTATAATACAGGGCATTACGTGCAGCTCTCCAATCTCTACGCATCTGCCAGAATGTGGGATCGTGTCGCCAAGATACGAGTTTTGATGAGGGACAAGGGACTGAGCAAGGACCTTGGATATAGCTTAATTGAGATCAACGGGAAACTTGAAGCATTCCGTGTAGGAGACAAGTCGCACCCGCGATCGAAGGAGATTTTTGAGGAACTCGAGTCATTAGAAAGGAGGTTGAAGCAAGCTGGATTTGTTCTAGATAGGAATTCTTCCTTGCATGATTTGAATGAGGAAGAGATGGAGGAAACCCTATGCAATCACAGTGAAAGGCTAGCAATTGCCTTTGGGCTAATAAGTACTGCACAAGGAACTGCACTTAGGATTACAAAGAATCTGCGGGCATGTATTAATTGTCATTCAGCCACCAAGCTTATCTCAAAGCTTGTTAACAGAGAAATAATTGTGAGGGATGCAAACCGTTTTCATCATTTTAAGGATGGAGTTTGTTCTTGTGGAGATTATTGGTAGAAATCCAAGCTGTTCACTGTTAGCAACACCATTCTGGTCTCTCTCTCAGCCAAGTATTTCTAGATTGGTGCGATTTGAGGTGAATTAGGTCGGGGGGGGGGGGGGGGAGGTTTACCAATTCATGTTAATTTTTTTTGCTCCAAACATTCAACCAAAGCTTACAGATATACCGAAGAAGTATCACCAACACTTTGATTATGGAAAGTAAAAGGATGAAAATTCAAATTTATATATGATTAATATATTGTTTACTTTTATTTAGGTTTTACTCTTTTTGCTTGTAATTCTTTTTCATATATGAAAGTTTTTTATTGGCCAAAAAAATATAGGCTTATATGTATAAAAACTCTAGAGAGAAATTTAAAAAAAAAATAAAATCAATTAACCCACTTGATATAATTCACACTCAATTTAGCTCTTGTTTGTTAACTAAAAATTAATTAAGTCCATTCGTTAATGATTTCTAATTCTCGAGAGAAATTTTAAAAAAAATCAATTAAGCTACTTGATATAATTCACACTCAATTTAGCTCTTGTTTGTTAACTAAAAATCAATTAAGTCCATTTGTTAATGATTTCTATAACACCCTAAAATTTTTTATTAGACACATGACATTATTTTGGTAGCGAACATAGTAAAATTACGAGAAAATTCAAAAATTTTGTGAGATAAATGAATTATTATGAAAATAAAGTGATATTAAATATGGGAATTTATGAAAATAATTTTAGGAGTGAATGTGATGAAAGGACCAAATCACAATTTCAAAAAGTTTGAGGACTAAAAGTGTAAATTGACCAAAATATGAAAGTGAGTTAGTATTGATTACTAGGTGATAAACCATAAATGCAACATGTTTTTCGGTGATTTATTATTTAATTTAGTGAATTCGATGCTCTTAATCATTTAATTTCATGTTTTATACTTAGAAGAGCATAGGGAAATAAAAAGAGCAGAAAAAGGGCCAAAAACGAACAAAACAGGCTGATTTAAAGATCCACACGGCCAAGACCATTTCCACACGGGCTGAGCACACGCCCATGTGAGCCACACGAGCTAGCCACACGCCCATGTGGTAGCCCGTGTCGATATCACTCCCTATTTCCCAAACACGTGAAAAAAGCTAATTTTTAGGGTTCCTGAGCATTCTAAAGTCTATATAAACACACTAGAAGTAAACCTAAAGGACGCGTAGAGTAGAACACAGAAATTACTCGACGAACGTGAACGGATTCAGCTCGGAAGAAGGATCTCCTTCAAGACTGAAGATTTTCATTCAATTTCTCTCGAAGTTTTTGAGTTTCTTTATGTTTTGTTGTTTTCCTATTTTTGAGATGTTTTCCTTTTACGTTATGAACTAAACTTCCTAAATACCTAGGGAGGATGAAACCTACGATGGATCTTATTATTTAATTATCTGAATTACACGATAAATACTTGTTCTTAATCTTAATTATGTGTTCTTAATCATTGCCTTAATATTTTCAAGATATTAATCCAAGTTTGATGTGCTTATTCAATGGAGCAAAAGTCCTTGTTTAGGAGTAGATCTAGCATAATTTAGCGGAGTTGCATGCAATCCTAAAAATAGGACGACATAAATCTACCGGATTAGAGTAAAATCTAATAAGGGAATCCATAGATCGAGTTAATGCGACGATAGGGGTTTTAATTAGAAAGAGATTTCAATTAATTAACCTAAAGTCAGTTGTTCTTAGTCTCGAAAGAGATATTAACATAATTTAGAGATTTCTACGGATCAAGACAAGTGAATAAATCATTTGATTCAGAGTCAGAATAATAAGTGAAGTCTAGGTGAATTCTTTCCTGGGTATTATCTCTCTCATTGGTTTTCTTAAGTATTTTCCCAATTCGATCTCTGTCACGTTCATAGTTAATTAGTTTAATTTTAGATTAAAAGAAATCTCTTTAATTATAGGCTAAATAATAGAAAGATAGTTATTACTAGTACTTTTAGTCCTCGTGGATATGATATTCTGAACTCACCATAGCTAACTACTAATCGATAAGTGCCTTTGCCTTAGTCAAAATATTATTTAGTTTCGTGACGTCATTAAGTTTTTGGCGCCGTTGCTAGGGACTAAAATATTAGGAACACTTAATTTTTATTACTTTAGCCATTTTTTTATTTTTATTGCATTTTATTTTTACTTTAATTTACTAATTTTTCTTTTATTTGCTTATGGCAGGTTTCTTTAGTTTATGACTAGAAGAAATCTGTCAGGAGCTCTATTATTTGTTAGCGAAATTGAAAGCATAGCTAGCAAAAATCGTAAAGAAATAAGGTGGAGTCTACAGTATATAGAGGAAGAGCACGAGGAAGATACCAGCATTACCGAGGAGATGGCTGAAAATCGGAATAATCCGCTACCTCCTGTGGTTACCGCGAATCCTGTAAATCAAAATCCTGCTCCTCGCACTATGTACGACTATGCCAAGCCTAATTTAACAGGGGCTGAATCGAGTATTGTGAGACCTGCTATTGCTGCAAATAACTTCGAACTAAAGTCGAACACCATTCAGATGATCCAACAGTTTATTCAGTTTGATGGTTTGCAAGATGAGGATCCAAATACTTATTTGGCCAACTTTCTGGAGTACTGTGATACTTTCAAAATTAATGACGTTTCTGATGATGCCATTCCCCTTTTGTTATTTCCCTTCTCATTGAGGAATAAAGCTAAACAGTGGTTGAACTCTCTACCACGAGGGTCCATCACTACATGGGAGCAAATGACCGAAAAGTTTCTGTTGAAATACTTTTCGCCGGCCAAGACGGCAAAGTTGAGGAATAATATCTCTTTCTTTGTGCAAATGGACTTAGAAACCCTATACGATGCATGGGAGAGGTATAATGATTTATTGAGAAGGTGCCTCCACCATTGGTTACCCTAATGGTTACAGGTTCAGACTTTCTACAATGGGTTGAACCCCTCAACTAGACAACTGATTGATGCAGCTGCCGGTGATACCCTAAATAACAAGACACCTGAGGAGGCTTATGAGTTTATTGAAGAGATGTCACTGAATAATTATCAGTGGCAAGTCATGAGGACAAATCCGACAAAAGCCGCTGGTGTTTTCAACCTCGACACGGTCACCATGTTATCAAACTAGGTAGAGCTCTTAAATAAAAAGATTAATGGTTTATGTGTTTATCGCAGGTACATCCGGTGATGCAGTGTGACACAAGTGGAGGAGGAATGAATAATCTAGAATACCTAACCTACGACCTTAGCATTAATAACGAACAAGTCAACTATATGGGTAACAATTCTAGACCTCAGAATAACCCCTATAGTAATACTTACAATGCAGGTTAGAGGAACCATCCTAACTTCTTTTGGGGTGGTCAAGGTAATCAAAGACCACAACCCCCTCCAAGTTTTCAACAGCCACCTTACCAGTAGGAGAAGAAGTCGAACCTTGAGGAGATGCTAACGAAATTCATATCGGTGTCAGAAACACGTTTCCAAAACACTGAACAGCGCTTAAAAATCAGCAACCATTGATTCAAGGGCTCGAGAATCAAATAGGTCAGCTTCCTAAGCTAATCTCAGAAAGACCACAAGATAGCTTGCCTAACAACACCGAGACTAACCTAAGAGAGTAGCTCAATGCGATTACTGTTCCATATGAACAAGGGTAAGTTGAGTCCAAACCAGAACCAAGGCAAGAAAGTGTGGTAAGTAAAGATAACCTGGATGAAAACCAGAGTAAACAAAAACCGATGAGTAAAGAATATACACCTCGTGTGCCATACCTCAACGCGACAAAGAAAGACCGCACAGATGAAAAATTTGGTAAATTTATTAACCTTTTAAAAAAATTACATATTAACTTACCGTTTTTTGAAGTTCTTTCGCAGATTCCCAACTCAGTTAAATTTTTAAAGGAGCTTCTAGCAAAAAAAATAGAAGTTAGATGATTCGTCGCATGTGGAGCTAAATGCAGTCTGCTCAGCTATTCTACAGAATAAACTACCCAACAAATTGAAAGATCTAGGGAGTTTTAATATTCCTTATTTAATTGGTAGTTTAAATATAAATAATGCTTTAGCTGATTTAGGGGCAAGTATTAATGTCATGCCTTACAAAGTGTTTAAATAGCTAGGTTTTGGGAAATCCAAACAAACTAGGACGAGCATTCAATTAGCAGATAAAACCATTAGATTTCCTAGGGGTATTGTTAAAGATGTACTCGTAAAAATTGATAAATTCATATTCCCAGTTGACTTTGTTGTCTTAGACATGGATGAGGATAGTGATGTCCCTTTAATTTTAGGATGCTCCTTTTTAAAAACTGCTAGAACTATCATAGATGTTGGTACAGGTGAACTAACGCTTCATATAGGTGACGAAACAATCACTCTTCAGGTTCGTGATTTGGTTAAGACATCGAGTGATGAATGTGATTTTTTAAATCCCGACAATAAGATTAATCATGTGGTTTAACCCTATTTGCAGGAAAATTTTTTGAGAAGCACAAATGAGCCACGTTCTAGTTCATGCAACAACATTAGAACGAAGGCTTTAGATCGATGAACTAGACAAATAGCGGACACATGTCAAGAACAAACCAAAAATACACAATGCCGAATCAAAATAAAACCATGACGAGCATAAAGATGAGACGAACCAATTCAAGGTAGGGGACCAAGAATTATTAGATGAAACCACAAATTTTCAATTCAGAGCTTAACGCAAACGGAGCAACTCCTTTGACAGTACTCAATGTTTTTCCATACGGTACAGTCGAGGTAATTCATTCTCATTTCAGCACTTTTAAGGTAAACAATACTTGACTTAAACCTTATTTAAATAAAGGAATTGACAGCGAGAAAGATGAGTCTTGACTCCGTGATCCACTGTGACCATGCGAATATGAGGTAAGTCAAGCTTAGACTTTAAATAAGCACTTCTCGAGACATAACCCGAGTACTAACACTGCTAATTTTCTTATTTTTACTTCATATTATACAGGTTTTTAACCCACATGACTTTGACACATGAGCGTGTCCTAGGCTGTGTGACTTAACATGGGGGCAATAATGAGTTATACGACTGTGCGATATGGCCTTGTGACCTACACGGCCTGGATACACGAGCGTGTCCTTGGCCGTGTGGATCTTGGGACTTAGATTTTTTTAAAAAGGAAATCGACAGAGAGTTACACGGCTAGGCGACACGGCCGTGTAACCCACACAGCCGTGTAACCCACACGGCCAGGATACACGGGCATGTCCTTGGCCGTATGAGCCCTAAAGCTTAAATCCCCAACAATCGATAGAGACACGGGCTAAAAGAGGCTACACGGGTGTGCGACACGGTCGTGTGAACCACAAGGCTTGAACACACGGGTGTGTCCTATGCCGTGTGAAAATTGGAGCTAAATTTTCAATTATTAAACAAGTTAGAGAGTTACACGGGCGTGGGAGAAGCGAACAACATTGCACATGGCCGTGAGACACGGCCTGGACACACGGGCGTGTCCAAGGCCGTATGCAGACTGGGCTAAAATTTTAAATTGCACACGGGCTGAATAATATACCACACGGGCGTGTGACACGGCTGTGTGGCCCAACAAGGGCCTCACACGACCTTGTCATCCTTAAAGCCCTAGTCCCATTTTTTATTTTCATTTGTCATCTTCTCCAAATCACCCAAGAACCCTAGCCGTCCCCGCTCCTTCCTCATTCTCACCGTCAGTCGATAGACCACCACACCTTATCCCTCTTTCCCCCCATCGTTGCACCTTCCATCCGATCCTATTTTCCCTTTGCGTACCAAACGCCCCACAAACGATCCCCATCCTTACACACCGGCCTTCACCAGTCGCACACCTCATTCCTCCCTTTCTTTTTCCCTCTCCGTTCGAATCATCCCCAAAACCACCAAGTCCTAACCTACGCACCCCCTTCTCCCTCATTCTCTTCCCTTTCTTTTCTTCCCCTTTCTCCCTTTTTCTTCTTTCCTTTCCCCTTACCATTCCGTCCAGCCACTACTACATCGATCGCATTCCCCCTAACCACCGGTCGCGCACCCTCCCTCCGGCGGTCATAACCAACCCCACAGTTGATTTTTTTCCCATTTTCGGTTATTTATTAATAATATTTTTCTTTATTATTATTATTATTATTTTCCTATTATTATTATTATTTTATCTATTATTGGTCAATATTATTAGTATTCTTCTTATTATTATTTTTATTATTATTCTTATTATTTCTTTAATATTATTGTGTTTTGTTCTTATTTTCATTAGTTCTATTATTAATTTATGATTATTTCTTATTACTGCTTAATTGAATCATTCACCATTGTTTATGCATTTGCGTTTACTGATGAAATTTGGATGGTTCTTGATTTCATTATTGCCTTAGTTGATGCTCGATACTAGTTATATTATCTTCTTCAATAGGATTTTACATTTATTTTAGTTGATTCCACTGTTGATTCTTCTTTTGTTAGTTTTTCATTATTCATTTTTCAATTCTTAATTCTTACGAGTTTAGTTATTAATACTACACTCTTTTTTGGTGTTTAGTTTTTTTATGTTCACATTCACTTTCTTTCTTCATCCACTTGCAGCGATTTGCTTAAAGTTAATATTTCTCATCAGCTTATTCTTATTATTTGATTCGTCAAATTAATGTATTTGAGGGCTTTATTTCAGGTTTATTATGACGAACACACGCGGCAAGTCTAAAGTCGCCGTCCCCGCTTCGAAAAAGAGGAAAAGCCACGATAGGACCTCCTCCTCCAGTGCATCTTCCGAGGCTCGCCATCCTTATTTTCGATTTTTGGCGGGCCTTTAAGAGGATCTGTACCAGCTACTTCGACATCGACCACTCGACTTAGGTCGCTGCATTGATTGGGCCGCATTGGAGCAGGTCTGTTTGGCTGATGATGTGCGTGCGATTATTGTTACAGTCCCATGGGATAGATTTTTCACCATCATCGAGCCCACCTACTTAGAGCTCACCTTAGAGTTCGGCGCCACATTTTCGGTCTAGTAGGTCATGTCGTTCCATGATGAGTCAGGCACCATCATCTTTCGCCTTGGTGGTTTGGTGCGACATATGAGCGTTCCAAAGTTCGGTGCTACTTTGGGACTTTACACAGAAGAATTCATGAGGGCCGAGGATTTTCTTCAGCTTCATCGGCATATTTATCACTCGCCTTCCCGCTGTTGGACTGATCTCACAGGCGGCCTGACAAACTATGATGCGAGGCTCAAAGGCGACGTCTCTCCCACAGGCCCTACGATACCTTCATGCCCTGCGAGCTCATACTTTGACAGGATAGAGAGAGAGCACATGAGTTGTTAGCACCTACGATGCCTACTTTCTATGGAGCATGACTACCAAACATGTTTTTGATTTGGCGTACTTCATCACGCTTGCCTTTCGCTATCAGACCAAATGCCACAAGAAAGGTCCCATCTGTCTCTACCATTACGTGACTCGTCTCGCTTGACATTTTAGTTTACTCGACATACTGGAACAGTCATTGGCACTTACCCTCGTCGGCCAGATGTCTCCTCAGGGTATCTCGAGCATGATTCACATGAGGATAATCGAGAGATAACATGGAGTAGACTCCCCTCAGTACAGGCTACTCCAGTCTGACGTTCAGCATGACCTAGAGGACTTCACTGATGATGTCCCTCCCTATCATGAGGATCCACCTCCGCTACCACCGTCGAGTCACTACCCTACTCATTCTGTTGCTACCTTCGCAGACCTCTCCAAGCTATTTACTCGCTTCGAGCAGCAATGTTTTCAGAGGTTCGATAGCATCGATGCGACTCTACAGCAGATATGTCAGCACCTCCATATTCATCTTCAGCACTGACGACTCACGATGCTAACTTCTCTATGAGGACAATTGAGTCCATTTATCTTTATGTTTATTTTTATTTTTATTTTTATGTTTATTTTTTTTCTATTTTGAACTTTAATTTAATTAATATGGTTGTTTCTAATCGAGTAACCCTCTTAATCCTCTTCAATATTGTGTTTATCTTCTTATTAGTTGCTCAGAATTTTGCACTACCTCTACAATTATCTACAATTCCGCTTTTTACTATTTTGGGAATTTTATCCAATATTCAGAGCAGTTTCAATTCTCTTCCTCTCTTATGATATTTATGTGTTCTACTGTGATTATCTATTTTCGTACATTGAGGACAATGTACAACTTAAGTGTGGGGAGATTAATTATATGATTATTTGAAAATCCCTGAATTATGCCTTGTGTTTAAGTAATTTTCTCATACTACTATTGGAATGAATTCTTTTTGATTTATGATTATCATTGATGTGTTTAGATTAAATTCATAGGTAATTGTGCAGTGATTGTTTAAACTTTAAGACATTAGAAAATCAAGCATGATAAGTCTAATTTCAGAATTAAAAATTTTTAGGTTGTTTCCCTAAATTGAGGTATTACCTTGAAGTTTGAAATTTGCAAGATTGACATCAAAAGCCATAATTTTTGTGAGATTTTGAGCCTTTAGAGCATAGATTTTTTCTTGCTCACTTTATTATTGGTTATGAGTGTGTCAATATTGATTTGTTATTTTAGAACTTTATTCGATTATACATGTCCAGACCACACCTTTGATTTGATATACTGAGATGATAAAGGCACCTAGGTTTTAACCCACTTATCCTATAAAAAGCCTACCTCCATAATTAACCCTTAGTGAACCCCTTCAAGCCTAACAAACCATTTCTTGATTTACCCATTAATATTAACCCATAACTCATTTTTGATTCATTGAGAATTGTTTCCCGTTTTATTGACTCCCTTTTTTTCGAGATTTGATTTGGTTAGTTGCTTAACTATGTTTTTTTGTTTCAGTTGTTAAATTTTCGCTTTTTAATCATGTGTTCTTAAAAAAAAACATTGTTACTAGTTCTATGTTTTTGAGCTTAAGTAGTTAATTTCATATTCTGAGAAGGAGCTCGTGTTTTTCTTTAATAATTTTGATTGATGTAATTATTCAGTATTAGTGCATTTCTCCAGTTAGGTAATTTATCAATTAAATATCCATTTTAACCTTTTTTTTTCAGCCTTTATCCACACCTTTAACCCAAGCCCCATTACAACCCTTTAAAGACCTTTTGATTTGTGTATCGTATCATTTTATAGTGGTGGAGATTTGATTTTCATACAAGCCTATGGTAATAACTTTTCATGTTTGACTTTTGAGTGCTTAATTTTTGAACATTAAACACTTTGAGTGATTTAAGTAAACCTTTAGTGAGGATGTCAATTCTTATCGGTTTTGAGTTAAAGATAATTACTTAGAAAGGGGAAATACCTATGTTTTCATGCGTTATAAAAATGTTTGACTTGGATTATTTGAATCTTTAGGGCTCTTTTAGTTAAATTTTCAATGCATGATTATTTGTGAATTATTTTGAAACACTATTGATGAGGATTATGAATTAAGAAAGTTTAATTTTAATTGTGGGTTGAGGATTTTGCTTGAGGACAAGCAAACGATTAAGTGTAGAGATATTTGATAAACCATAAACGCAACATGTTTTAATCCCATGCTTGGCATGTTTTTGGGTGATTTATAATTTAATTTAGTGAATTTGATGCTCTTAATCCTTTAATTTCATGTTTATACTTAGGAGAGCATAGGGAAACAAAAGGAGTAGAAAACGGGCCAAAAATGAACAAAATAGGCTGATTTAAAGATCCATACAGCCAAGACTATTTCCACACGGGTTGAGCACACGCCCGTGTGGCTCACACGGGCTAACCACATGCCCATGTGGCAACTCGTGTTGATGTTGCTCCATGTTTCCCAAACACGCAGAAAAAGCCAATTTTTAGGGTTTCTGACATTCTAAAGTCTATATAAACACACTAGAAGTAAACCTAAAGGACACGTAGAGTAGAACACAGAAATTACTCGAAGAACGCTATCGGATTCAACTCAGAAGCAGGATCTCCTTCAAGACTAAAGATCTCCATTCAATTTCTCTCGAAGTTTTTTGGTTTCTTTATGTTTTGTTGTTTTTCTATTTTTGAAATGTTTTCCTTTTACGTTATGAATTAAACTCCCTAAATACCTAGGGAGGATGAAACCTACGATGGATCTTATTATTTAATTATCTGAATTACGCGATAAATACTTGTCCTTGTTCTTAATTATGTGTTCTTAATCCTTGCCTTAATATTTTTAGGATATTAATCCAAGTTTGATGTGCTTATTCAGTGGAGCAAAATTCCCTGTTTAGGAGTAGATCTAGCATAATTAAGCGGAGTTGGATGCAATCCTAGAAATAGGACGACATAAATCTGCCGGAGTAGAGTCAAATCTAATAAGGGAATCCATAAATTGAGTTAATGCGACGATAGGGGTTCTAATTAGAAAGAGATTTCAATTAATCAACCTAGAGTTAGTTGTTCTTAGTCTTGAAAGAGATATTAACATAATTTAGGGATTTCTACGGATCAAGACAAGTGAATAAATCGTTTGATTCAGAGTCAAAATAATAAGTGAAGTGTAGGTGGATTCTTTCCTGGGTATTATCTCTCTCATTGGTTTTCTTAAGTATTTTCTAAATTCGATCTCTGTCGCGTTCATAGTTAATTAGTTTAATTTTAGATTAAAACAAATCCCTTTAATTATGGGCTAAATAATAGAAAGATAGTTATTACTAGTACTTTTAGTACTCGTGGATACAATATTCCGAACTCACCATAGCTATACTACTAATCGATAGGTATGCTTGCCTTGTCAAAATATTAGTTAGTTTCGTGACGTCATCACTAGGTAGAAGGATAAGTTAAAATTTGCATTGGTACGATGTGAATGATATTTGGGACCAAATTGGAAAGATTTGATTGTATAGTGATTAAATTGTAATTTTTCTATTTTTATCAAGAAATGAGTAAAAATGTAGTTTTCACAATTTATGGATTTATATTAAGAGATATTTTAAAGGGTGAGTATTTGGTACATTGGTAGTGTACTTTTTTTTGTAACACTTCATATCCAACCCAATTGTCAGGTTTGAGCTACAAGGTGCCACATTAGTTACCGGAGCAATTACGATTAAATTATATTCGATTTAAACCATTAAACATTCAATTATAAGTAAAACAAGTATATAAAATGATACATTCATTTCTAGGTCTTATGCGAGCTTACAAAAGCTCTATTGTTAACTGGAGGTTAAATTAGTATTAAACTGTAATGTTTTCAAAATCTAGGGTTGACGTCATGACTTTGGGGATTCCTCGCGACGCAACATACTGACTTGGTCTCATCGCGATGTGATCGCCGGACTTGAAAATGGCCAAATTGACACCAACCTGCATTACCTAAAATTTTTGTTCCATCAATACCAAATTGCCATTTCAAACATGCATTTCTAACATGATTTATCATTCATATGATCATTTGTCATTCATAATTATTCAATTTCACAATTTACAACTATGAAACTTCAAAACATTACCAAATGAACATATACTATTGAGTATGAATTCAAGTATTTCAACCTCTCATATTAAGCTACTAATTGCCAAATTCATTTATACAATTCAGCCATTAACCATTTCTAACTCATCAATCTAAGTCCTAATATAACTTGAACATGTATTGAGCAAAATTGACTCAACTTAGGTATAACCTATATTTAAAACAAAACGAAATTATACAAACTTTTTTGAGCCGGGGATCACTTCCTAGATGCTGGATCTACTGCTTGCATTCTCGGGGATTAGCTATACCTGTGTACGAAAAAAACAAACCGCACATTGAGCGAAGACGCTTAGTGGCATTTCCATGATTCAAGTCCATATAAAACAAGCTTAAACAAATGCGTACTTACAAATCAAGTTCAATTTATAACCTAATCTCATGCCATTTCATGTCAAAACACTTTCATTTTGATATAGACATGTATATGACCAATTCTATACATACTCATGCCAAAATTTCTATTACCATATAACTTGCACAAATCCAATTTACATTTCAATTCATTACAGAAGTACCTACACATAACATTTATGCTACTCAACATTAAGGTATCATTTCTTTCATTTTTAGCATATAAACTAATTGCATAAACATAATGATCAATTCATGTAATTGAACCATGTCTCATATATATATATAGATATAGATATATACTTGTCATATCATCTTTCATTCATTTCACATTATCATTCATAAGCATTTCCTTATTCATACACAATCATCAACTTGTATACATACATATATATTTATACACACACTGAATTTTCATCTCATCATTTCTAAGCTTATTAGCTCATTCATATTCAATTGACTCCCAGGGCTCGTTTTCAAATCATTTCGTATGATCTTTTACATGTTGTTATATATCACATGTCATTTCACATATTATTTGGCCAATTCACATTTTTATAACCCTATTAACCAGGTACAAACTCAGAATGGATACACGGATCCGTCACCTCAGGTTGCTAAAAAATAATGAATTACATATATAATCTACCTCCCCGAGTTGCCTAACAGTGATGATTTTCAATCAATATCCTGGCCCAATGAAATGCCAACTATATCCGGCTCAATTCGAATAGCTAGTAGGGTAACCCCTTTCTGATTTATTATATATAGTTCAATTCACAATCTTCCATTCTCAATTTATGATCAATTCATCATTTTATCATATAATATAGTTCAACTTAGTTTCATACCAAATATCATATACCAATCAAATCATACTATTTTTTATTTTATTTAATTTAGTCCCTATCTTGGTATTCAATCTCAACCATAGCAATCCAGTTCAAATAACCATTAACAACTCTCCTCAACACCATTTAATGCAAAATTTCATGAATATGCAATAATTAAATTGATCTCGAATCATAGAAATACAAACTGAAAGTTTGCATTACTCCTGTCGGCTCTCGTTTTTCCTTTCCCTCTTGACTGCTCAATGTCATCTTTAGCTATGAATAATAATTCAAAAATAACGTGCTATCAATTTCCATCAAAATCACATTCAAATATAAAGCCAATCATATTTTGCAATTTACTCAATTTAGTCTCTAAACTCGAGACAAGCATAACTTTCGATCTAGAGCTTCAAATTAAAATCCAATTTCACATATAATTTAGTGACCTTCTACCGTCTGATCCTATCAAAATTGTATGATAGTTTTGCATTTTATTCAATTTGGTCCTTAATGTACAAATCAACAATTAAGCTTTACAATTTAGTCATTTTCTTAATCTAAACTTAATTTCTATCGATTTCACATCTAGTTCTTCAAGAAACTAACAATGACCATCCCTAAAACTTTAACGGTTTTACAAATTGGTACATGAGATAGTTAAATCAAGTTCCCATGATTCATTTTCTATAAAAATCAAAGAAAAATGGTTAGTGACTTACTTGAATTAAATGGTCAAATAGCTTAAAACCCAGAAATGGTGTCCCCCGTTTTGTTTCTTTGCTTTGGCCGGTTGGAGAAGATGAAATTACATCTTTCCTTCCACTAACTTCATATATATATACCTAGATTAAGTGTTAATTTTAATTATGTTTTAGTTAATTAGTCTTTAATTACTTAAGTTAATTAGCATACATCATTACCGTCCACTAACATATATTTAAAAATGGTTTATTAACCATTTTGGCCCTTTGGAAAATTGCTATCTAAGTCCTCAAACTATTTCCTAATTAAAAATCTATAACGATTAGACTTTACAATTTCATCCCTGAACCTTAACTAACCATAACTTTGGTTAAATTGCCTAACCAATTTTCAATTCATCTATAAATTAACTTCGTAAATGTCCTTATTTAAAATTTACAAACTCGGTTTACGGAAACGAGGTCCAGAAATCGTAATTTATGATTCCACTAGAAACTGAGTCGTTACATTTTTTATTCCACAAGCAACCTTAAAAAATTGACATGTGTCTCCTTTTTCTAAATATCTATTTTTTAAAATTTTGTGTTCAATATAAAATTGGTATTCGAACTTGTCCACTTTTCTTAGATTAGTACTTGTGGTTTTTTTCCCAGATTGGTACCCAAACTTTTTTTTATCCACTATATTGGTATCTCAACCTAACAAAGTTAATTTTTTGCTGATGTGGTAGCACTGGCCAATTGTGCAGTGCTACGTGGGTTCCACTTGTACTTCTTTTTTTATTTTCCTTTTCCTTTTCCCTCTTTTCCTTCTTTTTTTTTCTTTTCTTCTTTTTATTTGTCCTACCCTAGTCGCCCTGCTTCTACACTATTGTAAGGCCACCATCCGGCCTCCTCCGATGAGCTCTCCGACCAACAATGACATCAGAGTTAGGTGGAGATAACTTTCTCCTCTTCTTTCCTATTCTACTAATACGATAACAGTGGCGACAATAAGATTCCCTTCCTATTCTCCTCTTCTTTCCCTTCACTTATTTTTTCTAAAAATCTTTGCGAACAACTCCCACCCACCAATTTTTCTTTTCTAAACCTTTCCATTAATCTATTTTTAATTCTCTTATTTAAGTCCAAAAATCACTTCTTAAGCCTATTTTGTACTTCAAAGTTTAAGTTCCCTTTAAACTAGAGACCCATATTCTGCAAATGTTGCTAGCTATTTTTCAAGGTAGATTTTTGCAATTTTATTGGGTTTAAAACTTGCATGTTGCCATCTATTGCGTTTGGCACACCGACAAGCTACCTGCTCAAACAAACCTCATCAACAAGCTTTCCTTAGTTCTGCTGAAGCTCAAACCCAATCTATCTCTCCAATACTTCTCTACTTTTCTTCTCACCATGCACCGTGAGTGGGCCGGGATTGATTTGTTAATGTTAGATAAGTTTTACCAAAAGGAAACAAACCTTTTATTATCTAAAGACTATTGAGATCAGAATTTTTCTTAATAGGAAGAAAGCAAATAAGTAAATATTTTACAAAATTTTAATTTAATTAAATTGAAAAAGTATTCATTTTCCTCTTTTTTGGAAAAAAAACCCTAACTTTTCACTTTTACCATCATGGTTAGATTGTGACATCTTCTTCGACGAATAGCACCATCAGAAGATTCATCTTCTTCCCATATTTTGATTCCTCCAAGAAATATAAAAGTTACATAATAAGGGGAAAAGATGTAACTGATTGATGATGGTAAGTTCAACTAAAGAATCATCTTTATCCTTAATGTTTTTGGAAAAAGTCACTGCAATTTCCATATTCTCCTACAATAGCCCTTTATAGACCACCCCAAATCCACCTAGTCGAGCTTGTGAATGGGAGTTCAAATGTAGATATGAGAAAAGGTGAGAGGAGGATGATCCAAATGAACATAATGAGCAGGGCTCATTTGAATTTAGATTTTTTTTTGAAAGATTTTTTTAGTTTTTATATATTTTGATTTTTTATATTATTATTTTTTGAATTTTTAAATATATTTTAAAATTTTCTCAAATGATTATGTCAGAATGACTGTAATGACCCAAAATTCACGAGCATCGAAAAAGTACATTATCAGGCCTCTGTCTTAGTAAACCAAACTCATTAATAATTATTAAAAATATTTATGAGTCTAGTGGTGTGTCTAATTATGTTTTAATTAAGTGAATTTAGCCTAATTTAGAATAATTAGTAAGAAGAGACTAAAGTGAATAAAGGTTAAAAGTTTAATTGTAGATTAAAAGGAAGAAGTAGGGACCAAATAGGCAATTAAGCCTATTCCATTAAATGAGGCGACAAATATGTATAAAAATCTTATATTTTTATGTTAATTAATTATAAAATATATTATTATTTATTCAAATTGTAATTTATATTAATTATATTATTATATTATGGAATAAATTAAAATAAAGACAATTGTATGGTAATAAAAATATACATGTGTAATAATTATATTTGTACAATTGTAAATTAAATATTTAATTACTTAAAATTTAAGTTAAAAGATATTTATATTAATTAATTATATTTATATTTGTTTCTTTCCTTCCATTTTTTTTCTTTTTAAAATTTTTATACTTTATTTTAATAATAATAATAATATAATTATTACGCATGTAGATTTTTATGTTAATTAATTATTATATAATTATTATATAATTATTACACATGTAGATTTTTAAGCTGGTCAAACATTATCGGCTTAACCCTTAGTTCAGCTAACAAGCTTTCATCATCATTAATACTAAGCTGAGCAAACATTATCTGTAATTCAACCGCAGCTTTTCTGCTCAATGCATCTGCTACTACATTTGCCTTTCTCGGATGGTAATCTATAACACAATCGTAATCTTTCAGAAGTTAAATCAGCTGTCTTTGCCTCAAATTCAACTCTTTTTGTGACAGAAGTTATTTAAGGATCTTATGATCAGTATAAATGTAACATTTCTCACCATACAAGTAATTCCTCAAAATCTTCAATGCAAAGATTACTGCAGCTAACTCCAAATCGTGTGTCGGGTAGCTACGCTCATGTGGCTTCAGCTGTCGAGATGCATAAGCTATTACTTTTCCATCTTGCATCAATACACAGCCCAAACTGCTCAGAGAAGCATCATTGTATACAACGAAGTCCTTTCCTGACTCTGGTAAGGTCAGAACTGGCACCTTGGTTAACATTTGCTTCAATGTCTCAAAACTCCTCTGGCACTGATCATCCCAAATGAAAGGAACATTCTTTTGTAGCAGCTCTGTCATCGGTAATGCTATTTTCAAAAATTCATTAACAAATCTCCTATAGTATCCAGCTAATCCTTGGAAGCTACGTACCTCAGATACAATCCTTGGTGCCTTCCATTGAACAATCACCTCAATCTTCTTCGGATCAACTCTAATCCCTTCAGCAGATACCACATGTCCCAAAAACACAACCTCAGATAACTAGAATTCACATTTACTCAACTTCTTATACAATTGTTTTTCCTGTAAAATCTGTACAATTGTATGGTAATAAAAATATACATGTGTAATAATTATATTTGTACAATTGTAAATTAAGTATTTAATTACTTAAAATTTAAGTTAAAATATATTTATATTAATTAGTTATATTTATATTTGTTTCTTTCCTTCCATTTGTTTTCTTTTTAAATTTTTTATACTTTATAATAATAATAATAATAATAATTAATATAAATATCTTTTAACTTAAATTTTAAGTAATTAAATATTTAATTTACAATTGTACAAATGTAATTATTACACATGTATATTTTTATTACCATACAATTGCCTTTATTTTAATTTATTCCATAATATAATAATATAATTAATATAAATTACAATTGGTGGCCAGGGATGAAGAAAGATATAGTCGAGTATGTTGGTAAATGTCTGACTTGTCAACGGGTAAAAGCACAACATCAGGTACCTACAAGTTTGTTACAGCCTATTAGTATTCCTGAGTGGAAATGAGATTGCATTACTATGAATTTTGTTACGGGATTGCCACTGTCAGCGAGTAAAAAGAATGCCATCTGGGTAATTGTGGATCGACTCACAAAGTCAGCTCATTTTATAGCAATTAGAATTGATCGGTCTTTGTAGAAGCTTGCTGAGATTTATATTCAGGAAATTGTGAGATTACATTTTATTCCTACATCGATAATCTTAGACCGGGATCCACGGTTTACATCAAGATTTTGGAGGCAATTGCATAATTCTCTAAGTACTCGACTTAATTTTAGTACTGCATTTTATCCGCAAACCGATGGGCAGTCTGAACGGGTGATTCAGATATTAGAACACATGTTACGGGCTTGTATCATTGACTTTGAATCAGGTTGGGAACGTTATTTACCATTGGCTGAATTTGTTTATAATAATAGTTTTCAATCTAGTATTCAAATGGCCCCGTATGAAGCTCTATATGGTCGAAGGTGTAGATCGTCGGTATGGTAGACAGAATTAAATGAAAGAAAATTAATTGGAACAGAGTTAATTCAGGAGATAGAGGAAACAGTTAAAAAGATTAAAGATAGACTGAAAGCAGCCTTCGATAGATAAAAACCTTATGCGGACTTGAAACGGCAAGACATAGAGTATTCTGTTGGTGATAAAGTGTTCCTCAAGGTATTGCCTTGGAAGAAGGTCTTGAGGTTTGGCCGAAAAGGAAAATTGAGTCCTCGTTATATTGGGCCGTATAAAATTATAGAAAGGATTGGACCGGTTGCTTATCGACTAGCTTTGCCTCTAGAGTTCAGAAGATTCACGATGTTTTCCATGTTTCTATGCTTTGGAGATATAGATCGGATCCTTCTCATGTTATTCCCATTGAAGACATCGAAATTCGATCTGATTTATCTTATGAAGAAGAGTCAGTGCAGATATTAGCTCGAGAAGTAAAAGAGTTAATAAATAAACAGGTTCCTTTAGTGAAAGTGTTGTGGAGAAATCATAATGTGGAAGAAGCAACTTGGGAACCGGAAGAAACAATGAAAGCGCAGTATCCTCATCTTTTCTCAGGTAAAATTTCGAGGACGAAATTTATTAATGAGGGGAGAAATGTAATGACCAAAAATTCACGGGCATCGGAAAAGTACATTATCAGGCCTCTGTCTTAGTAAACCGAACTCATAAATAATTATTAAAAATATTTATGAGTCTAGTGGTGTGTTTAATTATGTTTAATTAAGTGAATTTAGCCTAATTTAGAGTAATTAGTAAGAAGAGACTAAAGTGAATAAAGGTTAAAAGTTTAATTGTAGATTAAAAGGAAGAAATAGGGACCAAATAGGCCCTATTCCATTAAATGAGGCGGCAAATGTGTATAAAAATCTTAGATTTTTATGTTAATTAATTATAAAATATATTATTATTTATTCAAATTGTAATTTATATTAATTATATTATTATATTATGAAATAAATTAAAATAAAGAAAATTGTATGGTAATAAAAATATACATGTGTAATAATTATATTTGTACAATTGTAAATTAAATATTTAATTACTTAAAATTTAAGTTAAAAGATATTTATATTAATTATTATTATTATATTATTATTATTATTATAAAGTATAAAAAAAGTAAAAAGAAAACAAATGGAAGGAAAGAAATAGAATAGCCATTTCGAAACAGAGCAGGGAAATGAGAAAAAGAAAAGAAAAAGGAAAAACTAGGGTTTAAGGATTTAAGCTTTGATTTGGTAAGTCAATTAAGTCCTTTTCTTTTAATTTTGATGTCTTTGAAGCCTTAGAATAAAGTTTTGTTGAATTTAAGTTAAAATTTTGGAAGTTTTTAGATTTTTGAGCATGATTCATGTTGAACAAATTGATGAATTAGGGGTTTAATTGATAGAATTTCTAGTTAGAATTGATTAAAGGATTAAATTGTAAAGTAAGCTATAAGTTTTGTGTTAGAGGGATTAAATTGAATTTTTTTTTGAAATTAGGTTTTATGGAGAACATTAGATAGTTAAGTTAAATTTGGTAGAAAATTGAGTAGAAATAAGGTATGAATTGAGATAGAAAAGTAAGTGAATTTAGTTAGGATCAAATTGAAATTAAGGAAGAAGTTGAATAGAAATTCAATTATTTAATATAAATTAGTGTTGTATTAATAGTATAAATTATTTTAATTTATGTAGCTAGCAAAGAACCAAAGGCATCAGCTCAAAAAGGAAAGGAAAAAGTTATCGAGGAGTAGACATAAGAAAATCACGGTTTGTATTATTATAATTCAAATTATTTACTATTAAATGTTATATCTAAATTATGTAGTTGATAAGTAAATTATGAGGTAAGTGTATTATTGAGTTGTATGAAATTGAGTTACATGATTAATATGTATTGAAATTGAATTGCATGTGGATTGAAATGAAAAATATATTGAGTTGAATTGTATATTGAATTGAAAGTGAAATTGAATTGAGAACTGGAATACCCTATTAAATAGTCGGGCTGAGTCGGATATAGTTGACATGCCATAGGATTGAAAGGATTTGGAGATTTTTCGGCTTGGCCGAGGAGACACTGATGTCATTATATTTTTTCGGACTATCCGAAGAGGCTCTTAGTGCCGTTCTGGTGTGTTTGGGTGGTTTATTTTGGTGTGTTTGGGTGGTTTATTCTGGTGTGTTTGGTTGGAATTCATGTATCCGCCAAGGTCCGAGTCTTGTTAATTGGGGTAAGCAAATGAAATGATAAAACGAATGAAATTGATCGATTGATTTATTGAAGAAATGAGAAAGTTGAAATTGTGAATTGAATGGAGACTGAAAATGAAAGACATGAGCTAAAGGTTCATGAGATGATTGAATACAGTTTGATGATATGTGATATCAATTTGATAAATTGTTATTGTTGAAAATTTGAAAGTTAAAGTATGAATTAATATATATTAATAAATTATTATATGTTTGATATTTATATGTTTATACATTATTATTTGTTATTATAGTTTGGATTATGGTAGTCATGCTCAGTGTACGGTTGTTTCCGTGCGCAGGTCAGCAGAAGTCAAAGGTCCCGGTTCAACATTCAGATCAATCCCGACTTCAGAGACAATTTGGTAATGTAATTCCTCTTTTGGTAAAAGTGGCATGTACTTTGGTATTGTATAAATTGTGTACTTAGGTATTGTATAAATTATGTACTTAAGTTTTGAAACTTTGGTTGTAAAATGATGTCTAATATGGGTTATAAGTATGAAATGAATTAGTATGACATATTCGGTAAAATGTGGCATGAAACTAAAATGGGAAATGAATGAAATTATTAGTTCAATTATAAAGTTATTTATGAGTGGTCAAGTAGATAAATTGTTTTTTTTTATCAATCAAGTAGATAAATTGTTAAATTAATGTTGTAGGCATAGTTAGGTATGTTTGAGTGTGGAAATGTATGGTTTGTTATATTGGTTGCAGTTTGAAAATTGTAGGGAAGATTAGATGTTTATAAAGAGGTTATATTGAGTAAAATAATAATAATTTATGAAAAAGAATTTCCGGAGTACTTGAACTAGTCCCGTTCCACTTTTAATACGTGTTTTGGACCTCGAGGGTCCATTGTAGGGACCTTAATAATTAAATTATACTATGTATGTTATTGATTTGTGAATTATTAGTAAATTGTCCGATATGTTCGGTAATGCTCCGTAACCCTGTTCCGGCGACGGTTTAAGGTTAGGGGATGTTACAATGACATTATCATTGCCATGTGTCTTAATTTCAGAGTACCACGTGTCCTAAATTGAACGCCGTTAAATTCAAGTACCGAATTAGTTTACTGAAAAATAGCTTGGGTCCTAATCTGGGACAAAAAAATTCATAAGAACCAATTTGGGGGAAGTTGACAAGTTCATGTGCCAATGTTATATTTAACCCTTAAATATTTTACTATATCCCTATAAGACACTTGTCAAACCCCTAATCTTGCTTGTAGAGTCTAAAAATTCCACTAATAGTGTACCGAATATTTTTCCTATTTTGAATAATGATTTTTGTATTAGATAAGTACTTATTTTTATGGATAAGGGTGCGTATGTTTGCCAGGAAAATATTTTACAGAAAATATTTTCCCGGTTTTCCAGTGTTTGTTTGCCTTAAAACATTTTCCATTTGGAAAATGATTTCCAAGACACAGGTAAAATGTCTTACTTTTTAGGGAAATTGTCTTACGGATTTCATTTCTCTAAGACATTTTTCAGTCCCTCCATCTAGGTAAAAGTCTCTCATTCTTCCTTTATTCATTTCTTTTACTTCTTCTGTTCTTCATTTTCTAGTCCGTCGCATATTTCATTTTCTTAGGCTGCTGTTTCATTTCCTCTATTTCTCTCTTTCTCAGGATTATACCATTCCTCTTCGCTGGGTCTTGGCTTAAGGTATGGCATAAAACTCTTTTTTTTCTTCTTGTTCCTTACTTCTCTACAGATTTTATGCCTGAAATTTTATGCTTTCCTCTGTTTCTTTAGCTAGGGAAGAAACCTGAATGATTTAGGGATTCCCAAACTCAAATTTTTAGGAAAGAGAAATACCGAAAACAAGCTTGAAATTGAAACCGATCGGTTTCAAAAATCTCTAATCTTTGTTCTTTTCGTTGTTGATAAAAAAATGATAAAAATCAAATTCTAAGGGTTTGGTTTGGTACCTGAGAGCCCCAACCAATAACACCAATCTTGAAATCGAGAGATATGTGGGTTTGAGAGGCCATAGCTGAGCCGCAACAATTATGAGTAGTCAGTGTGGTTGATTTGAGAGGACTCAAAGGATCTTGAAATGGTCGTCAAGAAACCTAGATTAAAGTATTTGAGGAAATTGAGAGAGAGAGAGTAGTGAATTAAGTAACCTAGATTTTAATTACTGGACATTTTTGTGGATGAATGTGCTTGTTTCGGTTATGAATGCTTGTGATCTATTTTGTAATTGCCTTTTCTCTTTGTCTTTGATTTAACATAGTAGTTTTCTATTTGGTTGTTGAGAAAGTGAAAGAAAATAAAAGAAACTGTTGGTTTTTTGTTTTTTTTGAAAGGTTCAAGCTTGATAGGATTCCAAAAGAATATTTTTCTTCTCATGGTCGTTCTTCAGCTGCAAATAAGCAGGTCTAAGACTTGTTCATGAATTTGAAAGTGTTGTTTTATTAAAATAAGAAAAAAAGTAATTGATAAGTGAATTAAATCAAACCTGTAAATATTCTAGTTGATTTCTTTGAGTTTTGGATTTTGTCATTGCAAAATCAAATCTTGCGTAATATATCTATCATTTTAGTCCAACCTTTATTATTGCTTAGCTTAGCATTATGGCTGCAGCTGTAAAAAGTTTGGTCTGAAAAAAAAGTGCATTTGGAAAATGTTGCTTTGAAAAATCATGGTTTGGGAATTTTAATCTTTTAGCATTGTTGTTAACTACTGCATTGAAAAGTTAAAATGTCAATATTAAAAACATGATGTTAGAAGAAAGAGGAGACAAATGAGGTTTTTTTACATTTTTCTTTTTCAAAATCATATTTTCAAACAGCGAAACCATCAAAGTTCATCTTTTTGGTTTGGTTCAAAAAATATTTTGTCGAAAAGCTTTTGCTACTTTTTCCTAGTTTTTTATTGTCTACTGCTTATTGTTAACATCATGGCCAACTGATTTAGAATGAATCTTCTGTTACTGCTTATAGTTCGCTGTGCGGTTAAATTGCTTAAAATCCCTTTCATATTTAAACGATTTTTCAGTTTTTTGTTTTCTCATATAAAAAATGTCAATTTAAGTAAACTGACTTGGTTGTAATACTAATATGTATATATTGTTCTGAATCAGATTATAAGACACTCCTCTTGAAATTATATAGTGGAATTCAATGGAGTTTTGTGGTAATAATGCCTTCAATTTTTTTTTTCCTTTTTGGGGTAAATCATAAACCTGAGAAACTTTTCCCTTTTGTGGTTTTATATTTGCAGCAAAAGCCATTGTACTAATGCATTATTAGTTAGGTTAAGTCCTTTTTGTTGTGCATTAGACATTTTTGTTTGGTCTTATTATGTATAAAAATCTTTTCAGCAGTTAGCTGCATAAAAATGGTAAAATGTTTTGGTCTTATACCAGGCTTGGTTTCTGAAATTAGGCTTAAGTTATACTTTAAATCCAATTTGTCTTAAAGCACTAAATTATTGTCATCGTGGACATAATGCTTGTGACTCTAAAAATTGATCTTCAACTCATGTAGAAAACAAAGCAACTTATGAACCCCCCCCAAAAAGGGAAAATAAAGTAACTGCTATATTGAGTGAACGAAAAATAAATTAGGTAAGTATACACATTGATATTTTTAAATCAAAAGTGCTAACAAATAGTTTTCGATTTTATAAAATATTAAGGTTAATTACTCATACATCTCTAAATTTCAAAATTTTTTAATTGAGTTTTCAAAGTATTGATATTGTAACTACTCGTTCCTTCTATTGATTTAGTCATTGACTTAAGTGTTAAATGTTACTCGAATTGTTGTTAGTTTAAATTTGATGTGGATCATATTTAAAACAATTGTATCAAATTTTAAACACGTTTACACCGATGTTGGAACTAGACCGATTGGATTGCAAATTGGCTAGTGTACTAGTTCAGATAAGGGTATTGAACTGGGTTTTGAACAAACCACTTGGAACTGCCATTGAATTGAGAACCAAAATAAGTTGAAGTAGTAAAAAAATGGTGACTTTTTTATCCAATTTATTAGTCCATGCCTATAAAATCAAACTCAGTTCAGTAAAACCCAACATAAAAAAATAAAAATTATATATATTAAAATTGTTATTTATTTGTGTTTATAATTTTTTCCTCATTTTTTTATTTTTAATTGTTGGGATTGAATCAATGACCAATTTTACCGTTAGTTCAGTTTTGAAAATATTAGTTCATATTTATTGTGTGGATGAGTTGAATATAACCATTTTTCTATAAAAAAGAAAAAGAAAAGAAATAGCCTATTTAAATTTTAGCCGCATTATATGCTATTAACACATTAGATACAAGTTGTTTATGTAGTAGAGTATATATGTATTATTTAAAAATTGACCTACCTGTTTTAAAAAATAGTTCATGTCAAATCTAAACTAATAGACTTTGTTCAGTAAGATCAAAAAAAAATGGAAGGATGAAAAATTAAAATAGTAGAAAAGCAAAAAAAAATATAAAATGTTCTTTTTATTGGTCTGCTTGGTGGAAATATGGAAAAAATTTGAAAGAAAATATAATTTTCTTTCGATTCATGACTTATTAGTGTTGAAAAACGAGAAAAAATAAAATATTTTTAAAAAAAATTGCATAATTTTGAATGTTTAATTTATTTCTTTCCCATTTTCTTTTCTCTTGTCATTTTAATTTAGAATGATTTGTTTTATATATGTATGTATGCACTTTAGCCATGGTAACTTTATTCATATATGTGATCTTATGAAAAGCTTGCATCTTTTTTGTAGTGATCAAATATTTGTGTGGCATTATTTTGTGTAGATAGATAATAGTCAAGATCAAAATGCAATTGTCAGAGTCATGGCTTCAATTTTAGCTTTTGGGGTTCTTTGGATTAAAAAATTAAAAACTAGGAAGGAAATTACTTCTCACCCTCGTGTGAATCGAGATTATGAAAGAGAAAATTATATTAATAGTATTTTTTATAGTGGTGACCAACATTGTATTAATGTGATAAGGATGAGACCGATTGCCTTTTTTAATTTGTGTGATATTCTTAATAGGAATAATTTGTTACAATCAACTAAACCTGTGAATATTAGGGAGCAAGTAGTTATATTTTTACATATAATTGGTCATAATGTAAGGTTTCGAGTGATTGGATCTAGATATTATAGATTAACTAAGATAATTCACCGTTACTTTAGGGTTGTATTGAGAGTTATTTTGAAATTGTATAAACTAGTTATTAGATTACCTGATGAGTCAACTCCTAGTGAAATTAGAAACAATCCAAAGTTTTCCTCATTTTAAAGATTGTATTGGAGCAATAGATGGAACTCGTGTTCGTGCATCCGTTCCACTTAGCATTCAAGGAAGATTTCATAGCCGTAAAGGGGGGACGACACAAAATGTATTGGCTGCCATTACATTTGATTTGAAATTTTCTCATGTTCTAGCTGGTTGGGAAGGTAGTGCACATGATTTTCATATTTTAAGTGATGCACTTTCACGTCCAAGAGAATTAAGAATTCCTGAAGGTAATAATTATCATTAAATACCAAATAGTTCTAGTAAACTCATAATTTATTAGTATTAATTATGTTTTGTAAAATTGTAGGTAAATATTATCTTGCTGATGCTGGATATGGCATCCGAAATGGATATATTACCCCATATCGTGGTGTCCGATATCATTTAAAAGAGTTTAGTGCTCAAGGGCCTGAAAATGCAAAGGAACTCTTTAATCTTCGACATTCATCCTTGCGAATCACTATTGAACGTGTTTTTTAGATTTTGAAGAAAAGATTTCATGTATCAGATGTTGAACCATTTTGGAATTTTCAAACTCAAGTAGATATAGTTTTGGCTTGTTGTATCATTCATAATTATATAATGGGAGTTGATCCTAGTGATTTACTTAATCAAGGATTATACGAGGAGCCTGAGTCTGATTTAATAATATCAACTCTTATGGAGCGAGAAGAAAAAGAAGGAGAAAGAGAATGGTCTGCTAAGAGAGATGAAATTGCACAAACTATGTGGACTGATTATATGGCTAGAAATATTAGGTAGGTTTAGGGCTTAGGGTTGTTGTTTCTATGTTATGTATGTTTTAGTATTAAGATTGTTTTTTTTTATTAATGTTGGTTAGATAATGATATTGAAATTTTAGTTTGTTGGATTCTGAAATTATTATGTCTTGAATCTGTTAGATATTGGTTATGTTTCAAGCTTGTTAGATACTGAATTTATTATGTTTTAAGCTTGATGGATATTGAAATGATTGACAATGACAATTATTAATGTAGAATGGGTAAGGGCAACAAAGAAGGGACCTCCAAACAATTCAAGTGGACAAAACTGATGGAACATCTTTTTCTTGAAATTCTAGTGGAGGAGGCCTAGAAAGAAATAAGCCGTCTAATACTTTCAAAATAGTTTCTATTAATTGAGTTGTTGAAGTTATTTTTGAAAAATTTCAAGTCCAATGCGATGAGAAACATGTGGAAAATCATTTGAGGATTGTAAAAAAACAGTGGCAGATTATATGCACAATTCAGGGTGAAAGTGCTTTTGGATTGGATGATAACATGAAAATGATCACATGTGATAGAGCGAAATATAATGCAACAGTAATGGTAATAAATGTATATATATGTTAAGTATATTTCAATTGTTTTTTACTTGTTATTCTAATTGTGTATAATATCCAACAAGCACACAAAAAATATGAACCATTTTTGAATAAAAGCATTGATATTATGATGAAATGGCTTTGGTTGTTGGCAAAGATATGGCAACAGGGAGTTCTGCCAGAACATTTGCTGACATAGATTTGGATGATGATAACCAAAATTCAATGCCTATAGACTGTTGCGACAATGAAGAGACTGAAGAGGTAAGAACAAAAGTATCTTCATCTGGCACATCCAAACGTAAAAGAAAAAAATGCTCAAGAAAGTTTCGTTGATGAACAAATTAAATTTGTGGGTGAACAACTTGGAAAAATTGCTAATGCTTTGGAACAATTTACTGCGGATAAGACACCACCTCTTTACGAAGAAGTGATGTCAATGGAGGTAGAAGGATTTGATGATGACTTCATGTGTTCTGTGTTTGATTATCTAGTGAGTCATGAATCTGAGGCAAAAGTTTTTTTAGTTAAAAGTAAGAAGCATAGAAAAATTTGACTTCAAAAATTTTCTCAAGGTTGAAGATATTAATACTTTTAATGTGGTGTAATATTAGTTATGCATTTGGACAATGTTGTTGTTATCATGTGGTGTAATATTAGTTATGCACTTGGACAATGTTGTTGTTATCATGTGGTGTACTACTAATTATGCATTTGGATAATATTATTAATTTCTAGTATTAATTGTGGTTTGGAAGTTAATTTATAATTATTCAATTCTTGTTTTTTTATTTTTTTATAACACAATTACAAATAATTTATTTGACTTCGTTTGTTTTCAATTTATGAAGGTTAATATTCTAGTTTAATAATTGAGCATTATTATATATTTAAAATGATTTATTTATAAATAAATAAATCATTGCAATATATGTAAAAATATTTTAAAATATAAATTTATTAATATATATATAATAAACTCAATTAAACAATGAAAAGATTAAATTTCTTAAAACAGCTTTTCCGAAAAATATTTTCAAGAAATCTGCAAAACAACAGAAAATATTTTACACTGTTTCTTCCAAACACCAAAAAAGTAAATCATTTCCAGAAAAATAAATCATTTTTCAGAAATCATTTTCTAGAAAATATTTTACTGGCAAACAAACGGAGCCTAAATTGTACAAAGAGACAAAAGGAGAAAAAATGATAATTTTTCCATAAAAAGGTATTTTGGTATTTTCTCAAGAATTTTATGATAAAAATAATATTTTCATGACCCAAGTGATATATGGACTTTATTTAGACCATTTGGGTTATATGTTAGAAAAGTAGGCCACAACTTTTAGAGTGTTTGGACTTAAATGTTGAACTTGGACTTTTTAGGCTACCTGGATGATATTTTAACTTGGCCGAATGTTATTTTTATTTAATATTTAATAAATTTATAAATATACTCCTATTAAATATTTGAGTAAAGTAGATCAAAAGTCATTAAATTATTAGTAAGTTTACATTTTGATTATTCAATTTTGAAAAATTACAAAATGATCACTAAACTAATTAAAAGTTTCATTTAAGTCCCTAAATTATTTGAAAGCTTTTATTTAAATTATTGGGCTGTCAAGTTTATTTTTTAAAGTCTGACTAGTAAGCTCTAAATAATGATTTAACGATTGGTACGGTGAGTGGAACATATCGTAGATCCAAATTAATTTGACGATTAGTATTGAGAATTAGAAAGAAAAGTTATTTAAATTTTAATTCGCAAATCCATGACCTAAAAACCAATTTATAAAAAAAATTGAAACTGCCAAAAAGAAAAAAAAAACTTTAACTGTCAAAAAAAAAAGACAAAAATCATACCATTTTAACAATCCTATAACTTAAATAAAAACTTTTGAATAATTTAATAATTATTTTATAATTTTCTGAAATTGATACATAAACTTGTTTAGTAGCTTTGAACGTAATTTACTTAAGTATGAACAACTTCCCAGACTTCTCATATTTATTTTATAAAATTATAAATCTCTAATTTTCATGATACTTAAAGAGCAATTATTATAAAATTAATAAAAATGTCGATTTAAAAAAGTCCAACCCTTTAATGTTAAAGAGTTTTTTGTCCTAATTCATTGCCGGGACTAAATATTTTTATCCAAACAATCCTTAGATTTCGGCAAATTACAAGATTCTAAAACACGACTACATTTATCCGTTGGTATTTACTTTTCTAGCTCATATATATATATATACAGATCGTGATTACTTCAATATCTTAGCCAGGGATCTCAAACATCATGCTTCTTCAACCATAACCCATCTTTCAAAAGGATGTCTGACTCCAAAACATGCTTCATTCTGTCAAAGCTTAATTTCATTCTCATTATCTGACATGTCTTACGTATGTAGGTATGTATCTTTATCAAGCATGTTCTTTGCTATGAAGGTTTGCCTCGAAAGTTAACCATGTATATCGCAACTATGGTGACAATGGCACCAACCAGTTGCACGGGTGAGAAGGTCTCGCCAAAGTACAAAAACCTGTGGTTTGGAAACTTAACGTTAGCAGTGAACCAAATTACAAATATCATAAAATTTTGTTTTATGTAAGAAAATATGCAAGTAATCAGCTCCCATTTTTATCTAAAGAATTGGATTATGATGCATCTATGGGTGGTTACCTTTTCAGGTCAGAAATATTAACCCTTAACAGTAGAATCCGACATGACCATTTAGGAAGTGAACCATGTGCCCAGTGCAAGATCTTACCCAAAAATTGAAGCGAACATAGGCGTCAAGAAGGTGAGGGAGCTGAGCTTCGTCAAGCTACCTGAAATCCGGGGGTAAATTCAAATCAAATTTCATACAAGTTTAAATCCAAAAAACAAGGGACAACTTTCCCCCTACCAATCGAAAACACAAAGGCACAGACAATAGATAGAATACATGTTTGGGTTTGAGAGAAACCTCACCTTTTGTTGCACTGTAGAAGAATACACCATAGCTTATGGCACTTCCAAAGATTGATGTATAAAAGAGTGCCAACAAATCACTGGCAGAAAGCTCCTGAAAACTCCCACTAAAAACAGGATCATGGTTGAGAATAGAAATTCCAAGAAGTGGAAGACCACCGATTATCATATGCTGCAATAAGATTACATGTATGTTAGTCTTCGATTTCCACCTATCATAGAGGTTGTCCAGCAATCATCCACAAAAAATATTTCCTGGTCCAGTCATGCAATCAACAATCCAACATCAGCAATCAATTAAACTAGCAGCCAGCGGACTGAAAAGTTCTCCTCCATTTGACCCCACAAGTCACTTGTTCAAGAACCTAATGGTACCGGCAGCCAGATTTTGAGCAGATAACATCATGATTTGAATGTGTGGCATTGTCTGCCACATCATCATCCAATCAGCAACATTGTCAGTAACTTGGCATATTTGCCCTCTATTTGAGAGGCAGACTCTTCTTTTTCTAGGTTAGTTGAATAAACTTTAGCTGAAAAAAAGTGATATTTTGTAGTATCAACGAGAGGTGCTAATTAGACGGACTTGAGATACTTTAGGTTTCAGTCCACTTCAAGGTAGAATTTGCCTCAGGTTCAGACAATTGTTGGTCAGATCTTTTTCTGAATTTGTTCGTTTCAGGTCTTTGACTTTTTCCATTCAAATACAGATTTCAGTCTTTGGTCGGCTAGTTTTTGAGTACAGCATATTCTGCCACCACTGATATCAATGGGCGAAAATGCAGGATGGTAAACAGGAGAGGAAAATAAATATGAGGAGAGGCATACAAACAGATTAGTCATCCTCCTAGTGTAGGATGACTCGATCCTCAAGTACACAACCTTAAGGAAGAAGGATAAGGTTTTTGAAGGATATACTGATGTAGATGTGAATATGATAAAAGCCAGCATGACAAGCTGAGAGGTTGATGGAATCTTTTTGTACAAACAAAACTAGAGATCCTAGATAATAACTTGCTTATTTGGTTTCCTAGACGACTAATTATCTCCCAGGCCTCTCTCTCTTCCTCATCTTATGCCTAGTATGCTGCCAACCATCTAGTTGGGAAGAAAATAACAAATAAATAATACAAGTAAAAACCAACGGCATAGTGGGGGGGGGGGGAATAGATATTTTTCTGTGTCTTCGAGAAGCATTAGTAAGAATCAGAAATAAGCAACAAGCTTATTATAGAGAAAATTGGGAGGCCTACCCATCCGGTTGCCATGATAGGGTCAGAGTATTTGGAAACCCAGCGGACCATTACTGTTCCAACTGCCATGCTCTGAGCAGCAAGGAGCATCCACCACTCTCCACTTCCCCATAGTGAAAAATTACTATCATCTAAAGCAAGTGCAGGGACCTGCCAAAATACAGCTCATTTCATACTACAGCAAAATAAAAGCATATTATTATTTGCTTAACCCAAGTCTCAAACCACAAAATTATCCGTAGATCAAAACTAATTATAATGTACAGCAGTTAACAACAAATAAATCTTTCATAATACATCATATACATGAGAACTGCACTAAAATGCAACAATAGAGATAGTTGTTAAAAGAAATGAACTTGGATCTCACCCTTCTAAACAAATTGAACAAATCAGGGTTCACAAGGAATAATGAAAATGGCCGTTTGCTCTAAACAAAGTGTTAATTAGGGCAATAAGTAGACTTCCAAAAGTTCTAAAATGTCCTACAAAATTCTGCACATTTTATTTTGTAGGACGCGAAAATCTGAAGTCATTCTTTCCCGAAAGTTTCAGCATTCTAATCTCCACAACAAGTCAAAATAGTAGGCACTCATGTCAACCCCGAATAACACCCTTTGAGGGGTAATAATCAAGACTATTTGATATCATTCATTCACATAAACCCATTCTGAAAGGCTTAGACAAACAAGTAGCACAAGCCACTCATTGAAGTACTGATAACTCTATGAAATAGTCATTTTACTCTAATTTGATGTAATGAAGATAGCTAAGTCCTTCAACTCTACTACAGTTAATTCATTTTTAGTCAACTTTTTAGCTTTCAGTTAAGTAATCATTGCATGTTCTAAATCACATTTTAATTCGATGTCAATAAGGTTTTTGAAGGCAAATTCAATTAAAGAACTTTTAGAAAATGGCACACAAATCGGATGTGAAACGAATGACAAAAGTGTATTGGATCGAATACGCTGCAGTGCAGCACACCAAAGAGGGCATAGGCCCCCCACCTGTTGCCAAGCAGCTCCAACCTTCTGAGCCAATGGTACCTAGGTACCCATGTACGAGGCCTAGGGCTATGGATGCCTTTGTGGGCCAGACAAGAAATAAAAGGTGTCAAAGATGGAAAGGAGATGAGTAACTTTATTTTAGTAATATTCCTAATTAGAATAATTTATTTAGCAAATATTTTATTGCAATCAAAAGTCTTCAATTTCAGTTTCTTATTCTACACGAATAAGTCCCGACATAACCTTTATTTAAGGGGTGATTCTTAGTATTAAAATGCGACAGAATTTTATTCCCATTACATTAAAGTTTAAGGCTCTCTCCCAAACAAGTCTAAGGTTAGGAGCTATAAAACACAAATACAGACATGCAATACGAGTATGATATGATACGGACACAACGATATAACAATTTTTTAAAAAATGAGGGTACAAGTACAGTAAGACTTGGTACTAAAAAATGTTTTTTATTATATATTTTTATGTTAAAATACTTCATTTAAATTATTATTTTTACTTACATGAAATTAACTAATAATTTGGAACAAAGTGTAACCCAAAATACTATAATTTATATATTTATTTAAAGTATAACCCAAATATAACATGGTTCAAAGTATAACCCAATTACTTGTTAAAACAAATAAAATAACCCAATGGTCCAATTCCAATCAACTAAAAAATGCCCAAAAAAACACATGATGTAAAAAACCCCTCTTTTAGTGAAACGGGTCGTTTAATATAACCCCCAAGAAACCCTAGCTACACTTTCTTCTCTAACAAAACGACCTAATTCTTTCAGTCGCTACAACTTCTTCCCTTCAAATCTTCATCAACCGGCTGCCTATTCTCCAACCCGTGCCCATTTTCCAACACCAACGTCTTGCCCGTGTCAAGACCATGTCTCATCTCCCTCTCTCTCTCTCTCTCTCTCTCTCTCTCTCTCTCTCTCCATGTTCCCACGTGCCCCATGCATATCCGGGCGTATCCACAACGTGTTCATGTTGAACACCTGTATGACACTGATATGACGGCAGAATAGCAGTGTCGGTGCTTCATAGGTTAGGAACTCCCTTCGACAAGTTCCATAAATACATTATTAACCATAGGTTCTTCATGAGATAAGAATCACAATAAGGGTAAGGTTTCATCAATTGAAGCAGGTATTCTCATGAATCGTCCAGTGACTCAATTCATAACTCACGAACTTAACAATTTGGTATCAGAGTCAGATATTTTAGGCAATTCCAATGCCAAAGAAGAGTTAAGAGCTTCGTTACAAGAAGCCTGCAAAATTAATGAGCCTTGGAAGCTCTGTCTCCAAGAGGAGAGTAATGTGACTGATGCCTTTGTGGGTAAGACAAATAGACAAAGGCCGCAAAGAGAGGAAGAACACTAACTTTATTTTAGTGATATTCCCAATTAGAATAATTTATTTAGCAATATTTTATTGCAATTATAAGTGCTTAGTTTTAGTTTCCTATTCAACAAGAATACATCCCTATGCAATCTCTATTTAAGGGGACAATTCTTAATAATAACAGAAGATAGAATCACATTCCAATTATAGAGGTTTAAGGCTCTCTCACCCTACGAGTCTACGCTTAAGAGCTCCGTTGGTTTAGTTCCAAGGTTAGGAGCTCCTTTTGATGAGTTTCAGATGTATTATTAATCAAAGGTTCTTCACAAGATAGGAATCGCAACAACGGTAAGGCTTCATCAATCAAAGCAAGTATTCCCATAAATCGTCCAATGACTTGATCCAAAACTCGTGAACTTAAAACCAAGGCGTTTGTGCAATTTTATACAGAAAACTTTCATATTTTCGCCTAGTTTGGGAAGGACTCATTGACCAGACTTTGGATCTTTTCTTTAGGACTTTTTAGGACATATTTTAGGACCATAAATCTATATTTAAACAAAGAGAAGCTGTCAACAGTAATCTACAAGGTAAATCAGATGACAAGAACAAAACATTGAGATTCATCTGGGTATGCAAGAAAATCATTTGATAAAGAATGTGATATGGACGCTTTTATTGCAATAGGAATTTTAGTCTTATTTATTTATTATGTCAGGTTTTATTAAGAGTTTTAGTTTTATTTAATTTCTCTATTATATTAGGTTTTTATTTACTTCATACACTCTAACTTAGGAATTCTATTAAGACTCTTTCATTTGTTATTAATAGTCTATAAAAGGCTGTCAATATGAAATAAATAGGCAAGCAATTATTCTATAAAAAAGAAACGTTATTTTGAGAGGGGTTCAGTCAAGGAGGAATCTATCTTTTGAGTAACCATAGGTCGAAGCAAGAATTCTTTCTTGTCTAGACCTGTGACTAGATCCTACGCCAAGACACATAACAACTTGGAATCCGAGCCAGCTGTCATGGGTGACAAAAAGATTTTGACAACCAAGCTGGAGGCTTTCATGGAATAGATGGCTACAAGGCAACAAGCATTAGAGGAGCAGGTGGTGATATTATCTCTTTCAGTCCAAAAGATAAGGAAAGAAGATTCAGAGAAGAATAATGAATAACAAGGCAACAGCAGAGGCAGGAAAAGGAATTTAGACCTGCAACAAGGTGGGTGCATGGTGCCACAATATTCTAAAATGGAATTTCCCACTTATGATGGTGTTGGAGATCTTTAGGGTGGTTGAAAAGATGCAAAATTTGTTTTGGCAATCAACGAACTAATGAAGAAGACAAAGTAAGCTTAGCATCATTCCATCTTTTAGGAGAGACACAATTGTGGTTTGATCAAATGAAAGAAGAAAAGGCAAATCTTGATTGGGGGCGCTTCAAAGAGTGTTGTCATGTAAGATTTGAGCCACCTATGAGTAATAACCCATTGGGAGAACTTGTCAACTTGAAACAAACTGGGACTGTAGAGGAATATCAAAGCCAATTTCAATCACTACTGACTAGGACTACTGATCTTAAACTTCGACAACAAGTAAAACCTCTTTACTGCCGAGTTGATAGAGGAACTTAGAATTGATATTGAGATGCAACAACCGGAAAACCTTGGAGTTGCAATGAATATGGCTCGAACATTGGAACGTAAACAAAATGTCACATCCTGAATTGGCCAACTTCCCAAAACACTGGCAGCATTTCAATCGTTCCAATAACTAAGAGCATTGCAAAGGGAGGGGGACAAACAACAAAACCAACAGGGAACAACGGCAAAATAGGTTCTTCTGGACCATTTATTAAGAGATTGACACAGACAGAAATGACATAAAGAAGGGCTAAAGGGCTGTGTTATAATTGTGACGAGTCTTATTTCATGAGACACAAATGTAAAAGGTTATTTTGGATAGAAGTACCAGATGTTGAAGGCAAGCAAGATGATGATGAGATAGATGATTTTGGATAAGTTCTGAAGTTTATTCTGAATTTGAGCTTGAGAACAAGCTCAACTCCGAGAAGGGGAGTAATGATATGGACGCTTTTATTGCAGTAGGAATTTTAGTTTTATTTATTTATTATATCGGGTTTTATTAAGAGTTTTAGTTTTACTTAATTTCTCTATTATATTAGGTTTTTATTTCCTTCATAAACTCCAAGTTAGGAATTCTATTAAGACTCCTTCCTTTGTTATTAATAGTCTATAAAAGGCTGCCAATATGAAATAAACAGAGAAGTAATTATTCTATAAAAAAAGAAATGTTATTTTGAGAGGGGGTTCAGTCAAGGACGAATCTGCCTTTTGAGTAACCATAGGTCGAAGCAAGAATTCTTTCTTTTCTAAACCTGTGACTAGATCCTACGCCAAGGCGCATAACAGAATGTTGGTGACATTTTGACATCGTAGATCTACAATGAAGTATGAACCATTTCAACAGAACTTTGTGTTTTTTGAGCCATTTTAACAGAATTTGATTACCCACCAAGCGCTTTGGATATGTTTAGTTATATTTTATAATGTTTTTTAATATGTAAAACTGTGACTATTTCAATCTTTAAATGGGACTCATGTTTTCATCTCCATCAATCTCATAACATAAGGTATACAATTTTTATATTTTCTTCGGTACTTGGTTTGATTTTTTTTTTTTGTGTTGAACCTCCATGTTCTAAGATAAAAAGGGTTAATATACTATTTGGTACCTAAGTAAGACTTTAGCGTTCAGTTTGGTAGTTAAGTTTGGCTTCAATGTGTAATTTAGTATTTGAGTTTGTTTTCAATATTCAATTTAGTATTTTTGTCCCAACTACTTACCTATGTTTTTTACAAGACCACACATGTCAAATATTCATTGAGCCACAGGATGCCATTAGGTCTGGGTACCAAATTCAACTTTGAAGCCAAACTCAAGTAACAAATGGTATATTAACCAAAAAAGACTACAAATTGTTTTGATAGTACTTTCTTTTATTTTTAAGCGAAAAATATGATGCAGTTGACAGATGAGATGTGGATAAAACTGAATGTTAGAAAACAACATAAGTGCAATCAAGAAAGAATGGCAATAATTTAATCAAACCATAGGAAATAGTTTTTATTTTGAAAAACCAACCATCTCAAATTGCCATAGCAAAATTGCTAATACCTAATATTTTATGACAATTGGCGATCAAAATCCTTAGCATGCCAAGCATATGTAACAGGTTAACAAATTGGAATCAAGCACACCACACCAAGAGCAAGCCAAAATAATCGAATTCCCTTCAAGTGCTATTTTGTCTCTAACATACTTTGGTTTTTCTTTTCAAAGATAACATACTTTGGTTGATTTAAGTTAACAGGTTCAGTACACATCGAGAAATATATTTCTAACAAGAATATTAATAAATATCAGAAAAAGCATAGCTTGGCGAGTGATAATAAATATGGGGTTTATGGTTTACCTCCAGAAGAAGAAGGCCAACGACACCAAGAACTAGCCCAGCAGCTCCAACTAAACCAATGGACTCATTGAATAAAAAGGAAGCAAGAACAGCCACTGTCAATGGCTGAGAGTCAATTATCACCTGCATCAATCAAACATATTATCACCGTTACTAACAAATTAGAATCAATGGAAAGAAAAGAAATGAAAAAGAACATACACTGCCCAAACCTGCAGATGTTCTCTGTAACCCTTGAGCAAGAAAACCCTGAAGATTCCCTCAACAAGTATTAACATACAGAATGGTACAATGGTTTCCCTGCTTTGGAAGAAAATAATAAATTAAGGGAATGAAAAAAACAAAGACCTGGAAACAGGCGGCGTCGACAAGAGCGAAGAGCGCAATGGAAAGCCAAGCAGTGAGTCCAGAGGGCAAAGGCTTGCCCTTGGAGTTGGCAAACGCCACCAATAACAACCCCGCCGGAATCAAACGAAAGGAAGCCACAAAGAAAGGACCTGCCTTGGGCAAAACCTCCTTCATTGCCACCATTGCCGTGCCCCAGAAGAAGAATGGAGAAACGAGCACCGCCCACTCCAACAAAATGTTGCTTGCCGCCTTTTCAACATCTTCTATTTCCAAATCTTGTTTCTCGTTTTGAGAGACGAGGCACTCCACGTCCAGGCCCGTCCCTACGCAGTCCACAACTTCGGGATCTTCGGCTTTGCAATTTGTTCTGAAGCGAGTGGACTTGGCGAAGAGGAGAGGGGACAGTTTCACAGAACAGTGGTGAGAGGCTGATGAGAACAACAGTGAAGAAGAAGAAGAAGAAGAAGAAGAAGAGAAACGACTATTGCTATTACCGTAAAAGGAGAAAATTGGAGGGGATGAAGGAAAGGAGAAGCAGGTGCAGCCCCTCATATTTTTTCTCGGTGCTTGCTTGCTTGCTGATAAGAGCTATACCTTCACGCTTTAATATGCTGCTGACACGTCACGGTCACACTCGCTGCCAATATCTTAACTATCATCAAGAAGTTATCAAATAAAAATAGCGTAAACTACTAAAATTATCACTTTTATTTACTTCAGTTTATATTTTAATTATTTATGTTTAAAATGTTACGATTTAGTTACTGCATTATCGTGTTGTAACATTTTAGTCACTGATCCATTAATTGTCATTAACGGTATAGCGGTAAGCTGACGTGATACGTTAAATCATCATTTTAAATAAAAATTTAAGTTAATTTATGCAATCGGTCCCTATATTTTTTTCATTTTGAGTAATTTAATTTTTTTCTTTTATGTTCTTTTAACTTTCTTTTTTTTTCTTTATTTTCCATTCTCTTCTACTTCTCCTTCTGTTTCCCTCCCTTCTTCATTTCTTTTAACGTAGTTTTTCTATGTTTTTCATTTGTTAAAACTAGTCCTTATATTTTTATTTTTTGTGAATAATTTAATTTTTTCGAGTGAGGCAAGCTTGTGACCTAATTTTAACAAATGAAAATATAGAAAAACAAAGTTAAAAGAAAGTAAAACATAATGGAAAATAAAGAAAAAAAAGTTAAAAGAACATAAAAGAAAAAAAATTTGCTCAAAATGAAAAAAAAAAGGAACCAATTGTATAATTTAACCTAAAATTTTCGTTTGAAATGATAATTTAACGTGCCACGTCAGTCTACCATTACACAGTTAACAATAATTAATGACTTTGTGACTAAAATGTTACAACACGTTAATATTAGTGACTAAAACGTAACATTTCAAATATAAGTGACTAAAATGTTATAACACGATAACGTTAACACGATAATGTTAGTGACTAAAACGTAACACTTCAAATATAAGTGACTAAAATGTTATAACACGATAACGTTAGTGACTAAAACTTAACATTTCAAATATAAGTAACTAAAATGTAACCTAAGGTTCAAAAATGACTATTTTTATAGTTTACCCTAAAAATATTATGCAAAAATTTAAAGTTGTGGTTAAAATTGTCTCAAACACTGAATTCATATATCATATGAATTCAAATTGCCTAATTTTATTCTGTTACTATATTGTATAAATTTTGAAGTACATTACTACACCAATATTCACTCAATTATGGATAAATTTTGGTCATGATCAATTAAAATAGTTTACAATTCACTCGTTAGCGTTTTCAAAATTGTTCTTTTCTCTCACCTGCCCTTTAAATGGCTAATAAAATCTTGATGTGTCATATCTTTAATTGATCTAATAATAATTTTAGCATAAAAAATCACATCTTTAGTTAATTATTGACACATTGATGGCCTAATTTGTTGACATGTGCAAAACTAATTTTATTTTAAATTATCTTGATGAGTTAACAAAATTCTTTTTGTACAAAATAGTTTTCCTTTCATTAAAACATTTTTATAACATATATTTATCATAAATAAAATAATAATAATTTGAATAAATTAAACATTTTTTAACAAATCATTCACCAATTAACAGACAAATTTTACTTTTCAATTATTAAAAAATGAAAATAAGAAAATTAGCTACTTACTAGGGATATGGCTGATTACTAGGGTTTATTTTTATTTACTTTGCTTAGAAAGTAGATCCTCTCATGTGTGTGTGTGTGTATATATATATATCATTTGATGATGTATGAGATATAGAATTTCATTCTCTCTTTCTCCTTGTGCCTTGTTATTTATCTTTTAGTAGTTCATACATGGTATTAGAGCCTCTTAGCTCGATTAATGGATTCTTGTTTTGTTGTTTTAAATGCAAACAATTTGGAATTTTTGTGGGTCACTTGTTCAAAGTGATTTTTGGGTTCACTGTTGACATAGAGAGGTGCATCGCCATCTCCACGGTTGATATGCAAGTTTCGGCCATTAGAGATATTGCATGTAGAGCTTACGCGCCACCAAAAGGGAACCAACCAACTTTCATGCACCGACATGTGTAAGCATGTGATGTATTTTCTTTCCGTTGAGTTCCGTCACATGTGTCATCTTTTTGTTCTAAACATTTCTTAGTGGTTGAGTGTTCGATCGATGGAAGGTTTGCATGTCATTTGTTGATTTTTAAAGTTTTTGCACTGTTTCGATACAATTTATTTTTTGTTGTTGTTTCAAGGTTATTTTTGCTAGTCTTTGGCTTGGTTTTGATTGTTCAATTTGGTTTAAGAAATACGATGGCAGAGACAAAAGTTATGATAAGTGAGATGTAACGACCCAAAATCCGTGGGCACTGGAAAAGTGTGTTATCGGACCTTCGTCTTAGTGAAATAAGTTCGAAAATAATTATTAAAAATATTTATGAGCCTAGTGGTGTGTCTAATTAGGTTTTAATTAAGTAAATTTAGCTTAATTTAGAGTAATTAGCAAAAAGGATTAAATTGAATAAAGAGTAAAAGTCTAATTATAGATTAAAAGAAAGTAAAAAGGGCTAAAATGGGAATTAAGCCATTTAACATAAGTTGAGACGGCAAACATGTTAAAATCTAAGATATTTTTAGATTTTAATTATGTAAATATATATAATTTAATTATTAATTACTTTTTTATTTAAGTATATAGATATTTATTATTTATTATTTTATTAAATTATAATTTATATTATTAAATTATGATTATTATTATTAAAAATAAATTAAAATAAAGACAAATGTATGGTGATTAAATTATATAAGTGTAATTCATATATTTATACATTTGTAATATATTTATTTAATTACTGATGGCTGTCGATTCCACCAATATAAACCTACACCTAGTTTGCAAATTAAAGCAGTATAGGGAGTAGGGTCGATCCCACAGAGACTGGAATTACTGAAAATTGTTTGTTTCTTGACCAGATTAGTGTTTGGGCAGTTGTCGTGCCCGCAACGTTTAGGGGGGAAATAAAATATGAAACCTGAAATAAACACAAGAAAACGTAAAAAATAAAAAGTAAAAGATGAAATAAAAATAAATAACGAAATAATTTAAAGGGAAATCAATAAAACTTAGCTCAGCCTTAAGCACGGGTTTTCTCGTCTTTGACCCGTTCCTCGAAATTAGATGAACTCCTCTTTTCCGATAAGCTAGTTATAGCTACCAAGGACGCCTCGGACACCAACTCTTCCTTGTGTAAATTAGTTATGGAACGTCCTATAGCTAACCCTTACCGATCGAACAACCTACGAAACGTTCGTGATTTAGAACTCCGGCAGCTTTGAGTTCTAGAAGAGCCTAGCTCGAACCAATGCCCTCAAACGTTGAGACATTTAAATCCGGTTACTACTTCCCTTGACAGAACCAAACAACAATCCCCACTTGGCACGCCAATGTGTTCACGGAAAACCAATTAGACAATCGATCCTTTCGGAATTCCAACTGTACGTCTAGCCACACTAACTCAAACGACGTCTTTTTTGACTTAGTATTGACTTGACTTTGTGAGTTGACGAAGTCATACTCTTAATCCGGAGAAATAATAAATATCGAAAGTTGGGAGTTAAACAGCTCAGGTTCGTAACTCACGGGTATTTTGACGGGGTTAACACCGGCTTAAAGCTGAAAGGGGTTTAGTGTGGCATGAATTTAATCATGCTTGAAGGTTATGGAAATGATAGAAATTATATGAAAAAGGTAGTGGAAATGGATAGGAAAAATTGCAAAGAGAATTAGACAAATTTTGTAAAAAGAAGACAAAATAATCTAATGCTCAATTGAATTAAGAAAAAGAAAACAAAGTGGATAATGGAATTCCAAAATGAAATAGGAATGTAAAGACAATTGATTAATGGATGATTTCCTAAGAACTAAAACCCCCTATTTATATAGATAGGGTTTACTAAAAATAGCTTAAGAAAATTAATATAAAATCTAAAATAATAATAATTAAAAATAAATAAAATTAAAATAAACTTAAAATAGAATTTCCTATTTTTGGCTTTTTACAAAGTCAAATTTATGACTAGTCCTTGGCTTGCTCCATCTTTTAGCTTTGGCCCATTCCAATAATTTTCTTCTAATTTGGCCCCTTTTCAGCTTGCTTTTGATCAATTGCATCCCTGACAAGAATTAAATCATAAAAACACTTAATTAGCAGGATTCAGTTCATCAATAAACCAAATTAAGCACAAAAAATATGCAATTTGACATGTTTATCAAATCCCCCCTACTTAGCTCATGCTTGCCCTCAAGCATGTTGTTCTTTCAAACATTAGAATCAATTCCACAATTTATTAAAAATCGAGCCCCTTTTCCATATCCTCAATCAATCCAAACAACATAGGCACAAAGAAATAAATGTTCAAAATATACATTTTAATTAACAAGTGTCCTAAAATTGAAATATGTCAACTAAACAATTTCGCTAAATTGAGATTGAATCTCATAATTTGCACGGCATTATTAATTAACTATGCATCAAAAAATTAATAGACAAGATCAAACCTTTTTACGCGAACTAGGATGACAACCCAAGCACCCTATCCCGGTTACTCAGTTCAAACAGTCTTTATTTATTATGAATTTTTTCCTCTTTTTTTTTTAATTTTATGGGGTGTTCAGCTAGCGGAATGTTTGTAAGTTATCGACTTGTCACTCGAACCTTTTTACGCGAGACAAGATGACAACCCAAGCACCTTGCCCCGGTTACTCAATTCGGTCACGTTTTCGAAACTTCATTCATAGCCTGAACCTTTATTAATTTATTTATGCACAAGCAAACATATTTTATTCAGTGAGTCAATTCAAGCGAAAAAAATTCTAGCTACATATACCAATTTTAAAACCTAAATGTCGACCTATCTATATACTTAAACATTTAATTTCGAAATTTGCCTAATTGCTTAAATCGACTAAGTATGAGGTTTTAAGGCTCAAATGTTGAATAAATTGTCGAAAGAATTCATCGTAAGATTGAACACATGCAAAAGAGAAAGACATGCAGCAAAAATTAACATATCAATCCAACCCCCCACTTAAACTATGCTTGTCCTCAAGCATGTAAAATAAAGTCAGCAGCTCAAAATAAATTAAAAATGAAAAAGTTCAGAACACTCCCCGTGTATTTTAATGACATCATTGTTGTTGAGAGTCGCGATTTTGCAGGATATTGAGGATGGTGGTGACTTGTGTTTCCACTGTTTCAAGTCTAGCTTCGATTCGACTTAAACGGGCCTCCACAGTCAAAGGGTGTTCCTCTTGCTCTCTCGTATTAGTGTGCAGATGTTTGCGAAAAGCTCTATTTTCTCGAGCAGCCCGTGTACCTGGAGGAACAAAATGACACGAAGTAGGGGTGCCGGCAAGCAATCCCATAGAATCCAAACAATGTTTATCTAGGTGGTCCATACGATATGCACATGTGAAGGTTGCGAAATCAATTTCAGACTCAAAAAGTCGATAGGCTAAATTTGAAATGAATGATCCAAGTATAAGTGGACGGTTGTAACTCAAAACGGCATGAAGATTTCGTGCAAACCAATATCCTAAATTAAGTTTAATACCCAAATGCATGCACCACAAAAAGAATAGTTCAGTCTTAGTCAAAGCAGCTGATGCGTCATTTCTACCTGAAAAACAAAATGCTAAAAATCGGTGTATATATTTTAAAGCAGGCTCATGCACCCATAAATCTTTTGTGGTCTTTGGATTATAAAGTTGGTCAGAGTTAGTTAAAACTCGATAAACATGCTGAGTATTGAAGTCATTGGGAACATCTAAAAGAGCAGAATGATAGGCATCGGATTGAATGTCCTTAGGGTCGATGAAACCCATGGCAATGTTAAATTCTGAAACAGACATCCGAAAGTCTTTACCAAGCAAACGAAAGCACACTATATTTTGTGTTTCAACAGTATGCAATGCATTTATATTGAAGCTAAATGTGGTATAAAACTCATATACTAATTCATAATATGCATCACAAGTAATATTAGCAAATAGAGTCCAACCAATAGCATCAAAATAATGGAGCACTGCATCATGAATATCTAGAAGTTCAAGAGTAGGGAAATCGATTTGCTTACAGACCGGAAGCGAGCGCTGTCGGATGGCGTTGTATCGTGTTTGCTGTTCGGATGTTGAAAACTCTAGAAATCCTTGCAAACGACTATCGGCAGGAATAACATTTTCTCGACTACGTCTGTTGTGTTGATTTGCTCGGGGCGGTCGAACGTGCTCTTAAGGTGAGTCAGGTGGGGGATTTCATTCAGCAGCTTCAGTACTGCTGTGCAGGGGCGTCGATGGCTCACGTGTTTACCGTCGATGACTTCGGGTTGGGCGTTGAGAGACTGGTTCAACAACGGTGGGTGTAGGCTCGACATGGACGTTAGAGGTTTCGACTTCCTCTGGATTGCCCGAAGTGCTTGTGTCGGTTGGGGTTAGACTTCGTCGTCGGTGGGCTCTTGGTTGGGCGACCGTTCGTCTCGGAGGAGGTGGAGGAGTGTCGTCGTCGGCTAACTCAACGATAGGTGGCGCGGAGAATCGGTGCCGATTTCGGTTGAATGAAATCGGTATGTTATCAGCCGTTTGGTTGCGAGTACGAACCATGGTCTCGATCGTAGCGTCCAAAATTGACGTTTCAGAAGGTTACGGTGGTGACGAGTTACGGCGGCACACGGCGGTGGGGACGGCGGCGGTGAGGAACGGGTGATGCGTTTTGGCTGATTTTTAGATGGTGAAGGTGGGGGTGTCAGTGTTGATGATGGGTGATGGGTTGGGTGTTTCAAAGTGAAAAAAAATAAAAATAATAACAAGAAGAATAAAAATGGGGGCTAGGGGGCAATGTGCGGTGGCACACGGAGGCGGGGGTTCTGGTCGGTGACGATAGTGCGACGTGGTCGTTGGGGACTTGCTCGGATATGGTTCAGCGGTGAAAAAGGCATTGGACGACATGGGTAGGTTAGAGAGGGAAAGAAAAGAAGGTGGAGGTGGAGGTGGAGGTGGCGTGGGCGCGCGGTCGTCGGTGGCGCGGATCGAGGTCGACGGTGGCGCGGCGCAAGGTCGGGTGTGAAGAGGTGCGACGATGGTGGTGATTGTTCGGCGAAGGAAGGGGCGGCGGTAGTCGACGGTGGCTAGGGTGATTAGGGTTGGGTTTTGTTTGAGTGAAGATGAAGAAGATGAGAAGAATTTGGGAAATTAGGGATTTTGGGTGTTAAATTTTTTAATTGGGTTATTTTAGATTGGGTGGTGTAATTGGGTATGGTGTTGGTTATTGGGCCAATCATAGGTATTGGGTTTATATTGGTATTGGGTTGATGTTTTAATTGGGTTGTTGGATGGGTAGTTGGGGTGGTTTATTTGGTTTTGAAGAAAATGGGAATTGGGTTTGGTGTTTGGGTATGTGGTAAATGGGTTTGGGTAGGAATTTTAGTGGATGATGGTTTTTTTTTATCACCACATTAGCAAGTCGTGCCCACGCCACCTTCATTACTCGTCCTTTTGAAAATTAATTATTTCCACAGTATTCCTGAAAACATCAAATTGACTAAGTTAAATAAAAATTTATTTATTTACATCCTAATTTACTTAAACAAAAAATTTAAATAAATGAAAATAAATTTGGGTTGCCTCCCAAAAAGCGTTTTTGTTTAACGTCGTTAGCTCGACGACCTGTTATTCAGATTTTTGGCTCATCGAGAACAATCTCCTCAACTGTGTGGGTTTGAAAATTCTCGAAAAAGGGTTTTAGTCGTTGACCATTCACCTTAAAGCGCTTTCGTGTCTCCTCACTTTGAATTTCCTCTGCACTATTCGCAAATAAATTAGTAACAATAAACGGTCCAATCCATTTGGATCGAAGCTTACCAGCAAAAATCTTTAAGGTAGAGTCGTATAGGAGCACTTTTTATCCCATTGAGAACTGCTTCCTGGTGATAAACTTGTCATGAAATGCCTTCATCTTTTCTTTATAAACTCGAGCATTTTCATATGCATCGTTTCTGATTTCCTCGAGTTCCTGGATGTCTAATTTTCGAGATTTTCCCGCAGACTCCATTTCCATATTGCATTGCTTAACTGCCCAAAAAGCCTTATGCTCTAACTCGACCGGGAGGTGGCATGGTTTACCGAAAACGAGTCGGTAAGGTGACATGCCTATTGGTCCCTTGTAAGCTGTCCTATAGGCCCAAAGTGCGTCATTCAGTCTCAAACTCCAATCCTTCCTGTTAGGTTTAACCGTCTTTTCCAGAATAGACTTGATCTCTCGATTTGACACTTCGGCTTGCCCGTTTGTTTGTGGATGGTAAGCAGTGGCAATTCGTTGAGTTACTCCATATTTCTCCATTAATGCACTTACGAGTTTATTGCAAAAATGTGTTCCTCTGTCACTGATTAATGCTCGGGGAGTGCCATACCTGGAAAAAATAGAACTTTTAAGAAAGTCAACTACGGTCTTAGCATTATCATTGCGAGTGACCTTTGCTTCTATCCACTTAGAGACATAATCAACGGCTAAGAGTATATAAAAATTACCGAAAGAAGAAGCGAAGGGACCCATGAAGTCGATGCCCCATACATCAAAAATTTCACAAATATGAATAGGAGTAAGAGGCATCTCATTTCGACGACTAAGGTTGCCAACTCTTTGGCATTTTTCACAAGCTTTGCAGAAATAAAAGGCATCACGAAATATGTTGGGCCAAAATAATCCACATTCGAGAATTTTGTGTCCAGTGCGTTTAGGTCCAAAGTGCCCTCCGCATGCATAAGAATGACAAAAAGTTAAGATAGGTTGTACCTCTGTTTCTGCTACACAACGTCGTATTACCTGATCCGATTAATGCTTCCAAAGGTAAGGATCATCCCAAATGTAATATCGTGCATCCTTTCTTATCTTATCTTTTTTAGACCTTGGCAAATCTGAAGGAATAGTACCTGTGACGAGGTAATTTACTATGTCTGCATACCAAGGATGCACTGCCTTTGCTGAAAACAGGTTTTCATCTAGAAAGTTGTCCTTCAATGGTGTGTCATCTACTGCAATCGGTAATCGACTCAGATGGTCAGCTACTAGGTTTTCGCTTCCCTTCTTATCCCAAATTTCAAAATCAAACTCTTGTAGGAGTAGAATCCACCTGATTAGTCGGGATTTTGCCTCCTTCTTCCCTATTAAATATTTCAAAGCTGCATGATCAGAAAAGATAATTACCTTAGTTCCCAATAGGTAAGATCTAAATTTATCTAAAGCAAACACAACAGCTAATAATTCTTTCTCTGTCGTTGTGTAATTGCTTTGGGCAGCATCCAAAATCTTCGAAGCATAGTAGATAACATGAGGCTCTTTCCCTATTCTTTGGCCAAGAACAGCTCCCACACTTTGGTCGCTCGCATCACACATGATTTCGAACGGGAAGTTCCAATTTGGTGGCTGTACCATGGGAGCGGAGACCAATTTCTGCTTTAGCACATCAAACACGTCTTTACAAGTCTGGTCAAATTCAAATTCTTTATCCTTTTGTAACAGACTACAAAGTGGTCGCGCGATTTTCGAGAAATCTTTCATGAATCGTCTGTATAATCCTACATGGCCAAGAAACGAACGAACTTCCCTCTCTAATGAGGGGTAAGGTAACGAGTTAATAATGTCCGTTTTGCCTTATCGACCTCGATTCCTTTCGAGGAAACTATATGACCCAAAATTAATCCTTTGTCAACCATAAAATGACATTTCTCATAATTTAAAACAAGATTAAATTCTAGGCATCTTTGTAATATCTTAGCAAGATTATTGAGACATTCGTTAAAAGAGTTACTGTATACCGTGAAGTCATCCATAAAGACTTCGATGATTTTCTCGACGTAATCAGAGAATATGCTCATCATGCATCTTTGGAAGGTGGCCGGAGCATTGCAGAGTCCAAATGGCATCCGTCTATATTCAAATGTTCCGAAGGGACACGTGAAAGTCATTTTTTTGATCCTCCGGAGCCACTGGAATCTGGAAAAATCCTGAATACCCATCGAAACAACAATAATGAGACTTACCGGCTAATCGCTCGAGCATTTGATCGATGAAGGGGAGTGGAAAATGGTCTTTTCGGGTAGCTGCATTCAACTTCCTGTAATCGATGCAAACCCTCCATCCATTCTGTACTCGTGTAAGGACCAGCTCACCTAATTGGTTTTTCACCACTGTCATGCCAGTTTTCTTGGGCACGACATGAACTGGGCTAACCCAATTACTGTCGGAAATCGGATATATCATTCCAGCATCTAACAGTTTTTGGATCTCCTTCTTTACTACCTCCATCATGGGTGGATTAAGGCGTCGTTGAGCATCCCTCTTTGGTTTCGTGTTGTCTTCAATGGAAATTTTGTGCATAGAGGTGGATGGACTTAGCCCTTTTATGTCGGCTATCATCCAACCAATAGCTTCCTTATAGTCTCTCAGATCTCGAACTAGACTTTCCTCCTCGTCTTTGGTTAACTTGTTTGACACTATTACCGGTAAGGTGTCTTTCTCTCCCAAAAAGACGTACTTTAGATAGTCCGGTAATGCTTTAAGCTCCAAGATCGGTGGCTGTAAAACCGAGGGTAACATTTTAGTTTGGGAAGGTAATAGTTCAAATTGGTTACCTCGGTTTGTCAACGAAGGTTGCATATCCAAGTGATTGACGATTTCTTGCAACGGATCTTCAATGACTGCGAATTCCTCGAGGTGATGTAAAACTTCCATGTCAATGTTTCTGAAAAGGACAGTTTCCAACTCATCAAAGTCATGATATTCAGAATAAGATTGAGTTAAACAATCTAAAATATCAATGCTAGAAATATTCAATAGTGAGTTAAGATGACCCATAGCCTCATAGGCATTGAATTTCACAATTTTGCCATCAAACTCCATGGTCAGCGTCCCACTTCGAACATCTATTTTTGCGCTTGCGGTACTTAGAAACGGCCTTCCAAGCAAAATGTCAGACGAATTAGTTGAATTATCATCTTCCATACTAATAATATAGAAATCTGCAGGGAAAACTAATTTGTTAACTTTAACAAGGACGTCTTCAAGTAGCCCTTTGGGATAGACGACTGACCTGTCCGCCAACTGGATTATTACTCCTGTCTCTTTTAAAGGACCCGCGTTAATCAACTTATAAATAGAATAAGGCATAACATTAATAGAAGCCCCTAAATCACATATGGCTTTCTTAATGCCTACATTACCTATCTCACAGGAAATAGCAAACATACATTGGTCCTTGTATTTGGGCGAAACTTTATTTTGCAGTACTACGGAGACATTTTCTCCTACATTTACTCTTTCGTTACCTATTAACCTCCTCTTGCTAGTACACAACTCCTTGAGGAATTTTGCATAACGAGAGATTTGTTTGATAGCGTCGAGTAAAGGAATATTTACCTCCACCTTCCTGAATGTCTCGAGGATTTCTTTTTCCTCCTTCTCTTTCTTATCCCTTGCAAGCCTCCCTAGAAAAGGTGGTGGTATTACAACTGGTCTCTGGATTTCTGACTCTGGCCTGGTTGTTGGATCGGAGATCTGCTTTTCCTGTTCCTTTTCATGCCCATGACTTTTAGTTGGTACCATTTCCAGAACCTTTCCGCTACGAAGAGTGATTGCACTGGCATTCTACCGAGGGTTCGGCTCTGTCTGGGAAGGTAATTTACCTTGAGACTCCAAGTGATTAACTGCCATCAAGAGTTTACTAACTTGATTAGTTAACTCTTGTATTGATGCGTCTGTCCTCTGTTGATATTTTGCAGCATCAGCAACAAGTCTTTCCACGATAGCTTCTAGAGATGTGCTTGGCTTGTGTTGTAGTGGTGGTTGCAGAGGTCTCGGTTGGTATGGTGGATTATATCGGGGATTAGCTCCGTAATTCAGGTTGGGATGATCCTTCCACCCGGGATTGTAGGTGTTGGAGAAAGGATCATAGCGTCTTTGCGGAGGTCCCGAAAAACCTCCGACAGCATCAACATGTGCCGTTGAATTGTCGTTAAGGATTGGGCAAAAATCCATCGGGTGTTCAGACGTAGTGCGAATTCCACATAGTGGGGTCAAACTCTTCTTTTCTGTAAGCAAAGATTGAACAACATTTTTAAGTTTATCCAATTTATCTTCTAAAGTTGAAACGTTTACCCCATTAACCCGTCTTGTCGGTTCTGAATTTGGCCGATATTGTTGAGAATTTGCCGCCATGGTGGATATTAGCTCTCTTGCCCTTTGAGGGGTCATATTGAAAAGCGCTCCTCCACTAGCAACGTCGATCATCTTCATTTCCATAGGGAGTAAACCCTCGTAGAAATATTGAAGAAGTGATTGTTCGGTCAATCCATGTTGAGGACAACTCGTACACAGTTTTTTGTACCGCTCCCAGTAGTCGTAGAGCGATTCACTCTCCAATTGGCGAATTCCCACTATGTCCCTCCTAAGCTCGGCTGCACGTGACGCTGGGAAGAACCTGTCAAGAAATACACGAGATAAGTCATCCCATGTTGTGATAGAACCGGGAGGTAAGTAAAATAACCATTCTTTTGCTGTATCAACTAAAGAAAAAGGAAAGGCCCGAAGTTTGATCTCATCTTCGGGTACTCCCTGGGATTTCATGCTTGAGCAGACCATGTGGAATTCTCTCAAGTGAGTGTGTGGATTTTCGTTCTTCAGGCCTCGAAAAGTGGGCAAAAGGTGAATCAAGCCTGACTTCAATTCGAAAGGGGTTCTTCCGGTTGGATAGTTGATGCATAACAGTGTTTGCTCGTTGTGAGCAGCGGCTAGTTGACGAATGGTTCGATTGGCCATCTTTTCTAGTTCACCGAGGTTGCCTTTTGTTTCAAAGAGTGGTTCGGTCTCAGGTTCAACCTCTTCAATTCGTTTCCCACGTCGAATTACCTCTGCGCGAATTACTTCACTCAATTTTTCAACGTCGGACTCTAGGATCCCCTGTCCTAGCTCAATTCCTGATTTACTTGCACGTTTAAGAGCTTCTGTCTCTTTTCGTCGAGCTCGCGCTGATTTCTCGATCTCTGGGTCGTATTCGAGATCTCCGGATGAAGATCTGGTCATGAAGACAATTTAAACAATTGTAAGTGTTGCCAGTCCCCGGCAACGGCGCCAAAACTGATGGCTGTCGCTTCCACCAATATAAACCTACACCTAGTTTGCAAATTAAAGTAATATAGGGAGTAGGGTCGATCCCACAGAGACTGGAATTAGTGAAAATTGTTTGTTTCTTGACCAGATTAGTGTTTGGGCAGTTGTCGTGCCCGCGACGTTTAGGGGGAAATAAAATATGAAACCTGAAATAAACACAAGAAAACGTAAAAAATAAAAAGTAAAAGATGAAATAAAAATAAATAACGAAATAATTTAAAGGGAAATCAATAAAACTTAGCTCAGCCTGAAGCACGGGTTTTCTCGTCTTTAACCCGTTCATCGAAATTAGATGAACTCCTCTTTTCCGATAAGCTAGTTATAGCTACCAAGGACGCCTCGGACACCAACTCTTCCTTGTGTAAATTAGTTATGGGACGTCCTATAACTAACCCTTACCGATCGAACAACCTACGAAACGTTCGTGATTTAGAACTCCGGCAGCTTTGCGTTCTAGAAGAGCCTAGCTCGAACCAATGCCCTCAAACGTTGAGGCATTTAAATCCGGTTACTACTTCCCTTTACGGAACCAAACAGCAATCCCCACTTGGCACGCCAATGTGTTCACGGAAAACCAATTAGACAATCGATTCTTTCGAAATTCCAACTGTACGTCTAGCCACACTAACTCAAACGACGTCTTTTTTGACTTAGTATTGACTTGACTTTGTGAGTTGACGAAGTCATACTCTTAATCCGGAGAAATAATAAATATCGAAAGTTGGGAGTTAAACAGCTCGGGTTCGTAACTCACGGGTATTTTGACGGGGTTAACACCGGCTTAAAGCTGAAAGGGGTTTAGTGTGGCATGAATTTAATCATGCTTGAAGGTTATGGAAATGATAGAAATTATATGAAAAAGGTAGTGGAAATGGATAGGAAAAATTGCAAAGAGAATTAGACAAATTTTGTAAAAAGAAGACAAAATAATCTAATGCTCAATTGAATTAAGAAAAAGAAAACAAAGTGGATAATGGAATTCCAAAATGAAATAGGAATGTAAAGACAATTGATTAATGGATGATTTCCTAAGAACTAAAACCCCCTATTTATATAGATAGGGTTTACTAAAAATAGCTTAAGAAAATTAATATAAATCTAAAATAATAATAATTAAAAATAAATAAAATTAAAATAAACTTAAAATAGAATTTCCTATTTTTGGCTTTTTACAAAGTCAAATTTATGACTAGTCCTTGGCTTGCTCCATCTTTTCGCTTTGGCCCATTCCAATAATTTTCTTCTAATTTGGCCCCTTTTCAGCTTGCTTTTGATCAATTGCATCCCTGACAAGAATTAAATCATAAAAACACTTAATTAGCCGGATTCAGTTCATCAATAAACCAAATTAAGCACAAAAAATATGCAATTTGACATGTTTATCAATTACTTTTTATTTAAGTAAAAAGATTTTTATCATATTAAAATATTAAATTACATAAACTAAATAAAATAAGGACAATTGGATGGTGATGATAATAGGCAAGTGTAAAATATATATGTGTCCAATTGTAATATATATAGTTGTTATTAAATAAGATATTTATAATTATTATTATTATTATTATTATTATTATTATTATTATTATTATTATTATTATAAAGTTAATAAAATAAAAGAATAAAAGAAATGAAATAAAATAAAGTAAAGAAGAAACAGAGAACATTTCGAAACAGAACAGAAAAGAAAAAGGAAAGAAAGAAGAAAGGGAAAATTTAGGTTTTAAAGCTTGAAGTTTAATTGGTAAGTTTAATCAAGTCCTTTTCTTATAAATTTGATGTTTTTGGAATCTTAGAGTGAAATACTCTTGAATTTAAGTTGAAAATTTGAAAGTTAATAGATTTTTTTAGTAGGGTTTATATTGAACAAATGATGGAATTGGGATTTTATTTGATAGAAATTTTGATTAGAATTGAATAAAGGATTGAATTGTAAACTAAGCTATAAGTTTTGAGTGTTAGGGATTAAATTGAAATAAATTCGAAATTATGAAAATACGATAAAAATTAAGTAGTTAGATGTGAGTTTGGTAAGAAATTGAGTAGTAAAAAGGTATGAATTGTTTAGTTGGGATTAAAGTTGAATTAAAGTAAAAGTTAGATAAAAAATTTCAGCATTTAAATTGTGTTATGCTAATAATTGTGAAATTATTTTAATTGTTCGTAGCTAATATCGAGCCTGAAGCATCGGCCCAAAAAGGAAAAGGAAAGATCGTCGAGGATTAAATCCGAAGAGAATTCTGGTTGTAGAAGTCAAGTACTGAACCAGCATCCAAAGCCAGACCCGAATTGAACAAACTTTTGGTGATGTATATTTTCTTTTGGTAATGTGGCATGTACTTAGGATGTGTATAAATATTATTATGTTTTGAATATAAATGGTTTAAAATATTAGTATTGCAAGTTTAAGAATTATAATGAAAAAGTTTATTCATTTTAATTTAATTAGCACAATGATAAATTTAAATTAATATTATATTGGTTAAGTTGATTAGAAAGTAAATAGAATAGAAAATGAATGTGTGAAATAAATTGGTTGAATTGATTATGTTTGAAATGGATATGGTTTTAATTGCAGGGGGTTTTATGTAAAAATAAGCAGAAATGCTGTCGAAATTTATAAAAAAAATAAAAAAAAATAAAAATTTGGAGTATTTAAACGAATCCCGTTTCACTTAAATGTATGTTTTAGACTTTGAGAGTTCGATATAGGGATTTAGTAATTAAATTATGCTATGAATGTTATTTTATTTGTGAATTATTCATAAGTTGTCTGATACGTCAGGTAATGCCTCGTAACTCTGTTCCGGCGAGGGTTTGGGGTTAGGAGGTGTTACATGAGATAATTCTCGTAATGTTTAAAATTATGAAAAATAAGCTTAATGGAACCAATTATTTTGATTGGAGTAAGATGGTTCGAATCTATATGAAAAGCATTGACAAAGGCGATCACTTGACCGATGATCCACCTATTGATTAAAAAAGGACATGGCTAAAGAACGATGTCAAACTATTTTTGCAAATCTGCAATTCTATCAATAGTAAGGTAACTTCCTTGATCAATCATCGTGAATTTGTTAAAGAACTAACGGAGTATTTGGACTTTTTGTACTTTGGGAAAGACAATTTTTCTCGCATGTACTAAGTGTGCTAGATGTTCTATCATCCAAAGGAGCATGATAAATCCCTCACGTCATACTTTATGGATTTCAAGAGAGTGTATGAAGAACTCAATGTATTGTTTCCATTCAGTTCAAATGTTAAAGTGCAACAATCTCAACGAGAACAAATGGCAATCATGAGTTTTTTTTCCAGTCTTCCTCTGGAATTTAAGGCTGCCAAATCTTAGATTCTTTTGGGTTTTGAAATTTCATCTCTACAAAATGCCTTTACGAGAATACTGCAAACTGAAAACACTTATTTTGCTTAGACTTAGAGTAACGCATTAGTAAGCTATGGTAATAAGACATAGGGATCAACTAGTCATGACAAAAGTGGTGATAATCACAAGACATGGGGAGTAATATGCTACTATTGGCATGAGCCTAGCCACACTAAGTATTATTTCCAAAAGCTTCAAAATAATGCTAGGAGAGCATGTTGGAAAAAAATTCAATTTGAAAATAGTTTTCTTCCACAGCAGAAAATTAAAATTTGAAAAACCAACCTGATTTGTGATATTTATAGCAATAAACCATAACCGAATACGCACCCGTGTTTTATGATAAGTGGATCCTTGATATTTTTCAGCTTTCAACCAAACGATTTTCTCCGCTATTCTCGTACCACGAACTGCTTTGAGTGTGGGCTCAAACCAACTGAACCAAAACACAGAACTCCACGGAACTCCTCCATCATCCATAATATCCCACCCCATGCACATGCATTATGACATACAAGGACCTTAAGTACATGCTTTCATTACAATTTCTATATAGTGGCATGCTTCACATGCTTCCATTTCAATTTCAATTCAGTGGCATGTCTTACATACTTTCAATATCTCATTTAATTTGGTTTATTGGCATACGTACCATGCATTCAATTTCACAATCAAACCAATAATATTTTGTTAAACTAAGCTTTATTTGATAATATGTTTTGATATAACAAATTAAAGTGTTTTTGAATAAAAGTTAAAGTTGAACAAAATTGGGAAAATTTGATAAAATTAAGTTAAAATAGTTTCAATTGAGTTAAACATTTTCAATCATGTTAAAACTGTTTTTTAAACAAGTCAGTATTGGTCCAGGCCAAAAAGTATCGATTCTCATTCTAAAATTGATACCAAATTGACATTTTTGTTTCAATTTACACAAAAAGTATCGATACCTTTACAAAAAGTATTGATACCTTTTATATGGTATTCATAATTTTTCTTTGGTATTGTTGTAAACTAATTTCAACGGTCACTGAATTAGACATTAAATGCTAATAGTATCGATACTCATAGAAAATGTATCGATACCTTTTGTTGCTGGTGAATTTAATGATATGGTATTTTCATCCCCAATGGCTCTATTAACTTTCACAACAACCCCAACGTTTGGAAATGTATTAAAGGGTATAAATATCATGTTCCAAAGGTCCTACAACAAGGAGAGAGATCATCAAGCTTAAAGATCAATCAAAACAACCTTAATGCTTAATTATTTCATATTCTTCTTGTAAAACACTTGTGAGCTTTCATTGTATTCATTCAGCTCAAGTGTTAACTGGAAAACGCATCAATCTTGTAAGGATTACTTCTTCGTTTGCTATTTGTTATTCTCATTGAGCGGGTTGAGTTTTAAGGTTTGAGTAGAAACCTTAAGGAAGTTGCAATATTAAGATTTGGGTAGAATTCTTGAGGGAGTTGTAAGGTTAAACCTTATACTCAAAGGTTGTACAAATTAGTTAATTTGGGAAAATCTTTAGTTGTGGAAGCTAAGGTAATGGAGTAGGCAATTGGGGCCAAACCACTCTAAATCTTTATGTTCATTGTTTCATATTCTTTCTTTGCTTACACCAAATTTTTTAAAGGTCAATTCACCCCCTCTTGGAAATTTCGGTTTGATCAATTGAGCTAACATATTCTATTATGTCTCGATACTTTATTCATTACATTCCCAATTTAACATGTTACAAAAGAACTTTCCAGTGCATGTATAGCAATCTTTCAATGAGTTTATTCCATGACATTTCACTCAAGCAGGTAATTCAAGCATCCAATTTATCATTCTATAAAAACACATGCTATATATACAACCAACAACATTAATATCCAAATCAACCATTTTATACCAATATCAAACATACAATTAATCAACCAACCAAACTAGTTTTGCATTCATGCTATTTAGCTGAGGCTCGAAACGTATCTGATTCGACCACCTTTAAATCACTTAATTAGAAATTTAGACAAGTCAAACAACAAGCTTAATTACCACATTAAATACTAAAAATAATTATTTAACATTTAATTTAGTAAGTTAGAACCCACATCTTAGTTTTGCACAACCGTAACACTACTTGCAAACCCGTGATTCCTCCTTTAAGACTTAAATTGATCCTAAATTAAAATACAATATTTATCTAGTTAAGACATTGCCAAAACAACCCTAGTACACCCTCTTAAGGGTTTAATCAAATCAGTGTTTCCATAACAATTTTTAGATCCAATTTGACTAGGCTACTAACACTGATTTGATGCAAAACGTTTGCGCAAACAACTAACGACTTCGCTGCTGATCCGGGGTGTTTAAATCAGTACCTAACACAATAAAATACTGAAAAATCAGCATCTAAACATCCATTTAAACCTTAATTTTATCAACTAACATATTTCTTAGTAATCAAATTGAAACTATACATTAACCCGCAATCAACTACATTTACGCTTCCCAATTTGTCAGATCTGAGTTGTCAAACAATCAAAGTCAAAATTTCCTAAATCACATATAGTCAAAGGCTAATAAGGAAGGGTTTTAAGAGGCCAAAATATTTTTGGTAATAAATGATAAAAAATTATAAAAACAATAGCCCTCTTTTAGTGCTTTTAAGCACGCCGCACCACCACCAATGGTGGCAATTTAGGGCTATTTTGAGAGCTTAATAAAAATGACTTTGAAGGTTGGAAAATTACCCTTTAAATCATTAAAATAACCAAAATTCCAGATTTGGAAAATTCGGTCTTTTACACAAAAATTTGATAAGAAAACGGAAGGAAATAGGCACTTTCTCTACCAAGATTAGATGGGCACAATGGAAATCTTTGTGGCAACAATGGAGGTCAATTTTTGAGTAATAAAAATATCAGACTTAAGGCTGAAAAATTAAAAAAAAATAACAATAGTAGAGATGCAGAAATCAACAAAAAATTCACTATCAACAGAGGAGGGAAGGATGGGAAGAAGAGAGGGCTTGATGGGCAACACTATGATGGAAAAAAGGAAGAAAACTAAAAGAGGAAAAAGGGAGAAAGAGGGTGAATGGCTAGGGTAGGGAAATTTTGACTTATGGGCTAAAAAATACAGGAAAATTTTATATTTATACTTAGGGTTCAAGGCTTGGGCAACAAAAAATAAGGAGAAAGAGAAATTTTAGCAAAATTTAATCAAATTTGCAAGGGAAAGGAATTGAACTCAGGTTTCTAAGCATATTGCACTACCTTCTTATTTTCTCTTAACCACTAGGTCAATTACTCATTAATGTTATAACTTTACAATATTTATTTTAAAAACAAGGCGTGTTACATACTAGGGGTTTGAAGAAAAATTTACAAAATAATAGAAATGGTGTGAGAGAAGGGATTTGAACTTGGGTTTCAGAGACCATTCCATTAACACTTAACCATTAGATTTTTTTTAATGCACAAATAATTTCAAAAATCAAGGTGTGAGAACTTTCTCTTTATTAACAAACCAAATTTTGCTAACCCCCGATTTCTGGGATGTGACACAAGCCATGTGAGTCACACAACTTTGTGACAAATCGTGTGCTAGGTTCTGTGAGCCACACAAGTTGGGTTAACTGGACCGTGTGGGCTACACAGGCGTGTGCAAGGTTATGTGGGCCACACGGGCGTGTGGGCCCATTTTTTATAAATTTTAGTTTGGGCCATGTTTTGAAGTGCATTTCATGGTCAGTAATTCTGTAAGTTTGTTAAGTGATATGTATGATGTTAGCTAAAATAAAATTGTTATTCTAATTTGTTTGCATAAATTCTAGGGCATGTTGCCTTATACAATGTGTTTCTGATATGTAAATTAGTGAGCATCATTGGTATGTTTCTGATTAGTTTAGTATATACAATTATTGATAAATTATGTTTTGTTCAATTTCCCATAGCATGTGTCATTGTAGGTTTTTTTATTTTTTATTTAAGTGCTTTGTAATTATTGAAATATGATAAATTTGTTCTGCATAGCATGAAATTGCGTGCTTACTGGTTTTTGTTAAAAAAACAAATGCATGTTCAACATGGTTACTATTTTGATTCTGTATATGCATGGCATGTCACATTGCATAGGGTTGGGTTAATATAGTTAGGTGGAAGTTCTGACAGTTTAATGATTTGTACTATCTGGTGGATTAACCACATATTTGTTTTGGCAACTTGACTGCAATTTAGTAACTTGACCACATATATCTGATTTGACAGTTTAACTGCAAATTGATAAGCCATCGTTGTTGGGTAACTCGGGGTGGTAGGTCATCGTTTCCTGGAAACTCGGGATGACTTAATTGGTGTGTTTTTTGAGGGACGAGTTCCAAAGAACTCTAATTTGGTATGTAGCAGAGTTGGGTAGGAAGTTTTCTGAAAAATCCACATTTCGTTTTCCAAAAATATAATGCATTGACATAGCCATTCATGCACAATTTTTGCTCATTTGAGTTCGATGAAATTATGTTCGATGTTTTGATCTGTTTATTAGGTTTTTTGTGTTTTTGTTTGAGTTTTGTTATACACTGAGCTTTATAGTCTCACCTATTTCATTTCACCATTTTAGGTAATCGATAGAATTAGGAGTGGGCGGTATCTAGGAATAGGGGTGAGAAAAATTCGATTCGATTCGAAAAAATTGTAAAAAATTTGAATTTCGAATTATTCGAATCGAGTTAATCAAATCAACTCAATTTTTTTTTCGAATTTCGAGTTCGAGTCGAGTTAAATTTTCGAATTCGAATTACTTGAATAATTCGAATAAACCGAATATAAATTATATTTTTTTAATTTTTTAATAGGCTTTTACTTAATTTAATTACTTTAAGTCTTTAACCCAATTGCCAATTGCCAATTTCCCCAAGCCCAAACATTTTATTTTTTCCTACTTCCCCATGCCCGTCTGCTCAAGCCCCAAAGATTTATTTTCCCAATTCCTCCCCCAAATCACCCCCAACAAATTCCATCGTCCACCGAACTCCCATTTATTTTTCTTCTTCTCTCTGTTTCCATTCCATTCAAAGTTCAAACCCTAAAATTTATTTTTCTCAAAAAACCCGAAAGTAAACCCTTCTTCCTTCTTCTTCTTCTTAATTATTAGTTTATTCAAACCTTCAAATCAAAATCCTTACCTCCAAACCGAGTTACTATTCCTTCTGACCGAGGCAATCTGTTCTCTTCCATTGTAAGCTCGAATTTTTTGCATCTTTAAAGTTTTTCTTGAAATATTTTTGAATTATTGAATTATTTTAGCTCTATTTGCATCTGTTTCGCTCTATTGAATGATTTTCCACTTACCTGTTTGCTGTTGTAGAATGGGCCACAGCACAATCATCATCGAGCTAATTTTTTAAAATGAAAGAATTTAACTTATTTTATTTGAGACTTTGAGCGTAGCTACTGAAATCTCTTGGTAAAGCCATTTTTGGCTTTAAAATAATTAAAAATGAAACATTTAATTGCTATTTGCCTTTTTTTGTTTTGGAAGATGTAAATTTTTTTATTATTATTAATAACTAAGCAGGAGCCAGGAAGCACTACCTAATATAATTTTGTAATAATGTAATATTAATTAATAGAGAAAAATGTTAGCCAATTAATTTCCCAAAGTAATAATATAATATTAGTAACAACGTAATATTAATAGAGAAAAAATGTATAAAATGTACTTCTTTTTAAAGGATTTTGCAGCTTGCTAATACAATTCAGTAAAATAACATTAAATGATGAATAAAATATTCGATTATCATATTTAAATTATAAATAAAAATTAAAATATTAAATACCAGACCTTATAAATAAAATAACACTCAACCAGATTTTTATTAATTAATTTAAGTTGTTGTACTATTATATTAATTTAGGCTTCAATTAACTAACTTTAAAGTTTAAACTGTGGTTTAACAGACTTTTTTTTTGTTTACTTTATGCTATTGTACTATTATATTAATTTAGGCTTCAATTAACTAACTTTAAAGTTTAAACTATAGTTTAAGATACTTTTTTTGTTTAATTTATGCTATTGTACTTGTACTATTCTATTAATTTAGGCTTCAATTAACTAACTTTAAAGTTTAAAATGTAGTTTAACATACTTTTTTTTGTTTAATTTATGCTGCTGTACTATTATATTAATTAATTTTTAATTTAATCGATTTATTAAGTTTGATTTTAAATTAATTTTTGGTCATGGTTAGTGATTGCAACAAATGTGTACTTGTAGATGATTGATCCAAAGCGAGATGGTTCAACTCAAAGTTCACAAAATTCTTCCCCAAATACAGATGATCAAACAACAACCAAGGAAAATGTTCGAAAAAAGATTACTCCAAGGGCAGCTTGTTGGAACCATTTCACCAAATTTGTGACTGAAGAGAGGGAGAAGAGAGTAAGGTGCAATGCATGTGATGTTACTTACACAATGGAATCAACTTCGGGTTTTACAATGAATTTGAATAACCATTTGACAGCATGCCTGAAAAGACCTCGAGCTAATACTTCTAATCCGAAGCAATCAAAATTAACATTTGTGAAGGTTAGCTAAGAAACAACAGATTTATCAACTTGGGTGTTTGATAAAGATGTTGTTAGAAAAGCATTGGTTCGTATGATAATTATGGATGAACTACCTTTTAAAATTGTAGAGGGAGAGGGTTTCAAATACTTTCTTTCTATAGCATGCCCACGGTTTAGTCTTCCATCTCGTTGGACAATTAGAAGGGATTGTCTTGATTTATTTAACTCCATGAAGAGTGTGATGAAGAATTGTTTTGAAAAAGATATAAGTAGAGTTTGTTTGACGATAGACATTTGGACTTCATTGTAGAGGATATATTATATGGTTTTAACAGCACATTAGGTGGATGATGAGCGGAGGTTGCAAAAAAGGATTATAAATTTTTGCCCAATATATGCTCATAGAGGTGAAAGCATAGGTCAAGCCATTGAAAAATATATTCGAGATTGGGGGATTGAAAGGGTCTTCACTATTATGGTTGATAATGCATCCGCCAATAATGTTGCCATTGAATATTTGAGAAAGAAATTGAATCATCAAAATGCTTCTATTGCAAATGGAAATTTTATTCATATGAGATGTGTTGCACACACACTTAATCTCATTGTGCAATACGGTATTAAGGATGCTTCTGTGTTTGTGGATTGAGTTAGAGGTGCTGTAAGGTATATAAGAGCATCACCATTGAGGTTGACAAAATTCAACCAATGGGTAAAAGAAGAAATGATAGATAGTAAGGCTCAATTGTGTTTAGATGTGCCTACTAGATGGAACTCAACATATATGATGTTAAAGGTGGCCGAAAAATATGAGCGTGCATTTGAATCATATGTACGTGATTACCATAATTTTTTTTCTTAACCTTACTGCTGGAGATGGAGTTCCTGCATTTGATGATTGGGAAATTGTTCGAAGAGTTATAAAAGTATTAGAGCCTTTTTATCATCTTACATTGAAGGTGTTCGGATCTTTGCATGTTACCTCTCATTCACTTTTTGAAGTATTGACGGATGTGCATTGTCTTTTTGATGGGTGGCAAGATTGTGGAGATCTAGACATAATTTCTATGACTTCCAAAATGAGAGAGAAATATAATAAGTATCAGGGTGAAGGAAACAAAATCAACATGCTAGTTTACTTGGCAATCATCTTTGATCCGCGATGTAAAATGAGTTTTTTGGACTTTGGGGTCAACTTGCTTTTTCCTAATGTTGTTAATGACATTATGAAAATGATTGATAAAGAATTACATTGCTTGTTCAATGAGTATTCTTCTAATGTCGGGAGAATTGAATTATTTGAAGGTTGATCTAGTTCTTCGACAAATATTTACAGTTCAATGGAAATAGATCAGTCGAAAATGAAAACGGGCTTGGCCAAACAAAAATACCTTAAGGAGAAGAAACAAGTTGGATTAGAAAGCAAATCTGAGTTGGATAGATATTTGGATGAGGATGAAGAAGTAAACAATTCAAGTTCATTTGATTTACTATTGTGGTGGAAAATGAACAGTCCTAGATTCTCTATTCTTGCACAAATGACTCGAGATATTCTTGCTATTCCTATCTCAACAGTTGCCTCGAAAAGTGCATTTAGCACGGGTGGACGTGTTCTCGATAGTTTTAGAAGTTCCCTAACTCCTTTCATGGTCGAAGCTTTGGTTTGCACACAAGATTGGCTTCGAAAATCTAATGATGCCATCAATCTTAAAGATTATGTTGTTTAACTTCAAACCATGGAAGATGGTAATATATAAATTTTAATTTATAAAATAAACTTTTGTATTCTTTATATTAGTAAGCATTCCCATAATTTAGCTAACACTTTTGTTTTTAAATTTGCTAGACTTATCCAAAATACCCGAAGATTAAGAAGGTAATATGCTTAGCATTAGTTTATAAAGTTAAATGTTTATTATTTTTTATTATTTAACTAACTCATTCAATACTTTTACTAGATGATTCAAGATTATCAATGGTGTTTGAAGCACAAGAAGAAATTTAAATGATTCTATAATGGTTTTTGAACTGATGTGTTATTGTTATTAGTTTGGTTTGGTTTGTTATTGTTGTTGGTTAATTAGACTTTTGTTGTGTTCTTTTTTTTTTGTTTGGACTGGTGTAGGTATCTATTGTATTTTGGACTTTTGCTTATGTTTTTTTTTATAATGTCATTTACTTCGAATCATGCTATTTACTTGGCCTTTTACTTATATTTTTTTTATTATAATCTTGTTGTATTATTTTTGTTGTTTATTTGGAATCATGTTGTTTATTTGGGTTGATGTTGTGTTGCTTTCAAACATAAACTATCACCTCTTTAAATCATATACAAATAATTGCAATGCATGAAGCAAGTCAAGAACGTGTTTGGCTAAGGTTATTGACCTAACATATCTAGAAGATATGTGATTTGCTTTTACAGGAAAATATGTCAACTATCTTATATGAAGATAATATAGCATATATAGCTAAATTGAAGGGTGGTTATATCAAAGGTATTACCAATCACAGCATTTGAAAGACTAGTATACAAGATCGAATGCATCAACTCAAAGATGTAATGTGATGTTGCCATAAGGGGGAGTCTAAAACACGTTGTACTCTTTTCCTTTAGCCAAGGTTTTGTCCCATTGGGTTTTCCTGGTAAAGGTTTTTAACGAGGCAACTTGTAATAAGAGATTGTGCACTCTTTTTCCTTCATAAGGTTTTTATCCCACAGAGTTTTTTCCAATAAAGTCTTAACGAGACACATTTTTATTGATGGACACCCAAAGGGGAGTATTGTAAACCCCTTGATAAATGGATGTCCATAATCCCCAAAATTATCCTTTGTAACCCTTAAAATATGAATGTCTATAACCCTTAAATTCATTATATTGTAACTCCTAAATCATTTATAAGGTACCTTAAAATTGGTCATCAATGCTTTGTAACTTATGGTTTTTGAAGCCCTACAAGTAAAGGGCATGTACAAGCCTACTGGATGCCAATATGAAAGTTGAATCATCTTTTTATCTTCTGTTCTTCTCTCTTGCTCATTCTATATTTATTTTAAATTTTATAACAATTAATTTTTTAACATATAAACAATGTTAATTGTTTCTTTAACAATTTTGTAAATGATACATATTGCCATAAACATTTTATCAATATTTTAAAAATATTTTTAATTAATATGTTTAAAATTTTAAATTAAATTATTTTAACATTGTTAATATTGTTAACATATTTCTAATAGAATTTTAAAAAAATATTGTTTTAACAAATGTATTTAAAAAAATTAATTTTTTTTAATTATTTGAAAGACTGTTAAAATGTATACAAATTTAAAATTATTAACATCATATTTTCAAATTTTTTAAAACTAATTATATTTATAAATTATTTTCAATAAAATAGTTTTTTTCAAAAAAATAATTTAAATTAAAAAAGTCTATATAAAATGTATGTAAAATATAATTAAATTTAGAATAAAATTTACAAAATATTGGTGTGTAGGGATAAAATGAACTTATGAGAAATTAACGAAGGCTTAAAGGTTTGTATCAATGCCAATTTATTCGCCTCCACCTATATTATGGTGTGCAAAAAAGTTATTGACAAATGAACCTTGAGGATACAATGAAACCCAATGATTGTCAATGTTTTGCATTGACGGGAAAAATCCACTAAATACTGAACAGAGCATAACAATGATATCAATTTCTATAAAGAATTTCTACAATAATTCTTTATATACTAATCTAAGAATATAAAAGATGGTGTAATTCTTTATAGAACAATCTAAGAATATAAAAGATGGTGGGAAAATAGAAAGAAACTTTGTTTCTATGTTTTTTGGTATGTCATGTAACAGCCTAAAATTTCAGTGGTGTCGGAATAATTGTTCGAGATCACTAAATTCGACAATTGGGATTAGGAAATTAAAATAAAATAATATTTAGAAGTGAGATAGATGTTACAAATATTTTAAATAGGTGAAATTAAAATTTAATGAGAAATTATTAAATAAATTAAGTTGAAAACGAGGTATCGAGATCTCGATCTCGTAAAACCAAGCCAAAAATATTTTTATAAATATTTATGGAGTGTTACTAATATGATGTTAAAATTTTGTTAGAAAATTTTATCGTTTGGATGATTAATTAAATAAAAAGAACTAAATTGTAAAGGTGTAAAACTTGTGAAAGTGATTAAATAGCTTAAGTGTCTAATGAGGAAGGACCTAAAGAGAAAATTTTCCCAAGGGAGATATTTTGGACGGCAATAGCTGAGAAAAAGTCAGGAAATTAGTGAAATAAGGGAAAACTTGGAATATTGCTAAGACTAACTAAATAAAAGTTAGGACTAATTTGGAATTATCTAGGTTTTTCTTCATTTTTCTTCTTTCTCATCAGCTAAAAACGCCATAGGAGGCCTGGAATAAGCTGGTTTTTCATATTTTTGCATCATGTGAGTTTAATTCTTGCTTTTTCTTTGTAATTTTTGTATTTTTAAGACTTTTACAACTAGGTCCTACTATTAAATTCATTTGTTTTTTATTTTATGAGTGAAATTGAAAGTTTCCATGAATAAGTTCTGTAATTTTATGATGATTTAGCATGGATTTGAAGTTTTAATCTTATTATATGATGATTTTATTAAGCAATTTTAGTGGAAATTGATTTTTTTTATGACCTAATTATGAAAAAGTTTGGAATTAAGATCTAATGCTGAAATTCTGATTTACAAAGGTTATTAAGTAGTTTAAAGTAATAGACTAAAGTGTTAATTGAGAAAAATTAGTTCAATTGGAGGGTTAATTGAGCAAGGACTAAATTGTAAAAATTTTAAAATTTGACGTAAAAGTGCAATTTTAAAAATTAAAGTGCATAAGCTGTAAATTAGAGTAGAATTTGAATAAATACTAATGAATAAATGGAAAAATTTTATATTATAGATAAAGAAATCGAGGATAAACGAGGAAAAGAGAAAATTTCGAAATAGTTCCAGAAATCTCTACAACTACTGCAAATTGTTCCGGGTAAGTTCGTACGGTTAAATTATTAAATTTCAATATTATTTTATGAATGGTGATTAATATTTATGTATGTTAATTGTTGAAAATAAGTAAATTATGTACAAAAGTTATGAAATTGAACTGAGTATTTCGGAGGAACAGAACGCAGGAAATGAGTACGATCGTTCAGTGAAAAAGATGAATTGAAGGTACATTGCCCAAGTAAACTGAGATTCAACATTTGTTGAGAATTATCGTGTTTGCTTTCCGTTTAGCTCTTATGAGCTTCCGTTAACTCATATGAGTTTCAGTTAACCCTTTTGGGGCTTCAGTTCAGCTCTGATGAGCTTCAGTTAGCCTTCGGGATTTCGTTTAGCACTTGTGTGCTTCAGTTAGCCTTCGGGCTTTCGTTTAGCACTTGTGTGCTTTAGTTAGCCTTCGGGCTTCCTTTTAGCACTTATGTACTTCAGCTAAACTTCGGGCTTTAGATCACGATGTACTTAAATCCGTAAGTCGTTCCTTGAATGGACAAGTTGGTAAGTCGTAAATGTAACGTGTGAAAAAAGAAATGTAAGTAATGTTATCATTATTTTTATTGACCTCAATTAAGTAAATTTTTTTAAAATGAGATTATGACTTACAGGATGAAAATAACTTACTTGAAATGTCCGTATGATTTAAATTTTGGAAAACTAATATTTGGTAAGATTTATAGTTAAAGTTGACGAACTTACTAAGCTATAGTCAGCTTACTTGTAATGTTTATTGCTCTTTGTAGATTAACGGGAGGGTCAGAGGATCGGATCATCACGCTCAAGTCACACTATCTCGATTTTCTGGTAGATTTTGTTATAAATACTTTAAATGGTTTATATGCCATGTATAAGAGCTTATATGACTATGTTTTGTATTAACTCATGAATATATTAGTTAAGTTAATATAAGTTAATAAATGATATGAATGGAAATTAACTAAGATGTTTAAATACTACTTGAAAGTATGAATGGATATAATTAGATAAAATAAAGACTAGTGATATTGTTATGAAACGAATGTGATTTGGATGAATATTGTATTTATTGAGTTGATGTTTGTGTTGAATTGGTTCCAAATTTGAAATTACAGGGAAGGTTAGATGTTTCTAAAGGGGTTATATTGAGTTTTTTTAAATAATAATAATAGGATGAAAAAAAATTTCTGGAGTACTTGAATAAGTCTCTATTCATTTATAATACGTGATTTAGGCCTTGAGGGTTCATAAAAGAGACTTAATGATTTAATTTTAATATGTTTGTTGTTTATTCATGAATTGTTTGTAAATTAACCAATATGTTTGGTAATGCCTCGTAACCCTATTTCGGTGACTGTTTAAGGTTAAGGGGTGTTACATTTATTGGTATCAGAGCTTCGATTTAGCCAATTCTCGGAATGGACATGATGTGTAAAATGTTTAAAAATACGTGCCATATAAATCTATGATAGTGTGATGTGTATGATCCGATTTAACCCTTATTTTTTTAATAGACTGTAAAGATGTCGGATAGGCCTGAAAATTCTGAACAGGAAAAAGCAAATAGTAGAGTACAGATATCTGAACAAGGGACAAGTAGTGATATTCCAATTTCCTTGTTGCGAGAACAAGAACTTAGAAACATGACTATTGGAGTAATGAATCAGTGGTATATTGAGAGGATGCAGGAAAGAAATCATACCCAGCAACCTCCTCCTCCTACAGTACCACCAGTAGTACCATCGGTTGCTTCTCCACCTCTTCCTCCGGTAAATGAATCAAGTACGAGAACTCTGGTAGAAAAACTCAAAAAATTTAGGGCTGAAGAATTTCGGGGCAAGTCAGATGATGATCCAACAAAAGCTGAGTATTGGTTGCAGAGCACGATAAGAGTTTTTAAAGAAATGGCTTGTTCTCCAGATGACGATCTAAGGTGTTCTGTTTCCTTGTTAAAAGAAGAAGCATATCACTGGTGGGAGACAATAGAAGTTGTGGTACCAGCCGAGAAACTTACTTGGGAATTTTTCCAGGCTGAGTTTAAAAAGAAATATGTTGGTAAAATATATTTAGACAAGAAGAAGAGAGAATTTCTTGATCTTCGACAGGGAAATCAGACAGTAGCTGAGTATGAGAGGGAGTTTGTATACCTTAGCAGATATGCTCGAGAGATTATTCCTATAGAAGAAGACATGTGCGTTCGATTTGAATAAGAGTTGAATGATGAAATTAGAATGATGATAGGTGGTACGGAAATTTGAGAATTTGTAGTTTTATCAGGTCGAGCTCAAAAGAAAGGCGTCTCGCGGTCCTTCATGACGCTAGAGTTGGATTACACTTTAGAGTTGACGGGTTTTTGGAGTTAGCTCACCCTTGCGGGATCGCAACCCTTTGTCTCGTCTATTGTAGCACATGTGTCTCCCAGGGCATAAGGGGCATGATGACTTGATGTCATCCTCACCTTCCTCCGGCTTATCACCGGCAGTCTGCTCAGGGTTCCAAACTCAACGGTGGCAACTAAACACGAGGGTTGCGCTCGTTGCGGGACTTAACCCAACACCTTACGGCATGAGCTGACGACAGCCATGCACCACCTGTGTCCGCGTTCCCGAAGGCACTCCTCTCTTTCAAGAGGATTCCTGGCATGTCAAGCCCTGGTAAGGTTCTTCGCTTTGCATTGAATTAAACCACATACTCCACTACTTGTGTGGGCCCCTTCAATCCCTTTGAGTTTCATTCTTGCGAACGTACTCCCCAGGCGGGATACTTAACGCGTTAGCTACAACGCCGCATGGGTCGATACGCACAGTGCCTAGTATCCATCGTATAGGCTAGGACTACTAGGGTATCTAATCCCATTCACTCCCCTAACTTTCGTCTCTCAGTGTCAGTGTCGGCCCAGCAGAGTGCTTTCGCCGTTGGTGTTCTTTCTGATCTCTACGCATTTCACCGCTCCATCGGAAATTCCCTCTGCCCCTACCATACTCCAACTTGGTAGTTTCCACCGCCTGTCCAGGGTTGAGCCCTGGGATTTGACGGCGGACTTAAAAAGCCACCTACAGACGCTTTACGCCCAATCATTCCGGATAACGTTTGCATCTTCTGTATTACCGCAGCTGCTGACACAGAGTTAGCCGATGCTTATTCCCTAGATACCGTCATTGCTTCTTTTCCGGAAAAGAAGTTCACGACCCGTGGGCCTTCTACCTCCACGCGGTATTGCTCTGTCAGGCTTTCGCCCGTTGCGAAAAATTCCCCACTGCAGCATCCCGTAAGAGTCTGGGCCTTGTCTCAGTCCCAGTCTGGCTGATCATCCTCTCGGACCAGCTACTGATCATCGCCTTGGTAAGCTATTGCCTCACCAACTAGCTAATCAGACGCGAGCCCCTCCTCGGGTGTATTTCTCCTTTTGCTCCGCAGCCTACTGGGTATTAGCAGCCGTTTCCAGCTGTTGTTCCCCTCTCAAGGGCAAGTTCTTATGCGTTACTCACCCGTCCGCCATTGGAAACACCACTTCCCCTCTGACTTGCATGTGTTAAGCATGCCGCCAGCGTTCATCTTGAGCCAAGATCGAACTCTCTATAGGATTATGATAAATCAGACAAAAAAATGTAGAAAGAAAAAGCAATACAAGAGCAACACGGAAGCAGAGCTTGACCAATTACCAATTTATGGAAAAAAAAATCAAATTCAAGTTTGCATAGGTAGATAAAATGGGTTTTACACTTTTTATTTTGATGTAGTTTTCATGTATAGATAGAGATGTATAAATTATAAATGTAAGACAACAAAAAACTGGGCGGAGATAGAAAAAGAAAGACTTTTTTTTACGTTTTTTTGATTTCATCAATTCGATTTATATATCTTAATAGATATAGATCCTATTCTATCCTATAGATTTGAATGGAGATATAAAAAAGAAAGGTACCAATAAATTAAATACAAATTCTTCTCTCTTTTTTTCTGGATAGTGTATAGAGTATAAATAAAAAAAGGGTTATATCATATTATTTTTTTGTTCTAGAATAGAAGCATTTTATGGGATTTTCCCATCTTTATTCATTTTTTATGCAATTTGTATTGTAGTATATATATAATTATAATTTACAAAATCTATAGGAATAGATAAATAATGACATCAAAAGACCGATCGATTTGTTTTAAAAATAGATGTCTTTGACATCCAACTATAACACTGAATAACATTTTTTTGAATGGCAGTTCCAAAAAAATGTACTTCTACATCAAAAAAACGTATTCAAAAAATGTTTGGAAAAAGAAAGGATATTAGGCGGCCTTGAAAGCTTTTTCATTAGCCAAATCTCTTTCTACGGGGAATTCAAAAAGTTTTTTGTACGCCAAATAAATTTGAAGTAATCTGAATTGGTTTAACTCGAATAGGATACAAAGGTTTTACTTTTTTGAATTTTTGAATATCATTTTTTATTTCCGGGGGGGGGGAATTCTTATTTTCCCCATCGCCCATTTGTATTTGTTATGTATCTTTGCGTACTTACCCCTAATAGAATTGTTTGGGATTCAAAAGTGAAAGAAATCATTTTATCTACTAATAGTGGACAAATTGGCGTATTACCAAATCACACGCCTATTGCCACAGCTGCAGATATAGGTATTTTGAGAATACGCCTTAACGACCAATGGTTAACGATGGCTATAATGGGTGGTTTTGCTAGAATAGGCAACAATGAAATCACTATTTTAGTAAATGATATGGAGAAGGGTAGTGACATTGATCCACAATAAGCTCAACAAGCTCTTAAAATAGCGGAAGCTAACTTGAGGAAAACTGAAGGCAAGAGGCAAAAAATTGAGGCAAATCTAGCTCTCAGACTAGCTAGGACACGAGTCAAGGCTATCAACACGATTTCATAACGAGTTGGTTAATCGAAAGAATTTCTGTAGAAACAGAACTTTCGTTTATACATCCCATTTTAATTCTGCCGATTAAATAGAATCAAATACAATCAAAAGTGAAATCAAATTTTGATCTAACGAAAAATTTGAAAATTGAAAACGGAAATAGAATAGGATGAAAAAGATAGAAAATCAATAAAAGAATGTGGGTAGAAAAACTTATTAGACACCGAGATCGATGGTATCTAATAAGTTTTACCTACTATTGGAGTTGAACCAATGACTACCGCCGTATGAAAGCAATACTCTAACCACTGAGTTAAGTAGGTTATTTATTATCATAAGGAATCATAAAGAGAAAGAAAAGGGACCTATTACATCGATGGATTATAAATCCAATATTACTTCTAAGCAATACCAATCAAACTGACCAAAAGGGTATGATTATGATGTTGGATCATGTAATATTCATCTTGACAAGAAATTGTCTACATAATATGATAAAATATGTATCACAAACACAAGGGCTATAGCTCAGTTGGTATGAGAGGGAGTTTGTATACCTTAGCAGATATGCTCGAGAGATTATTCTTACAGAAGAAGACATGTGTGTCCGATTTGAATAAGAGTTGAATGATGAAATTAGAATGATGATAGGTGGTACGGAAATTTGAAAATTTGTAGTTTTATCAGATCGAGCTCAAGATAAAGGCATCTCGCGGTCCTTCATGACACCAGAGTTGGATTACACTTTGGAGTTGATCTAACTCTGGCTCACCTAGAAAGGCATTCTTACTGGCCGAGGATAAAAGCAGAAGAAGTGTACAACAGAAAAATGCAACGAGAAAGAAGAAACAAAGAATTTTATAAGAGAAGCTCTTCCAAATCATTTTCAGCATTTTCGATTAAAAAGTTTAAGGAGGATTCCATTTGAGCTACATCGGCACCTGAACGATCGAAGACTAGAGTAACTCAACCTGATTGTGGAATATCAATCAGATCAATTGCCAGTGAAGCTAGTGTATAAAATACTCTCAAGTTTAAATGTCAACATTGTAGAAAATACCACTTGGATGAATACAGAGGTAAAGTAAGAGCTTGCTACAAATGTGGAGCCACTGATCATTTTATCCAGAATTGTCCTCTGTTACAAAAAGATAAAGAAGAACAGAAGGAGAAACAGATGGCTACTTCTTAGAGAAGTAAATGTGCGAGTCAAAGTAATGCTGCAGAAGCTACTCGTTCGAGTGTAAAAGATTCTGTTGCTCGGTCAGAGGTTAGAGCACCAGCACGTACATACGCCATCCGAGCTAGAGAAGAAGGCACTCCTCCAAATATTATTGCTGGTACTTTCTATCTCTTTGATGTTATTGTATATGCATTAATTGACTCAGGGTCTACACATTCTTATATTTGCACAGTATTAGCATCAGAAAATAAATTGTCTGTTGAACCTACTGAGTATGATGTTCAAGTTACTAATCCGTTAGGACAAAGTGTGATAGTAAATTTAGTGTGTCGAAATTGTCCATTGAAAATAAAAGGTTGTGAGTTCCCTGCTGATTTAATGTTGCTACCCTTTTGGGAATTTGATGTTATACTGGGAATGGATTGGTTGACAAAACATGATGCTGTGATAAATTGTCGCGAGAAGCGGATCAGTTTGAAATGTCAGACAGGTGATATACTTTCTGTTGAGCCTAAGAATTCAAATGATATTGTCAAAATTATTTCAACTTTTTCGGCTCAGAGGTTAATGCGGAAGGGTAATGACGTATTTTTAGCTTACATCCTTGATACTCGAGGATATGAACCAAAACTAGAACAGTTTTCGGTTGTTAATGAATTTCCTGATGTATTTCTTAAAGAATTACCGGGTTTACCACCAGATCGGAAAGTTGAATTTGTGATTGATGTGGTACCGGAGACAACTCCTATATCAGTGACACCATATCGTATGGCACCAGCTGAGTTAAAAGAGCTGAAGACATAGTTGCAGGAATTACTAGACAAAGGGTTTATAAGACCGAGTATGTTACCTTCGGGTGCACTAGTCTTGTTTGTGAAAAAGAAAGATGGATCTCTAAGGCTGTGCATAGACTATAGGCAGCTAAACAGAGTTACAATTAAAAATAAATATCCTTTGCCTCTCATTAATGATTTGCTTGATCAGTTGAAAGGTGTTGCTGTGTTTTCAAATATAGATATTCGATCCAGATATTATCAACTGAAATTTAAAGAATCTGATGTGCCAAAAACTGCCTTCAGAACTCAGTATGGTCATTACGAGTTTCTGGTAATGCCTTTTGGTTTAACTAATGCCCCTGCTGCATTTATGGACTTAATGAATCGGATTTTTTAGCCTTATTTGGATAGATTTGTAGTTGTGTTTATTGATGATATACTGATCTATTCAAAGACAGAACCCGAGCATGCTCAACATTTAAGGATAGTGCTACAAACTTTGCGAGAACAGCAATTATATGAAAATTTTAGCAAATGTGAATTTTGGCTTCATGAGGTTGGATTTCTGGGTCACATTGTTTCAGCCGAAGGGATTCGAGTAGATCCAAGTAAAGTATCTGTAGTGGTAAATTGGAAAACTCCAATGAATGTAACAGAAGTACGAAGTTTCCTGGGTTTAGCTGGATATTATCGCCATTTTGTTAAAAATTTCTCAATGATTGCTTCGCCTATGACACGATTGTTACAGAAGAATGTTGAGTTTGTGTGGTCTGATGAATGCCAGCAAAGTTTTGATCAGTTGAAGAAGATGTTGACAAAAGCTCCAGTGTTGACTCAACTAGAATCAGGTGTGCCATATGTTGTATACAGTGATGCATCTTTGATTGGGTTAGGTTGTGTGTTGATGCAGTGGGAAAAGTGGTGGCCTATGCTTCTCGACAGTTAAAATCACATGAGAAGAATTATCCAACGCATGATTTAGAGTTGGCTGCAATTATTTTTGCTTTGAAAATTTGGAGACACTATTTATATGGTGAAAAATGTTATGTGTATACAGATCATAAAAGTTTGAAGTATTTGATGACGCAGAAAGAGTTGTATTTGAGACAGAGAAGATGGCTTGAGTTATTAGAAGATTATGACCTTGTTATCGATTACCATCTGGGGAAGGCTAATATAGTTGCTGACGCACTCAGTCGAAAATCATCTTTGTTTGCACTTCGGTCAAAGAATGCCCATTTGTTTGTTAGTGAAGATAGATCTCTAATAGCGGAGTTGAAAGCCAAGCCTGTATTTCTCCAATGAATTCAGGAATTGCAAGATGAAGATTCGAAGTTGGTATTAAAGAAACAAATAGCTCGAGACAAGTAGGATTCAGAGTATAGTATTGATGAAAATGGTATGTTATTCTATCGTAAAAGAATTTGCGTTCCAAATAATTCAGACTTGAAAAATGATATTCTTTCTGAAGCTCACAGTAGCAGGTATTTTATTCACCCTGGAAGTACAAAAATGTAGTGTGATTTGAAACAAATGTATTGGTGGCCTGGTATGAAAAGGGAAATTTGTGAGTTTGTAGCAAAATGTCTAATATATCAACAGGTGAAAGCAGAACATCAGGTACCAACGGGTTTGTTACAACGTATTATGATTCCAGAGTGGAAGTGGGAACATGTTACAATGGATTTTGTATTCGGGTTACCTGTGACCTTGAAGAAGAAAGATTCAATCTGGGTAATTATCGATAGATTGACAAAATCAGTACATTTTATTTCAGTCAGAATAGATTTTCCACTGGAGAAGTTAGTAGAACTGTATATCTCTGAGATTGTGAGATTACATGGGGTTCAAACATCCATTATTTCGGATCGAGATCCAAAGTTTACATCGAGGTTTTGGAGCAAACTACAGGAAGCTTTAGGCACAAAGCTAAATTTTAGTACCACTTTTCATCCTCAGACTAATAGCCAATCAGAACGGGTAATTCAAATTTTGGAAGACATGTTGAGATGTTGTATACTTGAGTTTGGTGGTTGTTGGGAAAAGTGTTTACCATTGGCCGAATTTGCTTACAACAACAGCTATCAATCCAGCATAAAGATGGTGCCATTTGAAGCTTTATATGGAAGAAAATGTAAAGACTCTATTGCATTTGTTAGAATTGAGTGAATCCAAGTTAGTGGGAGTTGATTTAATTCGAGAAATTGAAGAAAAGGTTTGGATTATCCGAGATTGTCTGAAAGCTGCTTTGGATCATCAGACATCATATGCTGACTTGAATAGAAGAGAAATAGAGTTTAATGTAGGTGATCAAGTGTTCTTAAAGGTGTCGCCATGGAAAAAAGTAGTACGATTTAGCAGAAAAGGAAAACTAAGTCCAATATTTATTGGACCGTATGAGATTATTGAAAGAGTCGGCCCTGTAGCATATCGGTTAGCTTTAACTCCAGAGCTTGAGAAGATTCATAATGTGTTCCATGTGTCTATGCTGAGACGTTATAGATCAGACCCTTCACATGTGATTCCGTGTACAGAAATTGAGCTTCAGTCAGATATGACTTATGCAAAAGAAGCAGTGAAGATTTTGGCTCGGGAAATTAAAGAATTACGGAATAAAAAGGTACCATTAGTTAAAGTATTATGGCATCGACATGGTTCAGAGGAAGCAACCTGGGAAACCGAAAAGTCAATGAAAACACAGTATCCAAATCTATTTTCAGGTAAGAAATTTCGAGGACGAAATTTCCTAAAGGGGGAGAGTTGTAACAGCCTAAAATTTCAGTGGTATCGGAACAGTGATTCGAGATCACTAAATCCAACTACTGGATTAGGAAATTAAAATAAAATAATATTTAGAAGTGAAAGAGATGTTAGAAATATTTTAAATAGGTAAAATTAAAATTTAATGAGAAATTATTAAATAAATTAAGTTGAAAACTAGGTATCGAGATCTCGATCTCATACAAATGAGCTGAAAATATTTTTATAAATATTCATGGAGTGTTAGTAATATGATGTTAAATTTTTGTTAGAAAATTTTATCGTTTGGGTGGTTAATTAAATAAAAAGGACTAAATTGTAAAGGTGTAAAACTTGTGAAGTGATTAAATAGCTTAAGTGTCTAATGAGGAAGGACCTAAAGAGAAAATTTTCCCAAGGGAGATATTTTGGACGGAAATAGCTGAGAAAAAGTTAGGAAATTAGTGAAATAAGGGCAAAATTGGAATATTGCCAAGACTAACTAAATAAAGTTAGGACTAATTTGGAAGTATCTAGGTTTTTCTTCATTTTTCTTCATTTTTCTTATTTATCATCAGCTAAAAATGTCATAGGAGGCCTGGAATAAGTTGGCTTTTCATATTTTTGCATCATGTGAGTTTAATTCTTTCTTTTTCTTTGTAATTTTTGTGTTTTTAAGACTTTTACAACTAGGTCCTACTATTAAATTCATTTGTTTTTTATTCTATGAGTGAAATTTAAAGTTTCCATGAATAATTTATGTAATTTTATGATGATTTAGCATGTATTTTAAGTTTTAATCTTATTATATGATGATGTTATTAAGCAATTTTAGTGGAAATTGATTTTTTTATGACCTAATTATGAAAAAGTTTGGAATTAAGGTCTAATGCTGAAATTATGATTTAAAAAGGTTATCAATTAGTTTAAAGTAATAGAATAAATTGTTAATTGAGAAAAAATAGTTCAATTGGAGGGTTAATTAAGCAAGGACTAAATTGTAAAAATTGTAAAATTTGGGGTAAAAGTGTAATTTCAAAAATTAAAGTGCATAAGCTGTAAATTAGAGTAGAATTTGAATAAATACTAATGAATAAATGGAAAAATTTTATATTATAGATCAAGAAATCGAGGATAAACGAGAAAAAGAGAAAATTCCAAAATAGTTCCAGAAATCTCTACAACTACTGCAAATTGTTTCGGGTAAGTTCGTACGGTTAAATTATTAAATTTAAATATTATTTTATGAATGGTGATTAATATTTATGTATGTTAATTGTTGAAAATAAGTAAATTATGTACAAAAGTTACGAAATTGAACTGAGTATTTCGGAGGCACGGAACGCAGGAAATGAGTACGATCGTTCAGTGAAAAAGATGAATTGACGGTAAATCACCCAAGTAAACCGAGATTCAGCATTGTTGCGAATTCTCGTGTTTTCTTTCCGTTTAGCTCTTATGAGCTTCCGTTAACTCATATGAGTTTCAGTTAACCCTTTTGGGGTTTCAGTTCAGCTCTGATGAGCTCCAGTTAGCCTTCAGGCTTCCGTTTAGCACTTATGTGCTTCAGCTAAACTTCGGGCTTCAGATCACGATGTACTCAAATCCGTAAGCCGTTCCTTGAATGGACAAGTTGGTAAGTCGTAAATGTAACGTGTGGAAAAAGAAATGTAAGTAATGTTATCATTATTGTTATTGAGCTCAATTAAGTAAATTTTTTTTAAATGAGATTATGACTTACAGGATGAAAGTAACTTACTTTGAATGTCCATATGATTTGAATTTTGGAAAACTAATATTTGGTAAGATTTATAGTTAAAGCCGACGAACTTACTAAGCTATAGTCAGCTTACTTGTAATGTTTATTGCTCTTTGTAGATTAACGGGAAGGTCAGAGAATCGGATCATCACGCTCAAGTCACACTATCTCGATTTTCCGATAGATTTTGTTATAAATACTTTAAATGGTTTATATGGCATGTATAGGAGCTTATATGACTATGTTTTGTATTAAGTCATGAATATATTAGTTAAGTTAATATAAGTTGATATATGATATGAATGGAAATTAACTAAGATGTTTAAATACTACTTGAAAGTATTAATGGATATAATGTTAGATAAAATAAGTACTAGTGATATTGTTATGAAACGAATGTGATTTAGATGAAGATTGTATTTATTGAGCTTATGTTTATTTTGAATTGGTTGCAAATTTGAAATTACAGGGAAGGTTAAATATTTCTAAAGAGATTATATTGATTTTATTTTTTTAAATAATAATAATAGGATGAAAAAACAAATTCCGGAGTACTTGAATAAGTCCCTATTCATTTATAATACGTGATTTAGACCTCGAGGGTTCATAAAAGAGACTTAATGATTTAATTTTAATATGTTTGTTGTTTATTCATGAATTTTTTGTAAATTAACCAATATGTTCGGTAATGCCTCGTAACCCTATTCTGACGACGGTTTGGGGTTAGGGGGTGTTACATGTCATGCAAATAAAATTTCACTCCTATTTATAGGAAGTCTCATGTCTCTTCATAGGGACATAACTACCCAACTGGATAGTCATATATTTAATAATAAACATAATTATTCAATAGATATCTACTTGAATAATTATGACTATTTGTTAATAATCAAATGACATAACTTTCGATTATTTATAACTTTCATTTACAACTATTGAAACACTATATATATTGAAAATGTTCCAACAATCTCCCCTATATTCAAAATATTCTAGTTTTTTATAATATTAGAAATGAATTGCATAAATGAAGGTGTCTTACGATTGAACCTTCACTTAATGAAAACATGTTAAAGTTAATTGAAATTGCATGGTAGATTATGCTTCGAACCAACTATTCCATTTGATTAACCGAACACATCTCATACAATGATTTCAACACAAACTATGCACAGTATCTAGGGACACTATTATGGCCATGTGTCAATAACCTCTTTTTATGACTATTGTCAGAGTCAAGCCTTTGAGCTCTTAAAAGCGACCACACTTCCACTCACATAGGTAGATCCCATCGAGAGTGTTCTCGTAATTACAACACTTTAACATATTTATGTTATGGGTATATTGTGAAAAATAAAATAAAATAAAATAAAGAACACACAAATTTTACGTGGAAACCCTTTCGTGAAAAAAAACCACGGGCAGAGGAAAAGAAAATTCACTATGTCGAAAATTTGAATCAATACAAGAGGAATAGACTATGTCTATTTATAGGCTTGTAAAGCCATATTCTAATAGGATTGAAACACCTTATCCTAATCAATATAAAATAGATGGAGTTTAATAAGGTTTAAAAACCTTATTCTAAAATAAAATAAAAGAAGTCTAGTTCTATATGGATTTTACTTTTATTTTATTTTCCATCGTATTTTATTTAAATAAGAATTTGGGTCACTTAATTCTAACAATCTCCACCTTGACACAAATTCTCAATGAACAAGTTCTTCATCGCGAACTTTCAATAAACAAGTTCTCCACCTCTTCCATAAAACCCCTTAAGGGTTTAACTTCAACAATGAACACCAACCAAGTCTAAGCAATGCTCAAACTTGGTTATAGGAAGTACTTAGTCATCATATCTGCAGGATTTTCATGAGTACTAATTTTGCTCACAACAATATCACCACGAGCAATAATATCATGAACAAAATGATACCGAACATCAATGTGTTTTGTTCTCTCATGAAACATATGATCTTTTGTAAGAAAGATGGCACTCTGACTGTCACAAAATACTGTACTGATTTGAAGGTCTTCATTAATTTCACTAAAGAGTCCCTTCAACCAAACAGCTTCTTTACAAGCCTCAGTAATCGCCATGTACTCAGCTTCAGTGGTAGACAAAGCGACTGTAGTTTGCAAAGTGGCTTTCCAACTGATTGCACAACCTCCGATTGTAAAGACATAACCTGTGAGAGATCTTCTTCTATCAAGGTCTCCAGCAAAATCAGCATCAACCCAATGACTCCATCTCTAGTTCTTCCAAACTGTAAGCAAACATCAGTAGTACCTCGTAAGTATCTTAAAATCCACTGAACTGCTTTCCAGTGTTCTTTACCAGGATTCGCCATGTATCTACTAACTGCACTGACTGCATATGATAAATCTGGACGTGAACAAACCATAGCATACATGAGAGATCCTACTGCACTAGAGTATGGAACATGTGACGTGTACTCAATCTCATCATCTGATTGTGGAGGCAAAGCTGATGAAAGTCTGAAATGAGCTGCGAAAGGAGTACTAACAGGCTTAGCACTCTGCATATTGAACCTGCAAAGAACTTTCTCAATGTACCCCTTCTGACTTAGGTACAATTTACTTGCTTTTCTATTTCTAAGGATCTCCATACCAAGTATCTTCTTTGCTGGTCCTAAATCTTTCATCTCAAATTCTTCACTTAGTTGGGATTTGACCTTGCTTATCTCTACTTTATCTTTTGTTGCTATCAACATGTCATCAACATAAAGAAGTAGATACACAAAAGAACCATCACTGTTTTTCTTAAAGTAGACACAACTATCAAAACTACTTCTTTTGAAATCATGAGAAGTCATAAAGGAATCAAACCTCTTGTACCACTATCTTGGTGACTGTTTCAAACCGTAAAGGGACTTTTTCAGCAAGCAAACATAGTCCTCTTTTTCTGAGACTGTAAAACCCTCTAGTTGTTGCATGTAAATATCCTCCTCAAGTTCTCCATGCAGAAATGCAATTTTTACATCTAACTGCTCAAGCTCCAAATCATGCATGGCCACAATACGAAGCAAAGCTCGAATCGAACTATGCTTAACAACTGGGGAGAACACATCTGTGAAGTCCACTCCTGGAATTTGACTGTAACCCTTTGCAACAAGCCTTGCTTTATATCTGGGCTCTTCAACTCCTGGAGTCCCTTCTTTCTTTTTAAACACCCATTTACAACGAACAGCCTTTTTACCTTTAGGAAGTTTTACAAGATCCCATGTTCTGTTTTTGTGGAGTGATTCCATCTCCTCTTGCATTGCAAACATCCACTTTTCTGAGTCTTCACAGCTAATCGCCTCAGAATAATTAAATGGCTCTTGATTCGCATCTATATCTTCAGCCACATTTAAAGCATAAGCAACTAGATCAGCCTCGGCATACTTCTTTGGAGGTTTAATTTCTCTTTTTGTTCTATTTTTGGCGATAGAGTATTGCGGTGAAGAAGCAACTCTATTCTCAATTTTTGTACTAGCTTGAGGAGTTGATTCTGTATTAATCTGATGCTCCACCTACTTTTGGTTTTCTTTATTGGAAGAGTCTTTAAGAGATAAGTTAGGTAGCATAGCAGTTTCATCAAAAATAACATCTCTGCTAATCACAACTTTTCTATTTTCAGGACACCATAACTTATAGCCTTTTACACCAGCTTTATAACCAAGAAAAACGCATTTAATGGATCTCGGTTCCAATTTTCCATTATCAACATGAGCATACGCAGGACACCCAAAATCTTTAAATCAGAATAATTAGCAGGATTACCAGACCATACCTCTTGTGGAGTCTTTTTCTCAATGGCAACGGATGGAGATCGGTTGATCAAAAAACATGCAGTAGAGGCTGCTTCTGCCCAAAATGACTTCGGTAAGTTGGCATTTGACAACATACATCGAACCTTCTCTATGATCGTTCTGTTCATTCGTTCTGCATCGCCGTTTTGCTGTGGAGTATGACGAACTGTCAAGTGTCTCATGATCCCTTCTGACTTGCACAATCTATTAAACTCATCAAAACAGAACTCTAAGCCATTATCTGTACGGAGGTATTTTATCTGTTTTCCCGTCTGTTTTTCAATCATAATTTTTCAAGACTTAAATGCGGAAAACACATCGCTTTTCTACTTCAGGAAGAACGCCCAAACTTTTCTGGAAAAATCATCAATAAATGTTAGCATATAATTAGCTCCACCTCTCGAAGGCACTCTGGATGGCCCCCACAGATCAGAATGAATATACTCCAACGTTTCCTTCGTGTTATGGATTCTTCTAGTGAATCGAACTCTCTTTTGCTTCCCAAAACACAGTGCTCACAGAAATTCAGTTTACAAATTCCTTGCCCATCAAGAAGTCCTCTTTTGCTTAATTCAGCCATGCCATTCTCACTCATATGCCCTAGGCGCATATGCCAAAGTTTAGTAATATCATCATCTGACAAGGAAGAGGAAGCGACAGCTGCATCACCAGTAACAGTAAAACCCTGCAAAACATATAACTTGGCAATTTTTCTCTGCCCTTTCATCACAACAAGGGACCCTTTGGAAATCTTTAAAACTCCACTTTCAGCTGTGTATCTGTACCCTTTTGAATCAAGAGTACTCAACGAAATTAAATTTCTTTTCAATTCTGGAACATGCCGCACGTCACTAAGTGTTCTGACAACTCCATCAAACATCTTAACTTTAATTGTTCCAACACCTGCGATTTTACATGAAGCATTATTTCCCATCAAAACAACACCTTCAGATATTGTTTCATAAGTTGTAAACCAATCCCGATTGGGACTCATGTGGAAGGTGCAGCCTGAATCAAGTATCAACTCCTCGCTTACTTTAGAATCATTGACAGAAGCGACTAGAAGTTCACCATCGCTGTAGTCTTCTACACCATCAGCTTCACCGGAATTTTCTGGTTGTTTTCCCTTTTGATTCGCAGCCTCCCTTTTAATCTTATTTTGTAGCTTATAGCACTCAGATTTAATGTGCCCTTTCTTCTGGCAGAAGTTGAAAGTTTTACCTCTGTTTGAAGACTTCGATCTACCCTTAGATTTACCACGAGGATTTCGTTCCTGTGTCCTACCACGATCATCATCAGCATTTCGATCTTGTCTCCCACGAACAATGAGACCCTCTCCCTGAGAGTCGGGTTTAACCACAAGATGCTTCATCTTATCATACGAGGTTAAAGAATCATAAACCTCATCAACTGTGAGAGACTCGCGGCTATATAAAATCGTGTCTCTAAAGGTTGAATAAGACGGGGGCAACGAACAAAGTAGAATCAACCCTAGATCTTCCTTATCAGACTGAACCTCCATGGCCTCCAAGTTTGAGAGAATTTCTTTAAACACTGTTAAGGTTTCGTGTACAGACGCACCTTCCTCCAAACGATGAGCATAAAGACGCTGCTTCATATGCAACTTGCTTGTTAGAGTTTTCGACATACATATTTGTTCTAGCCTCTTCCATAATGCAGCGGTAGTTTTCTCTTTCATCACATCCTGCAAAATTTCGTTGGACAAATGCAGATGTAATTGTGTTAATACCTTTCGATCCTTACGCTTCTTCTCTTCATCTGTTAATGTCGAAGGCATATTATCTATCCCTAGCAGGGCATCCTCCAGATCCATCTGTGCAAGAACTGCTTGCATCTTAATTTGCCACAACGCAAATCTGGTGTTGCGATCCAACAGCGGAATTTCATACTTCAAAGACGCCATTACCGTGATCGAGATGAATAACCCGGAAGCTCTGATACCAATTTGTGAAAAATAAAATAAAATAAAATAAAATAAAATAAAAAACACACAAATTTTACGTGGAAACCCTTTCGGAAAAAAAACCACGGGCAGAGGAAAAGAAAATTCATTATGTCGAAAATTTGAATCAATACAAGAGGAATAGACTATGTCTATTTATAGGCTTGTAAAGCCATATTCTAGTAGGATTGAAACACCTTATCCTAATCAATATAAAATAGATGGAGTTTAATAAGGTTTAAAAAACCTTATTGTAAAATAAAATAAAAGAAGTCTAGTTCTATATGGATTTTACTTTTATTTTATTTTCCATCGTATTTTATTTAAATAAGAATTTGGGTCACTTAATTCTAACATATATTAAGCGTATAATACTCATCATTCTCCTTATCATTACGGGTACCAACACTTTTTATCTTGGGATGATATATCATATATTATTTTATATTGCTAGCAGTCACATATTGATGATGTACTCCGTCTCATTGAACTCAAGTCTTGATGTTATATCAAACATTGAGTTGAGTTTTCATAATGGATGACTCAAATATTATAGGATTGTACATCATTCCTAAATTTTCAAATTTTCAACATAACTATGTTAATTATCTATACCACATGGTGAAACTTTATATTTATTTGTATCTTGAAAATTCAGAAGACCAATATCCCCGCCAAGTTCTATTATCCATTTTTTCACAAAGGAATATTATCAAGGATGTCTTTTCTACCATTGTCAAATTACAATGATCACTTTATCTTTTCTTATCATAACAATTTCATATTTAGCTACTTTATTTATTTCTTAATATCCAAGAAATTAATTTCACAATTACCTAATATATGAAATCATGCATCATGTCTTTTTCACCAAGTTATAAAGAGACCTTGAATCCCTTGGTGAAACTAAATAACATATTTGCTATTTGTCATAATTTCTTTTCAAAGTCAATACATGACTTTAAAACTTTTTTTTTTGCATTCATAGTCAAATAACGTTATTTTTCTTAACACGCTATACATATGCAAGGGGTAACATATATAGTCATATTAGAGGACCATCAATTGCCCAATCAAGTGACTATAAAATCACACATTTATTCACCCTTCACCATGGACATTGTCAATTATTTTTTGACTATGATCAAAATCATGTCAATAACATAAATGGGTCAAATAGCATTCATATTGCTATTTATACTCACGAGATCATCGATTCACAGTTTCTAAAGTAAATTTCAAAATTTACTGCTTCTAAAAATTTTATAGAATCACGAGATTATAAATCATATCCAACCATATATAAAAATCACATGCACCATCATAAATATGCATAATATAATCTCGATTTCAAATATATAACTATCACGTTATATATTCTCAGAAAAAAGATTTCATATCAGAATAGTGATCTTATTATATGAGCTAATGTTTTCCACTATTCTACATTGACTAAAAAAATTAACCATGCATATGCATATGACTTATTTCATTTCCATTTCTAGTCCAAACTTTATAATATAGAATAAAAAATTGTGAAATCATATATAAAACTCATTTAGCTTAAGATTATTTAACAAAAACAACAACCAAAATTATTTATATTATAGAATCACCTACAAACTTTCATTTTAAGTAATAAAATAATGTCTCATCAATATCATCTAAATGCTAGTTACTAATATCATGATTTAAATGAACAAATAATTTCATATCTCAAATTAAATATATATCACAAAAAAATAGTTTTATATTAAAATTTTCACTCAAAAATTAGATGGAACGAATTAAATTTCAATTTCTCAAATATATTGTCTATTTATAATGCTCTAATAGGTGTCTAAATGACTCTTTAAAATGATATTATTTTTCAAGTTGCACCTTTTTATTTTAAGAGATCATTTCAACCCAAAATTTTGAAAGTAATCATTGAATTCAATAATGCAATTTTTTAGTTTGGGAAAGCTCTCTCAAATGATCATAATGCTTCTATATTGGATAGAAGGTTGTTCAATTAATATTTGAACAATGTCATCACCAGTCAAAACAAAAATATTGTTTCGATCCATTAATAGATAATTTTCCAACCGTGCATTTTTATTCCATTCATCTTCATTCTTTCTAGCATGATATATAATATATATTATATAATTTTATGCCAATAATAATTAAGCATGTTAAAATATTATGTAACTAATAAACTAGCATTTTATTTCTATCAAATAAATAATTCACGAGACAATCAAATTTTAGGCATGATATGTTAAGTTCAGTATAACTTAACTTGACTTCGATGCAATAACATTTGTCAATAGTCATCCTCATAGTACCATGCTTGTAGTGTGGCATGTGAATACGCGATAAACAAACAAACCTTCTTTAATTTCTCATAAATTGAGAAAATAACTAATTTCACTCCTATTTATAAGAAGTCACGTATCTTTTTGTACGGAAATAACTACCCAAATAAAAACTCATATTTTTAACAATAAATATAATTATATATATTGGAAAAGTTCCAACACAAAATCTATATAAAATGTCATTATAAATTTTTTGAAACAATACAAACAATCACCCCCCCCCATGTATCTAACCAGTTTTATATATTTTAATTTAGATACACTATTAAGCCATGAATAGAATAGCCGGAGATAAAAAAACTAGTATAGTATAAGCCAGTGCCGTGTGGAAAAAGAGGGAATTTGGAATCGCAAATCGGTAGTTAAAGAGAAGAAAAATAGGACAAAAGCTTCGAAGAAGAAACAATGGGACGGTGGTGGAGTAAGTATGCGGTGGCGTTCATGGCGTTGGCCCTCTTCTCTATCTCCGCCACAGCGAGGCCCTGCAAGACCTTCCTCGTTTCCTCCTATTCCATCTCTTTCCATAACCCTAATGACCCTTCCTCCGCTGTCTCCTCCCGATTTGTCACCGTCTTCACTGAGATCGGTCAATGGAACCCCTTATCCATGCCTGTTGATCCCAAGCCCTCCTACGCCTTCAGCTCCCTCCGTGATCGTAGTAGGGACATTCTCAGCGTCGTCGTCGCTCTCCTCTTCGGCGTCGGCTGTGGCTCTCTCACTGCCGCCGCCATCTACTTGGTCTGGATTATCTTCACGGCCCGTTGCGAGTACCATGAGGATGATAAGTCTGACGAAGAATTTAGCCCTAAAAAGATGGGGTATGTTAACATTCCTGCGAATCCTGCTGTTAACGTTAAGGAAGCCCTTTGATCAAATACCATAGTTGTTATTAATTATTTAAATAAATTCTCGGTTTGATTGTTCAGTACTTCGGTAAATCATGTCTATGTCTGTCTATGACTTTTCATTTTATTTAAAGTGTCTTTTTTTAAAATATGTAATATGCAATCCAAGCACTTGTACTGTTATTGTATTACTCTGGACGCTATTTGCTGCTTGCTTTATTCTAATATGCTTTAATCTTTTTATCATTCTATGTGATGTCGATCTAAAGCCTTCATACAACATTTTAAGCTTATTATTAGTTTCTTATTGACCTATCTTTGATTGTGTAACGATTGCATCTTTGTTCTATGGTATTGTGAACCTAGGATTGTTACCTCTTGGATGCTAATTTTATTATATTTCATGCGATTGCCTGCAAACGGTTTGTCTCATCAATCGACTGTCATCTGCACTTCTTTGGCATAAAATTATCTGGTACATGAAACCAAAAGAGGTGCTTGTATGTTGGTGATGCAGTTCTGTTGCTCATGATTATGAATCTTCTTTATCATATATATATATCACCTTAAGCAGTGTCTGTATCCTCTGTTTAATGTTTCCTGCTTTCCATTTGAAAGATAAATTCAAAAGCACAGTGCCTAGAAATTGTTTCTGCAAACTTAAAGTTCTGTTGTCTATACAATTGTAAAGTGATATTAAGCATGGTAGTCTCTGTAAAACTTGTATAAACTTAATGCTTGGAAACATTTTTTTTCTATAATTGCAGTTACTTAAGGATGGTTTAGGTATGAGGCTTACTTAGCATTTAAGGTAAAATAACTTAGTCAGTAGAAAGTTGAGATGCTGAAGGAGATGTTAAGACTTAAGAAAGGTGATTAGTAAGTTCTGTATTGCACTATTGTACTTTTTTGCCTTTCGTGTTAGTTTAAACTTTCATGGCTTAATTTTATTGACTTCATTCTTTTTCTTAGGTGATGTATTTGTGTGCTTTTGATGCTCTCACACTTTGAGATGTTGAGAAAAATGAGGGGTATGATGTTATGATTAGGTTAGTTGTTGCAATGAGCTTGCATTTGGAATTCAAGAATCAGAATTCCAGCCATAAGCGTTTTATATACATATATATATGTTTGATAATATTTCAAGGGGAAAAGGGGATGAAGTATCATATGATATGAGGTTAGAATTATATGATTTAGGTATGTTTGATAGATGGATGGTTTGAGTTTGGCATGGTCTTTCTTTTAACGGCATTTAATAGCATCCTGTGTTCAAATTAATGGTCGATGCCTAGCTTTGGCCTTGGCTTTGCCCGTAGAGATTTCTATTTGTTTTGTTGATTGCTTTGCTATTATGATTTAGGAGGTGGTGGTGGTGTAGCTGTTGATATTTCTTATATTGGATTCGCAGGTGCACATTTTAGAGTGCACTATAACTGCAGTAGTGATACTGTAAGATAATGCCTTAGACCGTGGATTGTTTTTATTGTTAGTAGTATTGTCTACCCCGCCATGCCTGGGGGTTTTAAATCTTTTTTACAAATTTTATTTTAATTCATACTAAAATAATTTAAAAAAACTATAATTATTCTTTTTTGTTAATTATGAAAATTATTTTTATTATTTAAAATTGAGAATAGGCTTTAAATTAATTGGTGAGTTAATGTCTCGATTAATCATTTTAAATATATCATTTAAATATAAAAAATATTTTGTTGATATGATGTGAATACTTAATATTTTTAATCAATCTACAAGTGAAGGTGTGAAATTAACTATTTTAAGTAGATTATTTTCAAATAAAAGCAAAAAAAAAAAGTTAAAAATATTAAGTACGAATCTTAAATCGATTTGCAAATTGCTGGACGGATTAACTTTTTTATACATAATTTTAAATTAAATTTAAATTATTTTTCTCCTTTTAACTTTTTTTTAACTGGTTGGTTGTAAAAGTTAACATGGGAACCAACCAATTTAAATATATCATTTCAAATTAAAATTAAATTTATTTAATACATTATCAATATAGCTTTTAGAGTTCATAAGTGGGTTCTATTAGACCCATGTTTGATTTAGCGTATAAAAGAAAAATTAAAAAATTAAAAAAGGACATGTATCAATAGTTGAACCTTCTAATATAATTAAACATTTGATATTACAATATTATCTACGAAAATAAAATTAATTAATTAATTAAATTAAAAAATAATTTATAAAATGATTTTTCCCAAAATTGAGTCAACATGATAAATTATTTAAATATTTTTAAATTTGATGTCTTAAAAAATAAAATAATATAAGTTGACATACAACATAAAAAAATTTGACATAATGCAGAAAAAATATCAACTACCATAAAAATACATACAAAATAAAGCTAGCTAGCTAGTAGACCCACCTACAAAAGAAGAAAAAAACAGACACTTGCTTTGGTGTTATTTGTTTTTATGTTTGAAATGTTATAACGTGTAAATAATTCGTTTATATGTATATATATATTTGTCATATTTATTTTATTTTGTGTTAATATAATTTTTAATTTTTTAATTTAAGAAAATGTAAAAACTTAATAATGTAATATTTTGAGATTGTGCCACATTTTCACTTGAAAAAAATTTTCTTAAGTTTGAAATGTAATACTTATTTATCTAAATTCATTCTAGATGTATTTTTAATAAGTTTAAATTTTCTTTTTTTTTTATAAAATATCAGTTTTTAAGTTATTATTATTTTAAAAACCTATATAAATTTACAAAAAATAAATATATATATAGTTAAAAACGTATAAAAAGACTGTAACAGTGAAAATTATTAAAATTTTATAATATATAAATTAATAAAAATTATAAAAATATATAAGCATATAAAAGGACTAAAAATTTATAAATTTATAAAAAAAGTATAAATATATAAAATAACTAAAAAGCACATGACCATAGACAAAGATTGTCTAGATACATTTAAACCTAGTCATCCATAAGTTTAAGTCCATTCTTGATGCAAAAAACTTTTTTATATTCTTTTATTACTTTATATATTTAAAAATTTCATATATTTTTAATTTCAAAATAACAATAATTTGACTTTTTTATAAAAAAAGTTAAAATATATAAATTTATTAACAAATACATCTAGAATGAATATAGACAAATAGTTGTTAAACATATGTCCAAACTCATTCTTGATGTAAAAAAAATATATTTTTATTAATTCATATATTTTAAAATATTTTTAAAATTTTTAATTTATGTCTGCCGTGACATACTAAGATGTTGCCACATCTCTGGCGGATTGATTATCAATATCATGTTAGTACAAACTAACGGTTTTAGGGAGGAAGTATCAACTAGGTCCACAAAAAATTTTCAAGTACCAACTAAATATTTTTGGACAAATTCAAGAAACAAACTAGAACATGTATAATTGGCTCGCTTTCTCCCCTCAAATATATATATTGAAAAGCCAAAAGAATAAAGCATTTATATTGAATTTATATAATATAAAATGTATAATATACATATATTTACATTGAAACGTAAAAGATTTCCCAGAAGAAATAAAAAGAATCAAACCAGTAAAGCATTCTAAGTTGGCGTCAAAATAGGAAAATTCAGAAATGCATATTTATTTTACTAATGCATATCTGAGTCAGCCCTCTATAGCAGCAACCAGAAAAGATGCAGAAAGGAAGATTTTATAATGCAAATATCCTATCCTGGACTAACTTAAATGTACGTTCTACGGTAAGTCCATTGTGCAATGATGCCAACTCTTTTAACTCATGTCAAGCGTCTCTCTACCAAAGGTGCGTATACAAATGTTACAAAAGGAAACAATGCACTGCACTAAATACTTCACCTTTGTCAACCACGTGTATGAAGAAGTCCACGACGAAGAGAACCTGATAAACCACGCTGTCTCCCCCCCTACATTGTTAAATTAGAGGGTAAGCTACTTACTAGGTGTATATATATATATCACCAAATCAAATCCAGGGATAAATTAAACAAAACAAAAACCTTTTCACTGTTAAACATGTCATCTGCAATGGCATCCATTTTTTTTCTCTTTTTCTCCTCCTCAACAGATTCGGCCAAGTCCCCACTTCCAAATTCATAATCTCTAGGATCCAGAAAAGGAGACACAACCATGCACACAGATACGAAATAAGTTACAATAATATCCAATCCAAACAATCAAATATAATGTGGAATCCAAATAGAGCTTTGATCTAGGATCTTACTTGTAAGGATACTTTGAAAATGGAACAAGATTGTTGAAGCTATTTCCAGACTGAATGCTTGCCTATATAGGTTCACGAATATAAGACACACAATAATAAAGATTCGAACAGTTAATAATATTCCAACCATATACATGATGCAAGTAGAAGTCAACATGAACTCTAGTTTTCCAACTTATATTTACTTGGCAGGGAATTCCTAGCAGACAAATTACATGTCGCACAAATTGATGACTTGAGAAATCAGTAACAAAAAGGAAAAGGAAAAAGAAGCATGATTTTCCAGAGTCAGATCCAGTCCCAACCATAAAAAGAAGGCAGTGTTTCTATGTCTCAACAGAAAACCAAGGAGAATTAGCAACATAAAATCATGATGACATGATTACAGAATAAAACCTAATGCATGCATCCATGAAGACTGTTACCTTGCGAAAGCGCTTGTAATTTATAACACCGTTGTCTTCTTTAAAGCTATTTTTGGAAGTTATATTTACATCTCTGACTATTAAAACTTGGCTATAAACAATATTAGAACTTCCATATTCAGACTCGTCAGCCTTGTCTCTTCTTGCTGTCATACAACAATTATCATCTTTAGAGGTCACTTGGTCATCCTTCAATCTAATAGCATCCTGATATGTAGACACTTCCGCTTTGCTCACATAGCTAGGTGCTTCCATGGAAATTCCATCTCTGCTCACATAATTCTGGGCCCCTTCTTTACATGTAGTAGCATTCACATTAACTGATGTAGCCATTTCAATTTCCTCATCGGAATCTGCTACTACAGTTTCGTCTGTGGAGCAAGAAGAAGAAACAGGTACTGCAAAGAGATAACTCATTAGCCTAACCTTAATACTCATAAATTAGAAGTAAATGCTACTTCCACGAAATATAAGAACAGAATAAATAAGAGGAATCAATTCAAAAATAAAAAGTTAAAAAATGATTCCATTGAATCCAGTCAAAATTTTGGGAATGAAATCATCTATATGCATACAAATTGTAGTTAGTCATACTGCAAAACTAATATAATACAAATACTACAGAGAAAAAAACAGCATCACTAGGCACCATTTACAAACTTTTACAGCTAAAGAACCTTCACTTAAGAAGGGGGGAGGGGGGTGGGGGGAAGAGAAGAGTTTATCCTAAAGCAAACTTCAAAAAGTCATGGTAATCCAAAATTTTATGCATGTTAATCCAAAATCCATATCTAAACTCTCCTTTCCATCCTCCAAATAATAGTATCCTTACATGGATTTTAATAGTATTTACATCTGTTAATATTTATAATTTATCTTTATCATTGATTTGAAATTTTCCCATCCAAATATATCATATTTTATTTTGTACCAAAAGTATAGTGAAATGTCAAATTTGCACTTTATTATTATTTCTTTCTTTATGTTTATGCAGATTGTGTGCCTTATTAACTCCGTTAGCTAAATAAATAACATGCAAAACAAGCAACATCCCTAAAAATGTCATGATGTTTTTCTTTTTAGTTTATTTTCTCTAAATTGTTTAAAACTTTGAATTAAGGTTTTTTTCAAAAGATCTTTCAGGGAAAAAAAATCTTAAGAGAGAAATTGGGGAGAATGAAGGAGAGTAAGTGAACAGAGAGAGAGAGAGAGAGAGAGAGAGAGAGAGAGAGAAGGAGCACTGGCAGTAGATAAAAGGTCAGATCGATGTGATGTGCCTAGCATGAGGTACCCTCCCCCATTCCACCGTATTCTCTCTCTCTCTCTCTCTCCTTTCCTCCCCCTCCCCCTCCCCCTCCCCCTCTAATTTTCTATCCCTGATTTTGTTTCTTCTTCTTTCTTTCTTTTTTTTTTTTAAAATTTTCTTCTTTTTCTTCAGTTCATTTTTGAAGTTGTCATTCAATTTAAAAAATAGAACACTTTTTACAGACAAAGAATCGACGTGCAATTATCTGGATATAACATGAATTCATACCTGATGATGATATCAATATAGACTGATCCAATTTTCCACATAAAATAGCACGTATTAATGCCATCTCATCCACTCTATATGATAAACCGAGTTTATCCAAGTGATCAAACTTGTCCACTGATCTTCCAGGGATGACATATGTAAGACAAGTATTTTCTCCACACCCAAAGGCCTAGAAGAAAAATGTTCAATAGCAAGCCCACATGCAGATGACAAATTTGCAGGGTTATCACTTGGAGCTTAACCAATAAATCAACAGTAAAAACAGAAATAATATTTAATAGTCAATTACTGGGTAACATTCTATTGGCAGATTTAGATTAGCATCCATCAAATAAATTCAAGCACTGGCCTCCCTATTATTAATGTCGCTTCCTCATAACATTGGAAACTTGCTACTACACATGCTTGCGTTCTGTAATTCATGTTAACCAACATTCTTGCAACATCAACTGAACGCTATAAGCACTAGTTTTCCTGTCCTAAAACTCCTTCCTATTCATTTTATTGTTTTTGGGTATGATACATTCTTAGAGAAAAGAATCAACTGTAATTTAATTCTGCATGAGAGGTTTAATGGTCAGAGCACTCTCACCAAAGAAATATCCCACTAAACTACCTAAGCCATCCAACTTGTAGCTTACCTTTCAGGAAATTAACAAATAGGCAGCTGGTTAAGAGGCATAGAAGACAAAACTGTGGTAGGAACAATTCATTCGTTCACATTCACGAGGTTTGCCATCTTCTTAGTGTGTAGTGAAAACGGTTTGAGACCTTAAAAATAATACTTTTAGTAACCTAGGGCAAAATACCAAGACCATTCTTGCGATGTTCTCGATCCAATAAATAAGGGAACATAACATACTTCATGCAGAACAAGTAGGTGAAAGAGATAGAAAATAAGTTTATATGATAATCACAAATAGGCAGAAACAATTACAGAGGAAGTGAGGAAATAAAGGGAGAAATTGAAGAAAGGAGAAAACCCAACAAGAATCATTAAGAGCGTGAGCATCTCAATAATTGATATCTCAAAATCTCAACTATTCATCATCTAAAACCTAATTAAAACTAAAATAAGAAGATATTTATGGCTAAACCCAAAACCTTAATAAAATGCCAATACCAAATTTAACCCTAAAACTATTTTAACCTAACCATTCTAAAATATCTCATCTATACGATGATTAAACCAATAAAATATAAAAGAAATTCCTAGAAAAATTAATCTCTCAACTAGCATGACTCCATTGTTCAACATTGTTACAGCAAATTCATCCAAACATAAACAACTGCTAATTACATAGAACTACAGTAGTTTCAGTAACATTACATGCTATTTGTACAAATAAAGAACAAGTAGGTGAAAGAGATAGAAAATAAGTTTATATGATAATCACAAATAGGCAGAAACAATTACAGAGGAAGTGAGGAAATAAAGGGAGAAATTGAAGAAAGGAGAAAACCCAACAAGAATCATTAAGAGCGTGAGCATCTCAATAATTGATATCTCAAAATCTCAACTATTCATCATCTAAAACCTAATTAAAACTAAAATAAGAAGATACTTATGGCTAAACCCAAAACCTTAATAAAATGCCAATACCAAATTTAACCCTAAAACTATTTTAACCTAACCATTCTAAAATATCTCATCTATACGATGATTAAACCAATAAAATATAAAAGAAATTCCTAGAAAAATTAATCTCTCAACTAGCATGACTCCATTGTTCAACATTGTTACAGCAGATTCATCCAAACATAAACAACTGCTAATTACATAGAACTACAGTAGTTTCAGCAATACTACATGCTATTTGTACAAATAAAGAACAAGTAGGTGAAAGAGATTAGAAAATAAGTTTATATGATAATCACAAATAGGCAGAAACAATTACAGAGGAAGTGAGGAAATAAAGGGAGAAATAGAAGAAAGGAGAAAACCCAACAAGAATCATTAAGAGCGTGAGCATCTCAATAATTGATATCTCAAAATCTCAACTATTCATCATCTAAAACCTAATTAAAACTAAAATAAGAAGATACTTATGGCTAAACCCAAAACCTTAATAAAATGCCAATACCAAATTTAACCCTAAAACTATTTTAACCTAACCATTCTAAAATATCTCATCTATACGATGATTAAACCAATAAAATATAAAAGAAATTCCTAGAAAAATTAATCTCTCAACTAGCATGACTCCATTGTTCAACATTGTTACAGCAGATTCATCCAAACATAAACAACTGCTAATTACATAGAACTACAGTAGTTTCAGTAACACTACATGCTATTTGTACAAATAACAAAATTTTATAACTACTCCTGGTTGAAATGCAAATATCACCACTTCAAAAAGAACTTAAGAAGCCCCAAAACTTATTGAGACACCCTGTTCAAATTCAACCAAAAGATCTAGTTCAAATGATCAAATCTAAGTTACCTCCCAAACCTTTGTTGGAGGTCCTATGGGACTCATGCTGACATGCTTAAAAGAACAAAAATTCAGCCAAAGGTGACCAATGCTTAAGCTCTTTAATTCTAGGTGTTATCACAGTATTGATATTCTGTTTTAAAATACAACACAAATGAACAAACAACACTTGAATAATGTTTTCTATGAACTAGTACAACGAGAAAAAAAAATATATCAATTACAATAAAACAAGCCATAAAGAATATTTATGTCACAACAATGATTTTATGTAACTTCTTCAGAGATGACAGATTCTGCAACGCCGAGACAGTTGATAGTTTGTTGTAAAAGAAAACAATGAATAAGAAAACATGAAAAATGAAAGATACCTGACTACTTGAACAAATTTCTTCAACATAGTTAACCCTCGAGCCACTCACTTCCAGCAGAGACTGCAATCTATCCCCAAACTTGTACTACATCAGACAAAAGAACATTAAAATCTGTAGCATGCATTTCAATTCAATGTTCCTAGATACCAACTAGTCTTAGGAACACACATAAAAGTTTTTAGAAACTTTTCTTTCACAAATTATATTAATCCAAAGATTAAACGGTAAAAGCTAACTTAGGATAAAAAGGATACACAGGTAACAGCATGCGTTTCAAATTTGGAAATCAACATGAATGCAAAACATGGTCACTCCATAAAAATCTAGTGCTTACGGACCCAACTGTATGCATGAGCTTTTACAGCAATAAAACAATGATTTAGATAAATATTTAAGAGGCGTCCAATGACAATGAAAGTTGTTGGAAAACTGTGAAAATACTTCAATGCAAGGATTTAATTCACTGATTTTTTCCCTTGTATTAGGTATTAGATTTAGAGCATATCTTAGGAGAAATTAGTCGCAGATTTTTAGAAGAAAAAACAGATTTTTGGAGAGATTTTATTGATCATGTATTTAGTTTGTTTTGCTAATTAACGTAGGTTGTGTACTATAAATATTTAATAGTCTTTAGCCATTGAATATACAAGCCTCTTTTTAGTTTACAACATGGTATCAGAGTTATAGGATTCTTTTCCAGAATTCTTAGTTTTGACCTTCATTGTCATATATTTTGTGAAGCTTTGTGGCCTTCATTGCCAATTGATCACCTTTGTTTTTTTTCCTCTACCAAAAAAGAACTTGTTTAGTCAAGTCTTGAAAACTTTTGTTGGCCTATGTTGACTAATTGACAGCAAAAAATTAGTGTACATAGCTGATTTCTAGGAATTTAATATCCTTTTTCTTCCCATTTTGTGTTCATAAATATCTATGTATTTTTTCTCTTTGTCAATAAAGAGTGAAAATTCTTCAAATCTCGTTGCCTCCTCTGATTTTAACAAGGTATCAGAACTAAATTTCTAGATTTAAGAAGAATTTCTCTCAAAAATTTTCAAAATCCCAAAACCTAGGATTAAAATTTTTAGTACTTACCCCTTTAGGCCCACCATTTTTTCTCACTGCTCCCACCAAAGGAGTTGGAACCCATCGCCATTGAAACCCCGAATTCCGATGACTAACAGACCCGCACATGAGTCTTATGCACCTCCGTCAGCTTGTAAACTCTTCCTCACATGTCAGCGCATAATACCACTCTGCCAAAGTTCCTTCTTTCCATCCTTGCCATCAAGCTTGGTGCATATTCTCGGTCCTCCTCTGTTCTTGAGGTCAATTGGGGTTGGTTAGATATCCTTGTATTAAGCCACTATTTGGGTAATAGAATTTTGGAATTTGTTTTTGACTATTATCATTTTTTTTTCAAAGGAATATCCTTTTTTTTTGTTATTTGGTCTTTTCCCTGCTCCTTTTTTTTAAATGGTGGATGATAAAAACATCATAGCAACTAGTTTCAACAACCCATCATTACAAATTAGTCCCGCAAAACTCAATGAGAATAACTATCTTGCATGGTTGAGGTCATGTTTGTTATTCATGAAAGTTAGAGGATTGCGGGGTTACATCACTGGTGATACAAGAAAACCAGCATCGAATAATCCTACTTTTAATCAATACGACTCGAAAAACTCTTGTGTTATGGCATGGCTCATTAATTCCATACAACCCCACATTTCCGGAACATACCTGCTACTTGACAATATAGCAAAAATATGGAATGCAACTTCCCTCACCTACTCGCATGTTGGGAACGACATTCAAATTTTTGAAATCCAAAATAAGGTTCACATTACTAATCAAGGTGAGATGACAATTTCTCAGTATTTTTCTGAACTAGGTGGTTTATGGCAGAAGCTAGATTATTATCAAGATTTCCAAGCAGGGTGTACTAGAGATGCGGTAAAGTTTCAAAAGCTAGTAGGAAAGGAGTGAGATTATGATTTTCTGGTCAGGTTAAACAATGAGTATGATCATATCAGGGTTTAGGTCCTTAGAAAAACCCCGTTTCCCTCTCTTGAGCAAGCATGTTCCTATGTCCAGCAAGAAGAAAGCACAAGAGGTGTTATGCTCTATATAGCACTGGATGAGAAGGCTAGATGATCACTAGTCAAGAGCAACAAAAGGTTGGTAATTCTAAAAAAAATCACCAGCATTATGACTATTGTGAAAAACCACGACACCAAAGAAACTTGTTGGTAGATGCATGGTTGACCCACTAGTGGACATGGGGGAAACAAGGTAAGTCAACAAGGCCTCAAGCAAATTTGTCAGAAACCACAAATACTGTTAAGGAGACAACTTCCTGTTGAGAGCTTTTCTTCTAATGAAATTCAGCATCTTAGATGTCTTTTATCCCAAATTGACTCCACCTCTAGTGTAACATCCAACTGTGTGAAATTAGGTACTGCTTTTAGCTCCCACATTCCAATAAACCGTATTTTGTTCTTACTAAATGAATTGGAAATGAAGGAAGCTTGAGGCATACACTAATGTTGATTATGCCGGATCAATAACTGCTAAAGATTAGTGTCAAGATACTACACCTTCCTCCAAGGCAATCTTGTGACATGGAAAAGTTTTTTTTATAAAAAAAACACAGTGTAGGTCAATCAAGTGTAGAGGTTGAATTTCAGGTAATGGCTTAAGGCCTGTCTGAAATACTTTGGTTGAAGATCATTATTGAAGATTTCAAGATTAAGTGCAATGACCCAATGAGCTTATTGTGACAACAAATCTGCAATTAGCAAAACTCATAACCTAGTAAAACATTACCAGACAAAGCATGTTGAAGTCGATAGATAGTTTATCGAAGAGAAATTAGACAATGGATTGATATGCACACCTTATGTGTCCACACATAGAAACTTGTTGATGTTCTTATCAAAAGGTCAAGTAACTCAGTTTTCCAGACTATTTTATCCTAGTTGCATACAAAGAATACCTATTCATCAGCTTGAAGAGAAGTCTAGGAAAACTGCAAAAATAAATCTTCAAATGCAAGGATTTAATTCCCTAATCTGTTCCTTGTAATCAAGGATTTTTTTTAGAGCAGATTTTAGGCGAAAGTAGCAGCAAAGTTTTAGGAGAAATGGAAAATAATTTGGGGAGATTTTATTAATTATGTATTTAGGTTGTTTCCCTAATTAGCTAGGCTATTTACTATAAATCTGTTCCATCCTTTGTTGATAAATATAGTTTCTTTTCAGTTTATGACAAAAATCATAAGCAAGAAACCAATTCAAAAATGAAAAAACAAATGATACAGGTGTGTTTAACATATACTTTCTGTGGATTTGGTGGAATTTTTCTTTAATTGTTTATACGATGTCCATGTATGTCACATCCTCAATTTTGCTATAAGCTAATTTAGCAACGTGTCCAGCAAGCCATATATAAAATGGATACCCAAAAAATTAAATACTTTTCCACTTGTAACCACCCAATATTAACATGTGGATGTGAGAATCAGTGAACAAAAAGCAAAACCACCAAAGCAAAAGATGATTATATAAATGGCATCAACTTTCTTCTTTCCCTCCCCTTTTATGGTGGACTCTGGACACAAGAAAATAAAACCTTCAGAGCAATTACGAGTATGAAAATATTACCACATGTGTAGATTCTAAGAGAAAGGTGTATCCTCCCAAACAGTTTTCACGCATTTTTGGGTCTGAAACTTCAACAAATGCTCCATCCACCATAATTGTTGGAACATGGCTGAGAGCAAAAACATAAATTAGTACCTTTACAGTGGAAAAACTTCATGTGTAAAAATAACCCAAAAGATGTAACATTGAAATAATACTTACGAACAGCAATCAGGAAACTTAGTCTGGATACTTCTCTCAGCTACAAGCTAAAAAAAGTACAGTAGTAAGTACAATGAGATAATAAGTAAACATCAACAGTTTGAATTGGATCAAAGAAAAAGTTGTATTAATTTGATCAACAAAAATATTCTTAAATGTGTAAAAATAGCAAGGCAATTCCACAACAAATCTACTTGTACTAGATATGGTAGCAAATAGTAGATTCCACATTGTTTGATAATAATTGATTGAGAAAACTATCATCTTAATGTATCATCTTGGGAAGTTAAACACTTACCTTTACTTAATTCCTAGCTAACAAAGCCTTAAGCCTTTATAATTTCTTTCAATTTTTGCATTTTCCAGCATATCTTGGTCATTCAAGTAACTGGAAACTTACCTCTTCATGTACCATCATTTTTTTAGAATGAATAAAAGGGAAAAAAAAAAAAAGAAAAGAAGCAAGCCATTTGAGTTCAGAGGATGTTTACTATTTTCCATTTCAGTACTTTAGCCCTACATTTCTGTTTTTACAAAGTGACCATTTTGAAGAACAAGTACAGACAATGAATGTCAGAGCCACTCAACAAAGATAATATGCTAATAATCTAATTTATAATGATAATTTTTTTCTATTACACTAACAATTTTGCATAATTGAATTCAATGTAGATTAACATAGCAAATCTAATTTCTCTCACTTTTTGCATTTTCAGCATGCCTTAGTGATTCAAACAACTGAAAACTTACGTCTTCATGTACCACTTTTTGGAAAAAAAAAAAAAAAAGCCATTTGAGTTCAGAAAACTTTTAGTATATTCTCAGTATTTTAACCTTAAATGTCTGCCTTTAAAAACTGGTAATTTTTGAAGAACAAGTACAGACAATGAATGTTGGTGGACTCAACAAGGATAATAAGCTAATAATCTAATGTATTATGATAATTTTTTCTATTACATTAAAAACTTTTCATAGTTGAGTTCATTATAGATTAATTCACTTTTTCTTTTCCTTGAACAAAAAATATAGAACAATTTACAAGCATTACTTAGATAAGTTAACCTTGTCTATTCAAGACAGGAAAATATAATACAATTTACAAACATTGCTCAAATAAGTTGCTTCAATTCTTAGATCCATATCTCCATCTCCGTTTGTAATCCAAACATAAAAAAGGCACCATTTCAAGGCAGAAAATGCTAGCCAAACATATTAAAAATGTCCAGGAAGAGGTAGAGAAATCCTCACTAAACACTCTGATTATTTAAGTTGTTAGATACACTTCTATAACCAAAGGAGTATTGGGAAAATACAGATATAACACCTCAAGGAATTTTACCTTGCTGGTTGACTGGTAGCAAAATGTAAAATGATGATTTATACAACCACAAATAAAAGGAAGGCCCTAAGGCCTTCCACAATGGACACCGGTCCATTTTTTTCCTTCCACTTTTTGATATGAAAACATTATGGGTAAAGTTCAATTCTAATCCCTCTACTTTTTAGATTATAAGAATGGTTAAAGTTCAATTTGATCCCTATATTTCACTCAAATTTAAGATTTAATCAATATACTTTAATTTTGACATAATTTGATACCTCAACTTTTATAATGCCATTGGTTAGTCTAAATACTTTATTCTAATTAAAATGATGATGCGAATTTTTAAGAATTGTTAGCACCGTTAAAATTCCTTATTATATTCAAGTCTGTTACAATGTTATTTTTTTGTTAGGTGGATACCAAGTTTATTTTACTTTTTTCAAAATGTCATACCAACATAATAGAATTCTAACAGTGTTGACAAATAGACCTAAATTTTTAAATTTGAAAAGTAGAGAGACTAAATTCCTAAAAATAAAAGTATGGACACTAAATTTCAAATATGCAAAGAGTTCAAAAACTTTGAGCAAATTGTAACCTTTAAATTTTTACACTATAATTTAGTCAAGAAATAAATAATTAACCCAACGCGAAGCGTGGGTGGAAACTGTACTAATTTGAGACTAAAGGTCAGCATACAAATTCTTTCCTTTAGTTCTCTCTTTACTGAATATTAATTAGGTAGTCTTTTCTAATTATGTCTGGGATGTTTGGAAATAATCTCCTCTTTTACCAAATTGAGAGTATATAGTCTTGCCTTTCATTGAAATACTGAGTTTAGGAGCAAACTCTAGCTTCCATGAAACTTGAAGAATATATGTTACACAGTAAGGAACAAAATACTTCATTCCTAAACCTTTGTGCGATCAAAGAACTAAGCTCTCCAATTAGGTTTGGCATCTTGAATTCAAATAAAGATCTCGAACATTTATCATTAATTCAGTAAACATCAGGTAGGACTAAGATCCCTAACATTTGGAGTGTGGAAATCTTATAGTCAGCTAATAGCAACCCCATAGACAAGACCAAGAAGAAAAATAAGCACAATTCTTGAATATTTCAAACAAAGAGATTCATAAAATAAATATGGCATTTTGATATTAAGCATTCTCATCCAATCAAAATTACATGCCTACATAATTATTAATTTTGGTTGAACAACTTAAAATCATCATTACAATTAAAGGAGATAAGATAGGGTATTTGACTATCTGTACCTCAAGCCAACTAGTACGTAAGAGCGGTTTCTTAGCCACAATTGCATCAAGTAGATCCCTTTTCAGGGGCACATGTTGATCAACAATCACATGTGTACAATCCTCACTGTAAACATGAGTAAGACGAGCACCTTCATGACATGGTAATGATAGTCAGCCAAATATATAATAAGAACTTTTCTCTCATCAAAAAGCAAGCTGAGCTTAATACAAAATCAATATTATATTCTACATACTAATTGGCATTGGCATAGTTGTCAGTGCAAGAGGATGTGGGTTCAAGTGCACTGAAGCGCCTTTAACCTCCTATTTATTAAAAAAAAAATCTACATACAAAAGGTAAAGAATTGAAGATTATGATTCTAAGATTTTCACCATTCTACCGTATTTCCTAGTGAACAATTTCTTTTTTCAGCATCCTAGCAATGCAACAGCCATCCAAGTAAAGTCAGTACACCCCTTATTTGGTCAAGCCAAAATTATTGACAATAAAATGTTAGATACCAAGTAGCCTAAGTTGTTGAACTCTAAGACTCAAATAGTGAAGTCTTTACAATGAAATCACATGAACAGAATCCTATTCTTTTGGCCAATTCTTCCTTCCAATTAGTGTTTCTCCCCAATGACTTGCAAAATCCACAATTAATTTCAACTTCAACGCACCTAGTTTTGAGAGAAGTGGATCATAGTTTTTTCTAATTGTTCAATTTATCGCTCATGCTAAACAAGGAAATAACGACAACATTTCCTAACACCCAGATGTTAGAAGCATGATAAGCAAAAATATTTGAGGGTAGAACAAAAGGACTCCAAGTTTCAATCCATCAAATTTAATTATCAGTTTTGGTTTCCCTTTCTTAATTCTAGACGTAGAGGCAACATTAAAATTTTCTGAATGTGGATAAAATAATTTAAAAGGAAAAAAAAAGAATAAAAGATAAGTTTTAAAGGTGAAATTATAGGAAAAAATCTTTGTGAAGATTGAAGCCAAATGATGGATTTTAACTAACCAATGGATGAAACTTTGTCCTGAAGATGATGATTCATCTGGGAGGCCTCAGCACAGCAGATATAGAGTACAAGCGGCACATAAGAGAATCTAAATAGATACAAGGGGCAGAGAATTTAGAGAATTGATACGAAATCACTGAATTCATTGAAATAGGAAAATTATTGAATTGGCAGTACCGAAAGGTTGCATTTCCTGTTCCAAAAGAAAGGAGGTCCCCATCTTCTAATGAGGTCTGTTTATTAGGAAAATGATGAACTTTCTTGTTAGAACTAAGATTCTTGTTAATGAATGTCCCGTACTTTGACAAATCTCTGATTCGAACTTGACATGATTGAGTCATTTCATCAACCATTATATGAGCATGGATTCTGGACACTCCCTTGTCTTTGTGAATGATGATATCACACCCTTCAACAAATCAAAACACACACACAAAATGAGAGAGAGAGAGAGAGAGAGAGAGAGAGAGAGAATCCCAATAGCAATTATCAACAATAATTAGCATTTAGCAATTTCCTCACAAAGAAACAAAAGGAAAAAAAGCAAATTAGATCACCTTTTCGGCCGACAGAATACGTTCCATTCTTGAAAATATAGTACTTATCTTCTTCTTCTTCTTCTTCTTCTTCTTGTTCAGCTGCACAAATAGATTAGGGTTTCGGTTGTGAGAATAATCCAATACAAAAATGAAGCAATGGTAACACTTCAATTAAGCTTTACTTGCCTGAGGAGGGATCGACGGGAAGCAAAGCCCAAACCATTCTTTACAAATTACTACCTACTGGATTCTATTAAACCAAAGTTAATTTGAAGTTTAAACCAAGTTTTCTCTGCAAACTCCAAACACAAAAAACTTTGCGATTAGTTGCTACGGTGTTTCTGGCTTTGACCGATTAAGGAAAAAGAAACATATATCATCGAGCTCAAAGCTGGACCCCCGACTACAACTGATCATAGCCGGGCTGCCAAGTTCGGCTCAAATAAAAATATTAAATTTGAGTCTCGTTGGGCTTCGCTGGATTGTATTAAAAACTAATTAATATTAATTTTTATATAAAAATAAATTTAAAAAATATAATTACATCAAATACCTCATATACATTAAAATAAATATTAAAGTCTTTATAAAATAAACATATAATATCCAAACAATAATAATAAAATATAACAATATAATACCAAAATGACAACAAACAATAACAAAATAAGGGTGAAAAAGAATTTACACAAATTCGGTCCTAGCTCGAGCCACAAAATCTTATCTGAGAAGCGACCTGTTTAGAAAACGGGTCTTATTTTTTATCTAAGTCTATTTTTTGAGCCTATATTTTTACCAAGTCCACCCCGACTCCTATCTTAATAGTAAATAACTATTTTAAATGGTAAATAGTTGAACTAATTAATAGTATTATAAAAATGGTTAAAATATGTCACAAGTCTCTGTACTTTTTAAAAATTAGGAATTTAGTCATTATACTTTTTAGATTTCAAATTCAGGTTCAACTAGTAACACTTTTTTTTTGGTTAAATTCATTGTTGTGATATTTTTCAAATAAAAAAAATACTTACTTGATAACTATGTAATTAAAAAATGACTTTTTAATTGTAACAACACGTTTTTTTGTGGTGTCGAAAACAGTAATTTCGGGACCACAATTCTAACAAATGAGTTCGTAAATATTATTAAATATGATATTATTGTGAACTTCAATTTTATAAATATTATTAATTGCTCTGTTGGTCAAGGTACAAGTGATTAGTACCGAAAGTTAGTGGTTTTAGAAATGGAGGTATCGAGACTTCATTTCTATAAAACTAGCACGTAAATTATAGTATTTAATATTTACGGAATTATTATATTAGTGAATTGAAGTTTAGTCCAAAAATTTTAAAGTTTAGATAACTAATTAAGGAAAAATAATTAAATCGTAAAAATCGTAAAACTTCATCGTTGTTGATATTTCTTAGCAAAAAGGCTTAATTAATTAATGTAGATAACTCCTTTTAAATAAATGGGACGGTTAATTCTTGATAAATTAGTGAAATTATAAAGTAAAAATAAGGTTAAAATATTAGTTAAATAATTATTAAAACATGAATAAAAGAAAGAAAGCCATCATCTCTTTCAATTTTTCTTCTCCACCCAATTCCTCCATTTTTAGGCAAAGAGTGAATCGGCCAAGCTTTTGAATCTTGCGTGTAAGTCCTTTTGAAGCTATTTTTCGTAATTTTTATATTTTTTATATCATTGTAATTTAATTTAGTTAAATTTTCTTCCGTTTTCAAAATCGTTAAAGTTTAGTAACTTTTTTATTAATGTTAATTGAAGTTTTTGAATGCTAACGGTAGATTTTGAAGCTTAGAAATGAAATAGGACTAAGTTGTAAAAGAAATTTTGCTAGTTTTAAATTCAGGGACTAAAATGAAAATATCTCAAATTTGGCATGAAATTTCTATAAATATTGATCTTAGAGGTTAGTATAAGGATAGAATTGAAATCGGATTGAAAATTGGGGCTTAAATATGAAAATTATGATAGTTTCGATTTTATGGACTAAATTGAATAAAAAGAAAAAATTAGGGACATCCAAATAATGAAATTGAGCTGATATATGTTTATAATAGGGTGATATAAAAGGGTTGAAATTGATAATTGAATTGAATAATTGTATAGATCGGGAATTGGACCAAATTAGAATTAATCGAGAAAAAAGGCAAATCTGTTTATTAGTCCTTAGAGAATTGATCGTTTGTTGTTTTTTCCAGGTAAGATCATACGGTATGTTTGTGTTAAGTTTTTATGTACTTAAAATCATAATTGTAAATATGTTTAATTGAAATTTTGATTGTTTATGATTTGGTACAAAAAGGTGAAATATGGATTAAATCATAAAGAAATGACAAATTGACTAATAAATTGAATATAATGAATTGCAGACTAAGATTGATTAGTTGAATTGAATCAAATTGATATGATTATTTTTTATCTTCGAGATAGAGGACTAAATTGAAAAGATTTAAAAATATTATATATTGTTGTAATTACAAAATTGGCTTTGTGATAAGATAAGTTATAATGTTATGCATAAAAATTGATAATTGGTTGATGACATGACAACATTGACTTAAGACATTGGTGCATAAATTAAATTGAGTAAATTGTTACCCTATTATCTGTTCGGGCAGAATCAAATATAGTTGACATGACATAGGATAGGAAGAATTCAGAGTTATTTCGATTACATGTCGATAAGGCACTAGGTGCCAAATTACTTCGATTATGCCGATGAGACACTGGGTGCCAAACACATTGATGAGTGCTGGGGGTAAACTATTTACTTCAACATTGTCCAATGAGGCACTGGGTGCCGAATTGGTGTGATTGGTTGGATCCGTATATATGTTCGAGTCCAAGTTAGATTAATAGGGAAATAAAATGAAATTTTAATAAATGATATTTGTATTGGACTGATATTATGAATTGATGATTTGTCTCCATATTGTGACCAATGGATATTGATGACAAATGAAAAATCATACGAACCAGTTCTACAAGCCCAAAGGGCTGATATAGAAATGTGATGAAACAATGAATTCGATTCGAGATTCGAATAAGGAAATGAAATAGTAATTAACATTAAAATTGAAATTGGATGTATAATTGGTAATATATGGAATGATATAATATTACGAGAATCATTTTCATATGGTTAAATGTTGAACTAGTTTTGAGAATGATATTGAAATGTTAATCTAGGTGATGTGGTTTATTTCATATTGAAATGTTATATGATGAGGTTAAATGTTAACTCACTTTTTTTATATTTGATTTGCCATGATAGGTAAACTTTACCAAGCTAAGTAGCATGTAGTGTTTAATTATAACTTTAGGTAAGTTACTTGGTTTAATACCTGTGAACTTACTAAGCATTTGTAATGCTTACCCCCTTGTTTCCTTTTTCCCTGTAATGCCAACTTGGGGAACGTGTCAGGCGGATCGTCGAGAAGCTCACACTATCATGTTGTTGATTCGGTAATCTTTTAATCGATTAAACCTTGATTTTGTGGCATGTATATAGGTGATTTGTTTTTTGTCAATCTTGAATGTGATTTGTATTTTGAATGGTTATTTGTTATATACATAGGAGTTAATGAATGTGTTTACTTTGAATGATAATTTTGGTTTAATGAATGTGTTTACTTTGAATGATAATTTTGGTTGAAACTGTGTTAAGTGCTTGGTTTTGAAAAAGTTAATACTTATATGTATATATGTGTTTGCTTGGTAACATGTGGTGACATCTTGAATGACTTTTAAATGGTATGATTGAGCATGAAATGGTTTGGTTAAATGATATTATTGAATAGCTATTTGAAAAAGTCGAGTAAGTTGAATTGGTATAAGTTGGATTGTTATGTTGGATGTCAAATTGGGGAATTGTTGCATTGAATGGTTGAAATGGTTAAATTGGTTGTTTGGGCTTGCATTTAGTTTTGTTTTGTGCAGGTTTGAATGACCAAATATGCATTGTTTGAGCTGGTTTATCTTGAGACCAAATATGCACATAATGACATATTTTGTACCACATGGCCTGTCCACACGGTAGTGTGTCAAACACGGGTTGAAGACGCGACTATGTGTCCACTGGAATTTAGGAAGCATTGAACCCACATGGTTCCCAATTGTCACATGGGCTAGTCACACACCCATGTGAGTACTGTAGATTTGGGTCATTTAAGTTTCGCACGATCTCAATTCGTTACACAGTCCAACCATACGGCCGTATGACTTTTGATGAAATTTTACAATTCGGTCCACACGGCTATGTGACCCTTATTTTACATGATTATCTTTAACTTTTAGAAATGTACCAATTTAGTCCTTGTTCATACTCGAGTCTACAACAGAGATTTCGTAAACTCAATTAAGGCTCGGATTCAATTGTGTATCTCAACATCTAAGTATTTGTAACATGATTGAATATTTGAACGACTTGTTTTTTGTATACTTGACCAAGAATTTTAAAAATGTTACAAAAGGGTCCATATTTGATCTAGGGCTGACTCTAAAGCATTCATATACTCGTATAAGACCCGAGAAAGAATGCTCATGTTATTTAATGTTATAATGTTGATAAGATTGCATGATTGATGAAGTAAGATGATGTTTTTACTGTGAATTTGTTTGTAGTTGCTCTGGCAACAAAAGTAGCACTTTATTACTCGATTAATTGTAACGTTAAGTAATTAAGTGGGCCTCCTTATTGGATGGTTTTGACAACTCAACTGAGAGCAGACTTCATTCTTTTCAGTAACCATCTTCCAAGTTGGGTTGAATTGAATGTATGAACCCAATTAGTGAGCTTGTCGTCCACATGAAGTAGAAATTAACTTGTATTCATGTGTGATATTATTGACTCCCACATGAATTAATTTAGTGGTCCAACTACAGCACATTGAGTAAAAATTAACATGTAGTATAAAATAGCAAAATTATATAAAATTAATACTAATTTCTATAAAATTACAAACTTCACTCAAATTATGTCTAATGTCTTAATATGAATTTAAATGGCTCAATTGGCTACCTACGTGCTCAGAATTTGCATAAATTATGAGTAAAAAAGTGCTAATAAAACCTATAAAATTTAAACGTATCATATACTCAACACACTACCTTTTGGTTCCTTATCTATTTGAACTCAAGTTTTTACCACATCATCCACTTCTAATTAATGTATGTCACACTATGAACGTCACAAGTGAATAAATCCATATGGATTCAAGATCTATTCTACTAAGGCCATCCGCTTCGATACTCAAAACAAAGCATCTCCCCAAGTGGACTTGATAGACAACATATTTGTTTTTCAATCGGTTTACTCATTTTCGATTAAACTAAGGACATGTTTAGGTTCATCTACTAAATTTGTCTTCCTGTATTATGATCTGACTACATAATACCGCTTAATATTAGCTAAATATTAGATAACCAGTAAGTTAATATTTGCTTTCATTTTGCTTTGCATGCAAAAGTCATTAAGGACAATATACAGAGGATATTAATGTAATTTGTAGATAATTTTGTTAAATCAATCTATTAAAAAAAATACAAGTGTACAATAGACCGTTTGACATTAATGTTTGGCAGGTTGAGAAAAATGATGTAAAATTTAAGGAACTATCTTCATGGTCGCAACATTTTCCTGTCAGCGTCTTTGTTTCTACAGTCATGGCTCTCCCTTGCTGAGGTCGTGACATTGAGTCTATCGTCTTCAATGTCGCTACATTCTTTTATTGAAATCGCAATGTCAAGTTCTTGATTTCGTGGTCACGACTTAACCCAATTCAAAGTCGCGGCATCAGACTGTTGCCCTCAATGTCACGACACTCATCCTTCAATGTCGTAGCATAACTCTTATATTAGTATTTTTTTCATAAGAGCTTCCGTAAGCTTCATTGGAATCCAAGATTGAATTAATAATACTTTTAAAATTTGTAAAATTTATTTATTTTAGTAAATGCATGACTAAACTCAATCATTTGCATGGTTTGTCTATTGAATATTGAAATGAAATCATAATTGCTTCAACAACGAAGATGACATCTCATATCTTGAATCCAACAATTAGATCAGGCATGGAGTGTTTCACCACATGATTCACATTTCTAAATTCATTGTCTAATTTAGGAAATAAACCTAATCCACTCATACTATTAACATAACACAACCTTACATACCTCACATTCAAAAATATATATACAGAAACAATTAAATTCCATTCATTTCAACATTCGATTTAAATATGCCTTTCACAAGCATAACATTTCCCAACGAGTATGCCCTTTTTCATAAGAATCTCATATATAATGGATTACAAGGCAATTAAAATCTGGTTTTCATAAGAATATCTCATATATAACGGATTACAATGCATTTAAAATCCGGTTAAGTTCTTCAATGTGTCACCTGATGGACAACTATGGTTTAAACTTTTTTTTTTTTAAATCGTAATAAATCCGTTTCGAATATTTTGCGATAAATTTGATAAAAAAATATTTGAATATATTTGGTTCATAATAAACCATGTCAATTAGGATTGAGAAAAAAAATTAAAAACCAATCCAAACCAAATTATTTGAATGATTTATAAAATATAAGTTTAAAAAAAATCACTCAAATTGAACAAAATTTTATTATTTTATTTATTTTTGTAATTAATTTTAATTTTTATGATGTAAAAAATTATATTTAAAATAATAAAAATAACTTAAAAGTTTAATATAATTAGCATTTCTCAAGAAAAATACCATATCGAATTTATTAAATTATTTTTATATAAAAATAATTTTTTAGAAATAATTTTTTTAAACTTTACAAATAACATTCAAAAGCTGTAAAATAAAGCTTATTTTATCAAAATAAATAAAAATAATATCCAAAAGCCATAAAGTAACATTCATTTTCTCAAATTAAGTTCAAAATTTCAAAATAAAAAATTAATATGAAAAAATCAAAAACCAAAACCATCTCAACCTTAATCTTAATACCAACTTGCTTGCATGTCAATTTTACCCTCTCAGCTATAATCATCATTTTATATTATATTACATTATATACTTTGTATATATATATTGTACGTATTACATGTACAGATATTATATTATACGTATCCCACACACGATCTGTTAAATCTTCTACTTGTTTAAGCCTTGGACCCTAAGCTCAACTGAACAAATTACCTAAAAAATTTACTAGTGGTGATAATTAAGGATAATATTTAGTGCTTTTATAAAAACATATATTTGTGTTGAAATTTCAAAAAGAAAAAAAGACACCACAGTTGGACTGGTATTATATACAAATTTTTATATAGACTTTTAAATTATTTTTACTATTTTAAATATAAAATATTTCTACATATTATAGCACAATTAATTAAGAAATATAAAAATGAAAGTAGGAGGCATAATATAATAGCACAATTATTATAACATATTTGCTTTAAGTTGGACTGATAATAATTTGCCTTTGATATAACAATATTTAATCTTTCCTTGGAATCTACGCTGTAAACTTAAGAAACAACTTGGTCAAGGCAAGGACGGTGATAAATAAGTCTTTGGAGATTGTGGAAATAAGTTTGATTCTGATAATACTTACTATTACTCTCAAGTTGAGTGCCATGGCAGAGGCCGTTGGGAGTTTAGTATTCAAGGGAACCAACAGATGAGAGTTTACCAGTGCCGGTGTCAGTGCCGGTGCTATTCATCCTTTGACCTGGGGTTGTGGGGCTAAAAGGCTCTGCCCGTTGCTCGCCCATCTTCTGCACATCCTCAGGTGAAAGTATCTTTATGTACCAAACATTATTCACAAATGCCCTGAATAAGAAACAAATTAATCACTTCAACAACCAGTCTTTTATTGCGTAAATTGATAATCAAGCAAATATCATCAATTTGAAAAACGTTGAAAACAATCAATCAAGCTACTACTAAAATATAATAGTTTGGTTAAGAACTAGAATTCAAGGGGTCTTGGAGAAGGAACAAGTTTATTGGACACTGCTTAAGGAGTCGTAAAGAGATGACAGACTTTTCCAATAAGTTTAAAATTCAGCGTGAATTTTCTTTTTAAAGAAAAGGAAAGAAAATCCATTCAATACTAAGCTGACCATTTGGACTAGGAACAATCAACAATCTAAACACACCCAACCAAAACCCGAATGACAGAAATCCTAAAGAATGACCCAAAATTATCTGTAGTTAAAATGTTCCGAGTCTTAAACTTGATAATTTAGACTGAAATGATCTGGGTTCGAATAATCCAAAACCTCAAACTCAATTCTAAAATGGCTCAAACCCACTCTACTTGCTACCTCTAGTTCAAACAAAAAATCAGCTTCGAGACTACATATTATTTGCTTAGTTATTGATGAACTTAATAGGAAAATTGAACTTATGCCTCTTTATATGGATTTAGCAATTTATAATACACAACATTTGAAATGCAACTTCAGTAAGAGCAACAATCAGATGTGCCGAAAAGTAAAAAGGCATAGTAGATTCAATTATTCAAACCTTGAAACGATTAAAAGGATCTCAATTTCATTGAGTATAGCAAAAATAGGTTAGAAAATGCAGTTTTTCACTTGTGTGACTCCAATCCAACTAGCATATCATGCATGCATGTCTACCTCTGCTTTACTGTTTGACTAATTTATCACCACAGAAAATACTTACTCCCATGGGTCGTCTCCAAGGAGAAGAATATCATTCTCCCTGTCGACAAATACAAGCTGCCAGCCTGATCTTAAAGGGTCTTCCAACTTCCCCTCAATTCCAAACATCTGAGCCAGCTCCTCTCGCAGTTCATGGTAACTGCTGAACCTGGAGATGTCTAACGAGCGTCCCACTGACCCTGATTTATAAACCTACAAAATAAATAATAAAGAACCATCATCACTATAATCTTAAGCATACTATGACTGATATGAAAATAACCTTTAGAAACAGAAGCTCATACATACCTTGACAAATGTTGGAGTTGGGGTCGGTGGGTCAACTTGCCCTCTGTTCTGCAGCTCTGAAGAGTCTTGCATGCAACCATACAGAGGATTCTGGAATGAGGAGTCCCCTAATGGAATTGAGGGCACATCAGCTTCACATGAAGATGTTGCAATAGCAGGCATCATTGTGGGAAGCAGAAGGCCATATAAATTGTTATTACCAAAAAGAGCAGAATTCTGGGCACCGGAGTTGCCAATATCTGGCTTTATTATAGCATCTTTTCCAGGAAACACTTGTGGAAGTGATGTAGAGCTACCAAAGGCATTTACCTCTGAATGGGTATACTTCGGAGCCCAGGACCGCTGTGTTAACTGCCCAACTAGCATTGACTGACCGGATCTGGAAAAGTTCAAAAGATTTGCACTGCTTTCAGGACATAATGAACCCAACATATTCTGGACAGGGGGGACTGATCCTGAGAACTTTCCTGAGTCTATAAAATCCGTTTTCAGAAATGATGAAGGCAAATTTGCTGGCTGCCTCTGCAGAAGCTGATCACTTTGAATCATGTTATGCTGTTGCTGAGCCTGTTCCTCCGGGTGATTGCTTACTTGTTCCCGTCCAAGGACAGAAGGCAAGTTCTCACTTAGAATTTGGGATTGTACCTGCACAATGTTGTGTGGAACTGATTGTGAAACACCTCGTTGTTGCTGCTGCTGCAACAGTAAACTATGGCTGCCTGGCTGTTGAACATACGGCAAAGATTGTTGCAACTGCTGTCTCAGTGGATCCCCACTTCCTAGGTTCTGCAACCCATTGGCAAGCATGGCTTGGTACTGCAGATTATGATCATTTACAGGGAAATTTGGATCTATTCTCTGCTGCATCCACGGAAATGTGCTGAAGGACTCCCCAGATCCCCCTCTTAGCCACATTAACCCACTAGATACATCATCTCTGTTATCTGAAAGTAGACAATTATGAAGGTCAGGTATCCACATAAACAGATAAAAGAAATAATAGTTACAGACATGTCACCCATGCATCATGATCAAACTGTCCACAGTTAAGGTAAACAATGAAAATCACCATATGCAATAGAAATAATCCAGCCTAATGAGTTGTAAAACTGGTGGCAAACTTGAACACTCTAAATTATGCAGCACATTACCCTTCAACGAGTAGATGCTACACTGATACAAGTTCAATTAAGAATTGGAAAGGCTTTCCTTCAAAGATTGATTCTGTTGACTAATCCTAGGCAGATTCCTAGGCCCTAATTTATGTCGACTAATCTTAGGCAGATTCTTAGTAGATAGTTGATTCTATTGCGTTTATTGTATCTTTCCTAGTTAGGCTTCAAGATTGTGTAGAAATACCACTGTAAATTATTGTAAAAAACACATAAGAGGATCGCCAAAATCCTTTTTCTCAAAAATCTTCATGGTACCAGTGCCTTAAATACTAATTTAGGGTTCCAATTGATTTTTTTCCCCTAATTCTCTTAAAACCTAGAAAGCCAAATTTGCTACTCCTCCCTCTTGACTTTTTTTCTGTTTTCACCCCCAGCTTTAGAGGAGTCATAGCATCATCAATCAACCCACCAACTCTAATGACCATCCTCTTAGTGCGTGCATCTCACGTGCCTCCCAATGCATTCTGATTAGTTGTTCACATGCCGGCACATGTAGCTCACCCGTCGGAGTTCTTTCTTCCGATCATCACTGTGTTGACTTCAATGCTGCATTTCAGCCTATCCCTGCTACAGTTGGCTCTATTTGGTGTTGATAAGAAAGTCTATTGTTGGCTCTTGTTGTCAAAGGTATCTCATTTCTTAGTTGTTGCGCTTGGCTATATCTCTACATTTTATTGAAAAATTGGTGGATGATCCTAAAAGAGCCGCCGCTAGTTTTGATAACCCTTCGTTGCAAATTAGCACATAAAACTTGATAGGTCATATGGTATCAAGTAGTCTCCACAAGCTTGGCTTGAGTGATTAACAAAGATTGTAAAGAATCATGGTTTCTTACAATGCCAAACAAACCATACTATATTCATCAAGTCTTCTCCTGAAGGGAAAAAGACAATCCCTATTGTAGAAGTCAATGATATCATGCTAACAGCTACAAGAGACCAAAGACTTGGGACAACTTAGATACTCCCTTGGCACAAATTTGGCAAAATCAAGAAAGGGAATCTCAATCACTCAACCACTATGTTCTCAATCTCTTAAAAGGAACTATGAGGCTTGGGTGCAATCCAGCAAACATTCCCATAAACCCTACCAACAAGATGGAAATGGAGGATGGAAGTCCTCTTATAGAGAGAGGAAGGTACCAAAAACTTGTAGGAAAACTACTACACTTTAGCTCACACTAGACCGAAAATTATATTTGTTGTAGGTATGGCAAGTCGACTCATGAGCAATTCAACTGAGAAGCATTTGAAAGCTGTGTATTGTATCTTTTAATACCTAAAAGGAAGTTTCTGCAAGGGATTGTACTACAAGAAAACATTAAACAAAGACAAAGATGCATACACAAATGTTGATGGGCCAATTCCAAGACAGGCCAGAGATCAACTAGGAGTTATTGTACTTTCATAAGGGGGAACCTGACTACAGGGCGAAGTAAGAAGAAATCTGTTGTAGTTCAAAGCAAGGGCGAAAGCTAAATTATTAGAAATGTCACATGGTATCCGTGAGGGAATCTGGATACAAAGGACGCTGAAAGAATTAAAGATATCTATTCAAAGTTCCATGAAACTTTTCACTGATAATAAAGCAACTATAAGAATTGAGAAAAATCTCATTCACCATGATTGAACTAATCATGTGGAGACTGATCCCCCAAAAGACTTGTATGTCACTGATAATAAAGCAACTATCAAGCTAAGCCTACACACCTACAGTCAATAGACTATGAACATTTTTACAAGGCATTACCCCAAAATACTTTCAAGAACTTGAAGTCCAGGCTTGACATGATAGATATTCAAAACACAACTTAAGGGAGAATGAGGAAATCAAGGGATGTTTATAGGTGTTATGTAGCAATTATGTTGATTAATGTTAGTACAGAGACTTTAAGAATAATTTGTTGACCAGTGGTTGGGAGAGATAATTTAGGAGTAACTGTTGCATTTTGTATTAGTGCCCATTATTAGATCCTAATAGCATGCTTTGTAATAGTTTTATGTTTTAAAATTTTAGCATGTATACATATAGGCTATTGTAACTCACAAAATGTATATTAAAAAGTACTCTTTTTCTCTCAAAAACTCTCCTTCTCAATGACTCTTAAAATTCTCTTTCTCAACAAGCAGCATTAGAATATATAGCTTCGACCTTTTTTTTAAAAGTACCTTGTATGTCACATTTTCGAACATGGCTACAGAGAAGTAACCCTTTAAGGACTCTCTAAATACATGAAAAAACCTTAGAAAATGGAACATGCCCTTGTTGGACACATACCAGTGTGGTTTAGGAAGAAAACAACAATAGAATTAAGGCTGAAAAACAAGATAAAGGATGAAACTCCTTAAAACGCAGGGCTATTAAAACTTGTAGTTTCTGAAAGGTACTAATTCAAAGAACATATTAGGGTTGGCTGTAAATTTATTTTAAAGCTTATTTATATTAGGGTGACAAATAAACATTTAATCCTAACTCTATATTTAACCCTAAAGAAAACTTATAATTCTAGCCATCTACCTATATGTTTAAAAACTAATAAATAAGACAAACTAAAAAAATTACATAACACTAGTAGCTTTTGCATCTAATATCCATACCCATCACTCACACCCAAGTAAAATAGTCATTAGGTTTAAAGCTTTGAGCAGGTTACAACAATATATCTCATGCAAAAAAAAACTCTTGCATTGCAAAGCCAAAGCCCACAATTTCATGCCTCAACTTCTTAAACAAGGTTTGAAGTTGCACATGTGTATATATATATATGTATGTATAAGAGAGCAGGTAATGGCATATTGGAACGAAAAGGAATAAATGAAATAAAGCATTATTTAAACAAATTCTCATATTTATATTATTAAAATATTCATATTTTATATGATAAAACATTTATTACAAAATATTTATAAATTGTAATATATATCTATTATCAAAATATTAATATAAATTTTTAATAAAATATTAAGAATATTACATAAAATTTAAAATTATTTTTTAGTATTAAATTTTATTAATAAATTAAATAAAACTGTATATTAAAAATTTTATATGATTAAATATAAATATTTTAATATTTTTAAATATTAAAATTATTTTTTATTAATATAATAATATTTGGCTTTATTCAAATTATTTTTTATATAAAAAATCAAGTTTCTCATAAAGAATTGTTTTCCGAAGAATGATTTACGCTTTCCAAAAGGGATTTTTCAAAAGAGGAAGCCATTTTCCAAAAATAAAAAGGAATTTATTTTCCGTTAATCAATAAAACAAGCACAGGAAAATGTACAAAATATTTTTCGTAAGTCACTTCAATTAAAAAAGACATCCTTATATTTAGTCATCCCCACCCCACCCCACCCTTCCCTTCGTTCTTTCTCCTGTCTCCCCCCCCCCCCAAGGTTATTAAGCACTCTTGCCTCAGCCAACTAACTGATCTTAATTTCACAGCTTCAAAAGAAGACAGATTAATCAATCTCAAATGCATTAATTGTTTTTTCCCTTTAAAGTCAACCAAATTTCTTTTAAAAGGGGATTAAGACTAGAACCTCAAAAAGAACAATACCATGCAAAGATGAGGAACCAGGCTGCCAAGGGCGTTTCAATCTAAGGGGAAACAAAGATGGATACATTGGAAAAGTTGTTAAAGGCTCAATCTCCCACAACGATACCCTCGGCTGCCTCTCACCTGCTGTTGATTCGTCCCAACCAACCTACACAGCGAGCAAGAAATCAAATTGCAGGCAATTAAAAATTTAGGAGCAAAATTTTCTTCACCCAAATTAGTAGTTAAATATAGAAGACACATGCATTTAAATTGCCATGCATTCTAATGGGATTTAAAGTAACTCTAATAAAGGTTGACAAGCCTCAAGTTCAGCATTTTGTATGGTATTCACCTTTGAAAACACAGAAAAAGAAGAAAGGTGATTTTGGGCATACACTTGAAAGTGTTAGAAGCTCAACGCAAATAGATGTAATAGATGCGTAAGCAAATAAGTACTTCTTGGCTATCCTATCTGATCCATTGATGATACAAAATACAATAAAACATGATAAAAAAAACTAAGGCACTTTTGGATACTAATTTGGAGGCTATAGCAGAATAAAGGGCATCTCTCAAATTGGTCCTGATGAGATGCTGCAAACATTAACATGCATAAATGATACTGAACCTAAAGGACTAATATGCTAATAACAAGCATAATGCAAAACATTGCCTTCAAACCCTAAATTTTAGACTACTGCAGGAGAAAGTGCATAACCCAAATCATGCCCAAGGAAATGCTGCAAATATAAATAATTAGTTCAAAATTAATTAGCAATAAAAGCACGAGTTTGAAGATACTTCTGAGCCGATGAGTATACCATTTATTTTCAATCATATTACTAAATTGATATTTAAAAATAATTACAAATTTCAAACAATTATTTTTTAATTGTTATGATTAAATTTGATCATTAATTTAGTATAAATATCTTTCGTATTTACTTTCTTATAAAGTTCCAAATTTGTATATTATTTTAATAGTTTTATGTATTAATTCAATTTTCTATTTTCTTATTTTTTACACATTATTTTATTCTCTCAATTATTTTTTCGAAACTAATTGACCTTTAGTATAAATTAAGTTAATCTAATTTAATTAGTACAAAAATATTATTTTGAAATTATAAAAAAATATTATTTAATGAACTAAAATATGTATAAAATCAAGTGCAACGCATGTGACAGTAAAAGCTAGTACTATTAAGAGCACAACATTGCTCTTAGCACAAAGCCACCACCATTGCCAACCAGCACTTTAAACCAATTCCCAACATTGAAGTTGTTGAAATAGCAATGTCAGTAGAATATAAGTTTTAAATAGGTTGAACACATTACTAGACTCTTTTTGATAGTTTCCAGCTAATAGGATCCCTTTTGATTTTAAAAAAAAAGGCATAACTCAACATATAAGCCTTTAAAGATGTTACCATGCACATAAAATGATTGGTTTAAAGTTGAATTAGGCCAAATGTTGGCATAACACAGTAAAACTAGTGAGCCCTGATCAACTAAGAGGCTGGAAAGATAAACAAAAGTTTTTTGTGGTGATAAGAGGTGAACATAAACATAAAGTAGGGTTATAACGGGCCTGAACCACAAAACTGCACAGGCAGAAAATCAAGTTACAGGAACATCAAATCACACGATTTATTCTAGTTTTTTTTTTTCATTTCTTTATATTTCCTTTTTTTCCCTTTTTAATCATTTTTATTCATTGGAGAAACAAAGCAATGATACCCAAACCCAAATGCCAGTTTTACAAAATAGAAAATGTATAAAATCTAAGTCTCAGTTTTAATGAACTGTTGCTGAGTAAACAAAGACTAGAGTGTACTAAATCATGCATTCAAGAGAACATATGCTTTTCTTCCCGTTTAAAAATACTACTACCTTTTTACACGAACAAATGAACAAGAGAGATTAATTCCAATGAACTTTCAATTTTCTTGGTATGTCAGGAACAATGCTCCAAATGAAGACCAACCCGTTAGTAGATAATACACAAAAATTGTCATACTCATTGGCACTCCAAAAAGAAAACACCCTTATATTCAGACCAAGATATTTCTCATCAATTTACCATCAAATTTACCTCATAAGAGCACCTGAATTATTCAAATTACCAAGATCATCATTCTTCTTTCCTAAGATTTGCATGACAAGTTTAATCACTTATGAAGGTGAATCAAGTAGAACCCTTAGCCTAAAAGGACAAAGACGAAAAAGGCTAAAAGTTCCAGGATGCCCTAAAAGAAAAACAAGTCAGCTTATGTTTTTATTGCCCTTGATTTGAACCAAAACTTCTATTTTTATGCAATCACCTAACATTTCAACACAATTAAAACGTGTAACTTACATACTATTAAGCTTTATAAAGTTGCAGGCTGAGCAATAGATATTAGGATCTTTCTGCACTTTTCTTTCAGCAATCAACTTGTCCATTGTATTCCATACCTGCTTGTTCTTTTTTTTTTGTTTCTTTCTAATTTATCTCCCTCATTTTTATTTCTTCTTCCACAACTTCCTTCAACACCATCAACAAACTTATCGTTGATAGAAAATGAATAGATGGAAAACTTTTCACGTCTCTTTTCTCACCTTTGTCCTATATCACCTACTCTCGTTAAAAAAGTAAATCCACAAAGTATATAAACCTTAAAAGTATTAGCGGTACCAGTTGATCACATTTGAACCTACATTTTCTAGAATTTAGCTCAAATAAAAAATAATATAGTTATGCAATACAAAATCAACCACCTATATTTTACACATTTCACCCTTACCATTGAACCATCATATATGCCTGCACATCTTGAACAGATTGCTGCTAAAATTGAATTTATTGTTTGATTTTTTGTGGATATCACACTTATTTGGCAACAAGTATTTATGGGTTTTTACCTTGTGCATAATTTCCTTACTCTTTTAGGTGTTTGAAGCCATGGTGGAGAAGACAAGGGAGGGGAAAGTGAACGAAGACAGTAACACTTTTAAAAATCGATTTAGTTTATTAAGACTTAAAGTTTATTAGAACTGGTCAAAGATAAAGTAATATAAATTATGACGATTACAATTTAGAGAAACATTGACCTATAATTTTTTTGATGCAACAACATTATCATTTAAGTTCATTTCTTTATCAATATTTTAGAGTTAAAATTAAATAAATTTATTAATAAAATATGTATCAGTTTTGTCCAAGGCCCAACTATGTCAGATCTAGCAGTTCACCTAGCTCATGGGCAAGTCTACATGTACCTTTGATTTTTTTTACTTTGAACTCTAGAAACTGCAAAATCAGGCTTATCCAAGAATCTAGTACAGAAGTAAAATAAAGACTAGATGCACTTGGATAACAATAATGTGTCAAGGTTGAAATGGTACAAGTTGCATAAAAGCAAAAATGCCTGAAATTAACCTCCACCTGAGATAATCCGAACTAAAGATTATTATACCCACTTGTGTGCTACCTGTACTCTTATTTGCTAATCCAACAACGTCAAACACTCATTCCTAACCTCTGTTTCATTCAAGATTCTAACATTACATAATCATTCAATTAGCACTGAATCCCCATGAAATCAAAGACATCAGACAAGAAATCATGGACGTTAAACACATAAGTTTTCTTAGACATGCATAATAAAATAGAATATGATATTATCCATCCCAAACAATAAAAACCATCTACTATGAGATCCATGTAAAAAAGTGTTAATAATTACCTTCACAGACCGCCAATGGGAATTTGGCCAGCGAACTTGATCCAAATCACTTATGCCAGTTACTGTACCCATATACCTGGAGAAAAAAGAAAAAAAAAGACATTCATATGAGCAAATAAACATGCAACATAGAAACAAATGCTTTTTGGTCCACACTACTGAGCTACACCCTTTAGCACAGCAGTTTCAACTGACAGACAATAAAAACCAACTAGCAGATACAATAGAAATAGTGTATACTGAAACGAGTATTTCATTAAAGAGTGCAATTTATATTCAGGGTTCTTTAATCAATGGTTGTAAAGAATATGGGACTCCTCCTACACCAAAAAGGGTAAATATGTTACTCTCTTAGTATCGGTCCTTGGTTTACAACTATTGTTAAAAAATTTTAGACTATTCCATTCTTTCCTGATTCTCCTATCTATAATCATGACAGGGAGCAAGATATTTTGTAATGTACTATGACAACAGTTGAACCAACTGAGACTACTAAACCACCTATTACTAAAGTGTATTATTGTCGCTCAGCAAATTGATTCACATCCATCCTCCACTAGTTTCCTAATTAATCCGATGCTTTCATCTATGTTCCCTAATTAATCCTATGCTTTCATCTATTCTATCTAGCAATATTCCATAATCCATTTTATTTCCTTCTCACTGGTATCCAAGTTGAACCACGAATTTTAGTTTTACTCTTTTTTTCCTGTGATGTTAGTCCTCAACTCTCTAAATTAGATCCTAAGTATTTCAACTGTGTCTTTCTAAGATACCCCTCGTCATCAAAAAGGGTATAAATGTTACTATCCAGCTTTAGGTCCTTAATTAATGTTACATTTTTTTAAACTACTATTTATAATTCTAAGGAGCAAGATATTTTGGTAATACACCATGACAACTGTTGAACCCACTATGACCACCGAACCGCCTATTACTCAATTGTATTCTCATTGTTCTCAGCATATTGACTCACATCCTCCACTAGCTTCTCCATCTGAGGATCTCAATCTTGATCTTCTTTTGCTCAACAAGAAGGTAAAGGACAATTTTCATGCCCTATTTCTTCATTTGCATCTTATGAGCATTTGTCTTCTCCTTTGCATTGATTCATTGGTTCTCTAGATTTTATATCCGCTCCTAAAACCATCAATTAGGCTTTGGCACATCCTAGGTGGCTAAATGGTAATGAGTGTACTTAGCATATGGTGGAAGAGGCAGATGACTTTATATGATAATGGTACTTAGCTTATGGTAAAGAGAGCTATTAACTATAAATGAGTGTTTATTGCTGATCTTGATGGTTCAATGGCTTGTATCAAAGCTTGTTTTGTTTGTTGATAACTGGTTTGCTCAAGCAAATGGTGTTGGTTATTTTGATACTTTCTCTTCAGTTGCTAATTGTTTCTCTTGCTACTACTAATGATTGACCTTTACACCAATCAATTTTTCAAAAACCATTTTTAATGGTGATTTGCAAGAAGTGTACATGGAGCAACCACTTGGCTTTGTTGCTCAAGAGGAGTTTGGTTAGGTCTGTAATTATCTTTATTTGGATTACATCAATGTGTTTGTGCTTGGCTGGGTGATTAGTGAGGTTATTCAAAAGTCTAGTATGAAGAAGAGTACTTGTGATCATTATGTTCTACAAACAAAGTAAAGCAGCTATTATACTTTTAGTTGTGTACGTTAATGATATTGTTATTACTGCTAGTAAGAATGAAGGTATCTAAGCTCTCAGACCTGTTCTTCAGACATTTTCAGATGAAAGACTTGGGTATGTCAAAACATATTCTTACTTCTGGACAAATACAAAACAGTTGGGTGCTAAATCTTATAGTGTACCAGTGATAAGATCACAAGCGAGTCAGAAAGTAAGCAAAAGATTTGATTAAGAATATAGATGGCTTTCAAGAACATGATTATATAAACAAATGCTAATAATCACACAAGATAAACCACCAAAGAAATACCTAACGAACCACTAAGAACTATTATACCTACAAACACATGATTCTTCTGTCTCAAAAAGCATTCTGAAACGCATCCCAGCTATTATACTTTTAGTTGTGTATGTTAATGATATTGTTATTACTGCTAGTAAGAATGAAGGTATCTAAGCTCTCAAATCTGTTCTTCAGACATTTTCAGATGAAAGACTTGGATATGTCAAAACATATTCTTACTTTTGGACAAATACAAAACAGTTGGATGCTAAATCTTGTAGTGTACCAGTTACAAGCTCACAAGCGAGTCAGAAAGTAAGCAAAAGATTTTAACAAGAATATAGATGGCTTTCAAGAACATGATTATATAAACAAATGCTAAAAATCACACAAGATAAACCACCAAAGAAATACTTAATGAACCGCTAAGAACTATTATACCTACGAACACTTGATTCTTCTGTCTCAAAAAGCATTCTGAAACGCATCCCAACTGAAACACGTGTGTGGAAAACAGCCTTGATGTATTTTGAAAGGGGTATGACAAACTCAGATGGACTCGCCCTGAATTTAAGGAGAAAAGAAAACATGTTAAACACATTCAAAATAATGATTAAATTAAAGAGGTAAGAAATCATAACACCTTGGATTATAAAATACTGTAAAACAGCTATTAGTTGCAGCAGCATGAGCTGCAGCAGCAAGGAGTCCAATGTGCATGCTATCACTAGATAAAACAGATGATGGCATAACAGTTTGTGGGCGAGTGGCACGGCGAATTCCCAAAAGAAGCTGGTTATTTTCATTCCTATGACAATGATTGACAAGATGTGGTCAACAACGCATATTTACATACTATTACCCTCCTAGCTTTCTCTCTCGCTAAGTATCCCAATAAACTACATGTACTAGTATAAAACAAACAAAGGCATATTCAACAGCAGAACTAGGAAAAAGGAAAATGTATACCAAATAAAAAGAACAGAATCCCCAGCAACAAGTCTCTTGGCACTAACAAACACACTCCAGCCTGTAGTAAGAAGGTGTCTTTTAGGCTGCCCTGCAAGTGTGACATCACGTCAACTTAAATAGAAAAACAACAGTTATAATTTTGATGGGCCGTATTACTATGCAACAAAAGACAATCTAAACAGTAATTAACATGAGTGCAATGCAGTTCACAAAAAGACATTACAACTAGGGTTCCCTCAACTAAAAACACAAAACAACCAGTTGAAGAATATTAACACACTGCAGCCAGTACTAAGATGGTGTCATTTAGGCTGCCATGCAAGTGTGACATCACGTCAACTTAAATAGAAAAACAATGGTTATAATTTTGATGGGCCATTTTACCATGCAACAAAAAAACAATCAAAACAGTAATTAGCATGAATGCAATGCATTTTACAAAAAATATGGTACAACTAGGGTTCCCTCAACTACAAGCAGAAAACGACCAGTTGAGGAAAATTAATAAAGTAGTACCTCCAAATTTATAGAATATACAAGTTAATCAACTCAGATGGAAACTTCGGGTACATAACTTCAGTTTATGTGTTTTGAGATTTTAAGTTTATTTAGCAGTTGTTTGGTCCTAACCCTGCAATGTTAAACCACATACTGACGGGATTTTTGTAACATACAGTGAAAACTTGAACATAGATGTAATTACAAAGATGATCACACACCATGGCAGTAACTTCCTCAACCCCGTAAAGCATACATAAGTGCAGATTCTAGCACTGAACCCTTAAATTGAAAAACATTGACCATTCCAGTCTATCAGCATCTTTCAATCAATCTCAGATCTAGCTTCTAATTTTCTTAAATTTGAACAAAGATGGTTTACCTCTTTGAGTACCTTATAGATTCTAGGGGGAAAATTACTTAGAAATTCATGTTTCGACAACATGGACTCAAAGAGCAATGTACCTTTACTCTATGGATCAGCCTTAATTTTACACAAGATCCAACCATGAGTTCCATGAATTTTACTTTAGAGCCAAGTTGAAACACATACAGCAAAAGCATTGTAGCTCTAAACCAAGGAGAATTGTATCAGATTAGTAAAAAGAAAATTCTTAAAACCATATGCGTGAGGCATTTTGAGAAACTTCCACAGAATGTTACTCTTTCTTAAAGCATTAAAGTACTACTTACAAAAGCCCAATGCATCCAGCTATTCACCAAAGTCAAAGAAAGTGTTATTCAATGTCAACATTAACACGAGCAAATGCCACACTTGCCCTAATCACTAGTTCATGGTTAACAAAGCTCATTATGACTACAAGAAATAATACGATACCCATATTAACAGGGGCTGTATGAGATTTGGCAAGTTCAACCAATTGGTTATGACAAGAAATTATATAAGCAACAAACAACCTATAAGAATACTTGATATAGGGTTGTCAACAGCAAATGGCGAAAAAAGTGCTGGCCTAAGTGAAGTCGGGTGCAATAAGTTTATGTGTGTTTTGGAAAGTGTGTATAATATGTTTAAGATATATAATTATGATAATGAACTCTAAAGAGTGGTCCAGTTTATCTACAAAACATGCAATTTTTTGGTGGCTAGTATGCATTACTTTCCCATAGTCCCATGTATGTTATTGGATACTCAAATAGTGGGAAATAGAAAGTATGATACTAACCCCTTTCTTACTAGTAAAGATACACATAGGCAAAAAAAAAAGTTCAAAATAAATGAAACTAGAAGGACTTCAATCAGGCAGGTCTTTTATGCCTATCAGTGCCCAGGTGCACCACACATGCTCCTGATGAATGAGCCTTGCCTAAAAGAGTCAGAGATGCTTCTGTTGTCTAGCAATAAGGCAGAAGGCATACACGAGCCTAGGCACACACCATAATAACACTGCTTGATAGGAACAGCAATTAAAACTAACCTCTAAAGATATGTCTAAATTTCCACTCAATGTCATGGAGATCCCTTGCAATGAGTTCCTGAGCAGGTGGTTGCTGCGAGAAATCCTGCAAAAACAAATAAGGAACACATCAGCACCCATAAAACAGTAACAAGGTAGAGATACAAGAAAGACAATACCAGTGGAGGAAAGACTTTCTCAGCAGCACGACGAGGAACAGAAAAACCACCATGGGTACTAGTATCACTTGCAGTAAGTGTCTTGCAAAAATAATTTGTTGGCTGCTTGCTTGGAATTCCCAACTCCATTGGAAGAAATGTATCCTTCTGCTCTTCCTATATTCAAACATAGATGAGGGAAGACCAAAAAGGTCCAGAATAGTATATTGAAAATTAAGAAAGCGATGCTTCTTACTGGTGTCAAAGGCTGTAGCGTCATTTGAGCATATACTTCATCTGTCTCAACATCAGCCTGAAATAACACATATAATCTGTTACAAGTCTTGAGGCACTCCATCACCGGAAAGGAAGAGAAGAGGAAAGTAACTGACATGCATGGTAACATTGTGGAGCTGGCATATCAACTGAGGAGGCAAATTAGGGTAATTTGGAATGTGGGCGTCAACCTCCTTGTTAGTGGTGGCTGCTACCTGGAATGTTATTTCATTTCATTTCCACTGTATTTTGTAAGTAACAAAAAGCAATGCCCAGAAAGAAAGAAAGAGAGATATGATTAAGCAAAAGAGACGAACCTGCTCGCTATGACCCTGAGGAAAGTAGACCACCCGGCTCCCCACGGTGGGGAGGCACACCAGTGGGCCAGCGCAGGCGTGCCATAGCTCTGAGTTCAAGCATTTGTTTTCCCCTAATAATTGATGAAACCAAATCAAAATCCATGAAAAATTATCACTTAATTTTTTTTTTAATTTCTTTTGTAAAGAAAATAAAGTACCTTCATGAGCGGCCTGCTGACCCAGGCCTGAAGCAGAAAGCTTCATATCAAAACTTAGCTTTTTGTTTGGAAAAAGAGGAGAGAAAGAGGGGAATTGAAGTGTTACTCTAAATTTACAAGTTCCAACAAAAATCCTAACCCTCACTCATATAGCAGAGGAAATGGAAACCCTAAAACTCTTAAAAATAAGAAAGAAAGCGGGAAAAGGGAAACCCATTTTTAGATCTTTGGGTTGAAAAGTAGGAGAAGAAGGAGATAACAGAGTTTCCTCTTCTTCTTCCAGAAAAGCACCATCGCCACGGATACTGAGTATCGCGATCACCTCACACAAGCTCTGAAAAACAAAAGAAGCAGAAAAGAAAAAAAAATCTAAAAGGTAAAGAAGAAGAGTGTATTTATAGGGAAGCCGACCAAAGCAGGAGTTGGAGCAGTACGTAGAGAGAGAGTTCGGAGGAGAGACAATCTGAGCCGTTGGCTCATCCGTACGGAAACATCCTGAACGTTCATTGCAGGTCTGATATGACAGCAGAGCATGTGCCACCATCGCTGTCACAAGTACGGATTGTGGTATTAATTAATATTATTATTTTCTTTAAATTTTTGAATGTTGATTGACGAGAGTCAACATCCAAGACTCAAAAAAGCCATGGATAGAATTCAATTATTCAATTATTCAATTATTCAATTCAAGGAATGAATTCTTTTTTTTTTTAATATAAAAGGGATGGTTTAGACTTTAATATAACTAACATTTCAAATCGGTGAAACTGTTTTTTTCTAAACCAATGTATCCTTTTATATTTTTTTACCATTATTTTTTCTGATCCTCACTTTTAATAATGTAATTTTAAAATTTTAAATTTGAGTTTATCAATATATTTAATATTTGTTAGTAACGAAAGGTTCCCTTATCATTCAGTAGCTTTGACTGAGGATTTCAACTAATTTGTTTTTATCTTCATCTTAATTATATTATTAGTTATTAAACTATGATAAGTTTTTGTTTGTTCATTTAATAAAAAAATTACAATTTAATTACTAAATTTCAAAAGTCATTTAAGTCATAAAACTATTTAAAAAATTTTATTTAAATAACTAAGCTATTAAATTTATAAAAAAAATCCGCAAATGAGCTCTAAGCAATGATTCGACGGTTAGTATGATGGTTCAGTACTCATCGACGAGTAAAAAAATATACCTTAGATCCAAGTCAATTTAATAGTTAATGTCCAAGATTAAAGAAAAAAATAACTAAATTCATGACGTCCAAAGTTGTTTCATAAAAAAAAGTTAAATTGTAGAAGAGAAAAAAATCTTTCGATTGTCGCATTAAATGCAAACGAAGAGAGCCATATAACATCGAGTTTAACAATTCGATAACTTAAATAAAAACTTTTGAATAATTCAGTAACCAAATTGTAACTTTTTTTAGTTAAGTATTAAAAACAAAAATTACCCATAATTTAGTAACTAATGGTGTAGTTTATTTTAAATTTTGTAGGGATAAAGAAATATTTAGATTTCAAATTTGACATTTTTTCTCACTTTGGTCTATGAACAATTTTTTCTGTATTAATCTTGGAACTTGACAACTTTTCTTAATTTGATCTTTAAATTTGGATTCCCTTAGACTATGATGATATGGCACTTTAATATTGTGTCATAACATCACCTATTTTTTTAATATATTTTTGTAACCACCTAATTAATGTTGGAAAAGTTAAGTTCAAACTGAAATTAATAAGATGGGTTGCCTGGAAATTTAATTGGGAAAATTATAAGTCAAATAGGGGTTAAGAAATGAAAACTTGTTAGTGAATAAGCTGATTAATTCATTAATTAGATAGTACAATGATTAAATCGCAAGTGTTTTAAATTATAAAATTTAATTGAAGAAATATTAGAGAGTCTAATTGAGTAACTAAACCTAAGACCAAATGGCAATTAATCCACATAAAGGATGGATTAGCGGTCTTCAACCTTGTGAACTTATTGATCCCACCATAAATTAATCTTAAGGCTTAATGGCAATTAATTTTATAAGTGATCTTAATTAATTAAAACTTAGTGTATTAAGATTAGGGGTGTTCAAAGAACGGTTAATCGAATCGAACTAGTATTAATCGAATTAACTGAAACCATTGAATTTGTTCTTAATCTTAAAGGATTAATGAATACCACCATAGTGTAGTAAGATTTGATATAAATTCATTGTGAAATTATACAAGCTAATAAGTTTAGGTATATTGTTAAAGAAGAAGCCATTGAATTTGTTCTTAATCTTAAAGGATTAATGTGATTGGCTTATTTTTATCATTTATTTGGAAATGGAATAGTTGAAATCATATTAATGAGAATGACTTGCGGTCACAACCGATGCCAACTATTTCCTAGAAAAAGGAAACAATGTCCAAAAAGAATGTTGTAAAATAGACATTTGCACATGTTAGCTTATGAATTGATTAAATAGTAGAGATTTAATCTCTAATTTATGATAATGAATGTGAGAAAATAATTTTCTTTGTTAGTAATACTACAAATAAAATGAGTTTCAGCCCTATTATTAGACATCGATAATGGGAACCCAACTTTTAATTAGTAATCACTAATTTTAAAGCTCAATAGGTAAAAACAAGTTATTATTATGTGTCTATGATGCACTAGTAAAACTCATTCTAAAAACACGTTTAATGGAAACTAGTGTAGTCCATTGCGTATAGAGGATGAGTTTGAATACTCTTAATGGAGTTTACTGTTTATTGTTTGGAGACATTAAATGAACTTTGTCTATATAAACAAAAGAAGTAGTGTCGCTTCCACAAGTAGATGTGAGGTCTTTATTGTAAATGATTGGTATGAACAACCATGTTAGTGCTAAAAGTGAACAACCTCTGATAAAAATATAAATGAATATAATGTATGGTGTATTTCAACTTCTAATACCAGGAGTTGTGGTTCAATCTTCAGACACTAACAACTTTATTAGAACTCTGATATATTTATGCTAATTGATGGTTCAAATCGAGAGATAACATCTTAGATGCATAATATATGTTTGCATGGAAGACTATAAAGTAAGATACCAACATTTTAAACTTAGGGGAGATTGTTAGTAGTTTATAATGCTAGTAGGAAATAATATTTTATTATGTAAAAGAGTCTAATAATTTATAATTATTGATCAAATAGTTGTGTTGTAAAGACATAACCTTTGCATGTATTGTTATCTTATAGAGATATAACTTTATGTAAAGTTGTCTAGTAAAATAACGCAATCATATGAAAACGTATCTCATTAAAAGATATATTCCTATAAAAGGGTATATCATGGAAAGATACACCTATTGGATCTTATATAAAGGACTTTTCTATTAGTCATTTAGATTGTTCTGCTTAAAATGTTGATGGCATTTTAAAGCCTTAATGAAAGTATTCTACACGCCTCAAAGTTGTTATATTTTAGTAACTTCATTTTTTTTCTAACATTTCATTCTCTCAAATGAAATAGTACCCCACATGATAGGGTGAAAGAAAACACTTTATATTTGAAAAACTAATATCTACTACATAATATTTGGGTTCACGGTGCAAATAGTTTGTAGTTTTGATTACAACACTCACATAAACTTTATTTGGAGAATTTTTTTGTTAGATTATGTAACACCCTATACCTGGCCCAGTTATCGAGGCTGAGTAACAAGACTCTACACCACCGTCTCGTTACTCAACAAAGCACAAAACATCTCACTAACATGCGATTAACATCATAATCAAATAACTATATGAGGTTTAAGTCTAATCTCCCCTAAACGAAGTTAAAATTCGTTTAAACATACAATAATTGACTTTAAAACAAGTAAAAAGCTTGTTTAAAGCCCATTTAACATAAATGTCTAAAAGTTAATGTAGGTATCGATACTCATTTGATAGTATCGGTATCGATTAGAAAATTGATGTAATGCCCCAAAATTTTTACATTTGATTTGTTAAACTTTGTCATAAGTTAAATGATTTGTTTTAGCGGTTTAGGACCTTGATTGTGTGTTTGAGGTCTTAGGTTCAAGTTTCACTCTTGGATAATTTTGATTAATTTTTTACTTGGCCCTTATCTATGAACTTTTGACTGAAATTTAATTCCCCTACAAATTTTGACAAGAATGAGTCTCTTGATTCAGTGGTTAAGCTTCTACATACCTTTGGTCTTATGTTCAAACCCTTGTGTGAGTGATTGAGTATATTTAAAAGGAGTTGGGTGGATTTAGAATTTTAATCTATTGGGTAGTATGGGAATAAAATTGGTTTTTCTTTTTTTGTTTTATCTTTAAAAAATTTAATCCCAAAAAATATCTCCCCATTCCCTTTTCTGCTTCACAGTTTTCCCTCTATGCACGTCTAACTTCTTTTGGTTTTTGGGTTTTCTTTTATTTCTTTCTTGTAACAGTCCGTTTTCAGTGAAATCGGAACAGTATTTTCGAGATTACAAATCCGAGGCAAAAAGAAATTTTATTTTTAAAATTATTGCATAGTTTTCATCATGATAGGAAATATGTATAAAAATTTTGATAAGAAAATTTTACCAATTTCATGTTTAATTACAGAAAGGACCAAATTGCATAAAATGCAAAAGTTAAGTTCTAGTAGCTATAAGTATCAAATAGCTATGGAATTCAAAACTTGAGATCCTTATATTGTAATTAGACCATTAAGAGAAGTTAGTAGATATTTCTTGATGATTCATCCATGAAAATTTAGAAAAAGAAAAGGACTAAATTGGAATTTGGAATAAATAAAGATGATAATAGCCTAATATCATCTTATTTCATCATCTTCTTCCCCAAAAATTCTATGGAAACCCTAAGAAAGAGAAAGAAAAACAAACAAGCCTAATTCGGTAAGCATTCTTGTCCTGTTTTTAGTAATTTTCATATTTCCGATATCGTAATAACTTAATCTATTTATTTTGGGGATTAATTTGCAAAGTTATTAAAGTATTAAAATTTTTCTATGGATGAATACACTGAAATTTTGAAAATTATGGTAGAAAATGAAAGGTTGTTGATAGATAAACAATTTTTATAAAGTGAATTTTGATGAAATTGTGATTTAGGGACTAAATTGTAAATATGTAAAATTCATAGAAAATTTCTGATTTTTGTGAAATACATGGCTGTAAATGTTATATGAAAAATTCAGCTAGGCTTGGATTAAGGATTAAATTGCATGAATTTCATTTTCTGAGCTTAGAAACGAAATTGGAATTAATGAAAAGTATAGAGGCAAAATGGTACTTTTACCTAAGATGTAAATTGGATTGATTTGAAGGTGAAATGTAATAAATTGATGATTAAATTCATTTATATAGATCCAGAAATACCAAATAAGGAGTAAGATCGAGGAAAAGAAAAAGTTTCAGATTAGTAGATTCTTATATACGAACAATTATCGAGGTAAGTTCGTGTAACTAAATTGTTTATATTTATATGTTTGATTTAAATGTTGTATATATGAATTGTGTAATTGTCAATTTCATGTATATGTGAAATTGATTGAATATCTGATAATGCCTGATAAATGTTTAATTCCGTTTGAACAAAAGAAAATCGATGGATACAATTTTTCCCGTAGTGGTTGTGATCCTGCATATGTTGCGGACACACTATAATTCAAAAGAGTATCTAGATTTATGGCACTCTCGAGCTTACCGTTATAGCTCTTCGAAGCGTCTTTATAGGTTGTGGTCTTGCATTTGTTGTGGACACACCTTAGCTCTTATGAGCATCCCGATTATAGGCTCTTCGTGAGCTTCCTATTAAATTGGCTCTTTATAAGCTTCCCGACAGGGCTCGCTTGAACTTTCTGATATATAGCTATCCGGAGCTTCCCGTTACATGGCTCTTTGTGAGCTTTTCGATAGGCTCTTCATGAGCTTATTGATATGGTTCTTTGTAAACTTCCCAATTATGGCTCTTATGAGCTTCCAGTTATATAGCCTAGATAAGCTTCCCGATTATGGCTCTTATGAGCTTCCAGTTATATAGCTTGGATAAGCTTCCCGATAATCTCTTTGTGAGCTTCCCAAAATGGCTCTGTGTGAACTCCTCGTGATAAGGCTGGAGAGTGTGTTTCCCCGTTATGTGCTCTAATGAGCACCCTTGTATATGAATTAACAGATCAGTGATAAGTACACCTTGTGTGTACTACTCGAATATCCATCGATATTTCAAAGATTCAACGGACAAAACTTTTGATGTGAAAAAATATGATAATTAAATGAAATATATCTTGATTATCCTTAAAATACCTGGAAATGTTTGTATGATGAGCTCATCTTTTTTTTTCTTGATAATCATATAAATTTCATGACCAACTTGTTTGATGAAAGTATGGGTTTAAGCAATTGACCAAACTGTTTTTAGATGCATGTATGTATACTTACATTGAATGAACATGATTGGTAAATTAAATTATTGTTATACGAACTTACTAAGCATTAAATGCTTACTCTGTTCATTTTCTCTGTTTCACAGTACTCGAAAGCTTGTAAAGGTTGGAGCGGGTCAGGGCAAGATCATACTATCCTACAACTCACTTTGGTATAAATAGTAAAACTACTTTTAATATAATGGCATGTATAGGCTAAAATAGATCAAATGATGAAATATTTTGGTTGTAACAAGCCATTGGAATGGCTAGTGTTAATCATATTTTGGTGTGTGTATGAAATGGTTGAATGACGGGAGACACATAAATACATTAATTGTTTCATGAATGCATAAAATATACTCATATTTTTATATGGTCAATTAGGTATGATCAAATACTTGGTTCAATAGGGTGTTGTATTGAACTTGAAATTTGCTTGATTCATATGTCTTGAATTGGTTGGTGAATATATTGGAATATTTATGTAGGTGGAAGACAAGTTTGGGTGAGAAATAAGGCTTAGAAATGGCCTTATTTTGTCCATACGGGTATATGGCTGGTCGTGTGACCTAAGTCAGAGAGTTACACGGGTATGAACACGGGCTGGGACACGGCCGTGTGCCTTACATCAAATGCCCATACAACTTAGAACATGAGCGTGTCATTCGGCCGTGTGAACCACAAGCCTACCCACACGGGCGTATGATCCCTGTATTTAAGAAAAAATTTGGAATTTCGAGAAAAATTCTCTGAGTTCCTGATTTAGTCTCGACTTGTTTCTAATGTATAAATTGGGCCTCGAGGGTCCAATTAAGGGACAGTACAATTGAATATGATTAGTTTCGAATATGAATAATAATGACATAAATTAACTGTATTTGTTCTGTACACTCCGATAATTCTTTGTAACCCTGTTCCGGCGATGGATATGGGTTAGGGGTGTTATATTTTTTCTCTATTCTTTATTTGTTTTTTTCCTCTTGGTTCTTTATATTTTCATCTCTTTATTTCTCATTATTGCGTGGGAAAGATTCTGCTATTCGATTTTGGTATCCTATTATTTGTTTATCGTATTATTTCATTCAACAGTATCAAAACTTTGTTGTTCTTCGGGTAAGTATAGTCGTTCTTATATTTTAAATATTATTGTTGGGTGTAAGTGTTATTTGAGTAACTTATGGTTTTGGTAATCGCAAGTCGTTGACTCAATTGTGTGAGGTTCTTGTTAGGCGATAATTGTGAAGCATTCGATCCACCACCAGCAACTTAAGCGTCGTTAAGGTTACTATTCTTTAAGAGGTAAGTGCGTGATTTATTATTTAGGATTGATTTCATTGGTTGGGTGGTGTTGTAGGTGTTTGAGATGAGTTAAAACCCGATTTTTCGATGTTTTATTATTGGTTCTCACAATTTAATTGTCGTTTTTAGGTTCTGGAAGTCTTGTGGCTGGTTTCGTATCAAAATCCAATCAGGTATGTAACAAAAACCCAAGAAAACAACAAAAGATGAAAGCCAAAATCTGCGCTATGTGAGCCACATGGGCATGTGTGAGACCGTGTGGGCCCAAATTTTAAAAATTTTCCCTAGAGTCGTATTCGTCATACGAGTCAAATGTAGGCCTTCCGTAGGGTCCGTACGGTATAAATTGGGCTTCAAAGCATGAGTTCTAGTGTTCTGTCAGTGGTAAATTCGATTTATGTACGCATGATTAATAAGCTCTATGTGTATAATATGTTATCTATTAAGCATAATCTGTATAAGTTGTGTATAATTTGTTATCTGTTAAGCATGTTCTGTATCTATTATAATAAGTATGCATGTCATATACGTTTTCGATATCTATTATTTCTGCATATGCGTTAGGGTGGGATATATGTTTATGAAGGAAGTGTGGGTAGCTTAATCTATTTTCTGTATCTAGTGGCTCAGCCACACACATATTTATGTTACTAGTGAATTATCACCTTAAGATTTGGCAGCTAAACTACAAATGTTTTGAAAAGTGACTCACAGTCACTAAGCAGTGTGTAGGGCTAAATGGATATATAATACCTAATATAGTGTGTAGGGATGGTCAGAAATGATGTGTAGTAGATAGGAGTAGCATTGTGATTCTATATCTGATATGTTCTATTTCTGCTCTATTTTAAAATATATCTAAATGATTTCTAAGAGCATATCTAAAATTAAATCTGTGCTTCTTTTTTTTATAATTTACACAATAAGCTCAACAGCTCATCTCTGACTGTTTACTTTCATGTAACCCCGAGACTTAGGAGGGGTTGGTGTGATGGGAGCTCGGTTAAACATTTTTATTAATTATCCTATTTTAAAGTTAGTTTATTCTGATACCACTAAATGTAACACCCCAAATCTGGCCTAGACATTACAATCAAATCTAGAGAAATTACATTAGTTTGTTTAAAATCCCAGAAGGTCTAATCCTAACTTTAGAAAACATAAGTTCTGAAAATATTAACTTAAGCAAAACACTTATACATTATTTTTGGAAATTACGCACATAACATATTTATTTTACAGAAAACTCCTAACCTGATCTCGTTTGAAAACTTCTGATTTCAATGCGTGTTTTGAAAATATAAATATGGTAAAACTTTTACATATTTTAGAAAAACTTATACTTGAGTACTTTTACATCACAGTAAAACTATCAAGTCATGTAGCAGATTTTTCCTTTTACTGATTTTAATTTTGAAAATCAATTTCGAATTTGATAAATCGTACGTTATTGTCGTTTTACATTAAAAATACCAAAATCCAACGAAAATGAACAGAAACCATAAAACAAGTTTACAAACCAAAAGATCATAAATAAACTAGTCATAATTTGATTTGTTTACTTAATCAAAAAATCAATTCGAGCTCTCGCACGCCATCCAATCTTAAGTCTGAAGACCACCTGAAACGTATTAAACAAACGAATGAGCTAGAAGCCCACCTCTGTCTATTTACTTTCAAATAGCCCCTAGACTTAAGACAGGCCAGTGCGACGAAAGCTCGGTTAAACATTTTTGTTAATTATGCTATTTTAAATTCTGGTTTATTTTGGTTTGGTTTTGTTTGACTGTTTTGAACATTTTGGGATTGTTTGGTTTTGGACTTTTATTTACTGTTTTAAACCGTTAATCGATTTTAAAGTTAAACTTCACTATCAACAAAATGTTGGATTTTTAAAACACAACTCGTGTTTTTTAAATTGAATTTAACTAAGAGTTTCGCTACAAATAAGTATGTTTTGAAAATATATATTTAGTTGATAGAATTTACGAATTAAATAAGAAAGATATTTTCACTAAATAAACCATAATTGTTTTTATTAAAATCTGGCGTTATTTCTACAAGCCTAATTATTTATGGATTTTCGAAAAGTATCATGGTAGCTTCTCCAGATCTGGCCATAACATCTAGGCCGGGTTTGGGATGTTATATTTGGTGGTATTAGAGCGAGGTTGCAAAACTCCGGCTGTGATTTTTGGGTTTCAAATTTTCTTTTACGAACATCATTTTAATTTGGAATTTGGAATTCTGATTTTGATATATGGTTATAAAATGTGAATCCGAGTCTCCGACATTAATCCAAGTAAGAAACTTATTACTTTAGTTACTTTAGATATATTTACTTTAGGTCCGTGGATTGGGGAATCCATAGGCAGTGCGAAGGCTTTGGTTTTTGCTGAAGCAACATAACCTTCAAATGGACTTCTTTATGGAGACTAAAGTTAATGAAAGACATATGGAAAAACTAGGAGGAGGTGTGGTTTTATGAATGGGTTTGAGGTAGGAGTAGAAGGTATGCGTGGTGGAATCTGTCTGACATGGAAAGAAGAAATCTAGGTCAGTTTAAAAACTTTCTCAATGAGTCATATTGATACGTTAGTGAAGAATGGAGATTTACAGGGTTTTATGGGACACCTTATATACAACATAAAACTGCCTCATGGAACTTGCTAAGAACATTGGGCCAATAACAGGTTCATCCTTAGCTAGTGAGTGGGGATTTTAATGAAATAATGTATTCTTTTGAAAAAAGGGAAGGGGAAGGCCAGCCGAGGGAGGAGAAAAGAATGGCAACATTTCGTGAGGTTCTAGAAGAATACCAACTTATAGATGTGGGATATACGGGAGCATGGTATACATGGAAGAGAGCGAATCTACCGGAAACAAATATTAGAGAAATATTAGATAGGGGTGTTGCAAATGAAAAATGGATGAAACTTTTTCCATGAGGCAATATACATCATTTAATGTCCTTGCTTTTAGATCATTGCCTTATTTTTATCAGCATAACTAATAGAAACGTTTTCAAGAGGACCCTAAGATTTAAATTTGAGGCCTGGTGGACCATGAAGGAATCGATTAAAGAGGAGATTAAGAAATCATGGGAGTCATCAAGCGGATCGATTTTTGAAAAAATTGAAAGACTGCAAATTAGTTTGACAAGATGGGCAAAATTAGTAAAGAAGGGATGAGATGGGTTGAAGCACAAGCTCACAAAGGAGTTAGAAAATTTAATGGAGAAAGAAAGAGATGATGATACAATGGCACAGATAACCGATACGAGAATTCAACTTAATATGGAGATAGATAAAGATGAAATATATTGGGAACAAAGAGCACGGGCCAATTAGCTTCAGTTAGGGGACAAGAATACAACCTTTTTTTTACAAATATGCCTAAATTCGGAAACGAATCAACACAACAAACAGGCTAGACACAGACGATGGAAAGGAAATTTTTGAGGAATCAGAAATAAATGAGACTGCTACATAGTGTTTCGAAAATCTATTTTCGACTAATAGAGTAGAGACTTTATCCCATCTTTTAACAGGCATTGATAATAGCATTTCTTCAGATATCAGTATAGCTCTATTAACAAAATATATGGTAGAAAATGTCTTTTTTGCAGTGAAAGGAATGAGATCTACTAAAGCACCAGGCTACGGTGGCTTCCCGGCATTATTTTTTCAAAAATTCTGGCACATTGTGGGTAAAGATATCAAAACTTTTTGCTTAGGAGTTTTGAATGACAGTAAGGATTTCGAATCTTTAAACCTAACTGAGATAGTGCTTATTCCAAAAATCTCCAATCCCACAAGTCTTGTTAATTTCAGACCTATTAGCCATTGCACAGTTATATACAAAATTGTAGCAAAAAAAATTGCTAATCGTTTTCAAGAATTTATTGGAAGATGTATTGATAATGGTCAAAGTGCATTCGTTCCGGGAAGGCTAATATCTGACAATGTGCTGATAGCTTATGAAATTCTACATACGTTACGCCAAAAACGAAGGGGGAAAAAGGGATTCATGGCAGTGAAGCTAGACATGAGTAAAGCTTATGATAAAGTTGAGTGGGCATTTTTAGAAGAAGTAATGCTTCGTATAGTATTTGTAGAGGAATGGGTGTCACTAGTTTTGAGATGTATTTTTACAGTCTCTTATGCAGTGACATCAATGGGAGTAGAGGCAATGTTTTCAAACCTACTAGAGGACTCCAACAAGGTAACCCACTTAGTTATTTTCTTTTTCTGATTTATAGTGAGGGATTTTCGTCCTTGATCAGGCTGGCAACAAAAGAGGGTTCAATAAAAGGAGTTAAGGCTAACAGAAGAGGACCGACGATTTTACATTTATCGTTCACAGGTGATTGTATTTTGTTTGGTGAAGCTACAGACAGAGGAACAAAGATTTTAAAAGATATTTTGATGGAATATGAGATTTGCTCCGGCCAATGCGTGAATTTTAATAAATCCACGATTTTCTTTAGTTCTAATATAGTGGAGGGGACAAAGAAAACACCTTGAATGAAATGGGAATGAGGCGCTCGACAAATATGGAAAAAATATTTAGGACTTCCTAATGTGGTAGGAAGATGAAAGAAAGAATCTCTCCAGAACCTTAAGGATAGAGTTAAGCAAAGGATTGAAAAATGGAGTACAAGACTTCTATCTCAATGGGGAAAAGAGGTTTTCATAAAATTTGTATTTCAAGCAATACCAACTTATGCTATGACATGCTTTCTTCTACCAAGATCACTATGTGGGGAGCTTGAAAATATTTTTGCTAGATTCTGGTGGCAAAAAAATAAAGGAAGGAAATAAATTCACTGGTGCCAATGGAAAGTTATGTGTAGCCCTAAAGAGAAAGGGTATGGGTTTTAGAAATATGCTCAATTTAATATTTCCTTATTAGCTAATCAAGGGTGGAGGATTATTAATAACTAGAATGCTCGCATTACGCAAGTATTTAAAGCCAAATATTTTTCGAATGACCATTTTTTAAATTCCCGTCTGGGAAATTCTTGATCTTATGTGGGGAAAAAAATTTGGGCAGCTAAAGCTATATTGGCAAAATGACTATGTTGGAGGGTTGGTATGGGTACTAATATATCCATTGATAATGATTTTTGGATTCCAGATGCAATTAATTTTAGATTATCTACAGCGATCAATTCTATGAGTGATTTTAAAGTAAATGAGTTTATTGATAGCAATAATAGACTTTAGAAGAGGGAGCTGGAAAATAGTACCTTCACAGAAGAAGACACTGGAAGAGTCCTTCGGATCCCCTTGGCATGAACACCTTACGAGGACTTCCTCATCTGGGGGAGAAACGTCGGGTGATTCTCAGTCTAAAGTGCCTATAAACTATTACAGAGTTCTGATGAAAATCCTAGAGCTTACATTGTACAAACTATCTACAGGAAATTTTACAAAAAAAACTTTGGAGCCTAAATCTACCAAAAAAAATAAAGATTACAATCTGGAGACTCTCATGGAATTATTTGCCTACAAAGGTAAATATGCAGTACAGGAAGTTGGCAACCAACACAAGCTGCCCCCGATATGGAGAAAGAGCTGAAACAATGGACCATATATTCTGAGAAAATCTTGTTACAGTGGAAGTATGGACAACATTATCACTTCATAATATTTTAATGATTCAAAACATGGGCTTTGTAGAGTGGCTTACTTGGGTGTTTGAGCAGTTTACCCCTTGTCAATGTCGCCTTTTCTATTGTGCACTTTGGGCCCTATGGGGAGATCGAAGCAAAAGAATACATGAAAAGAGAGTTACTAATGGAAAGGAAATTGCAAACTTCATCAGTGAGTACATTACTGAACTTACTGGTTTCGAAAAAATCAGTAAGAATAACAGAAAATAGAAGATTGAGACACCCACCTTGTGAGTTCATCAAGATTAACTTCGACAGTGCATGCAACGGGAGTCAAAATCGTTCAGTTTCAGGTATTATGGTTAGAGATGCGGAAGGAAAAATTATTTTATCCTGCTCAGAGATCCATAATGGTATAACTTCTATATTTGCTGCTGAAGCAATAGCCTATTGGAAAGCAGTTCAAATAGGAGCTGAAAATGGATGGCAGTCAATCATCTTCGAAGGAGATTCCCTTGCAATAATAAAGATATGCAACACAAAGGGTCAAGATCGATTACTGGTAGGGGCATATATCTATGATATCCAACAGAAGATAAATGGTTATAATAATATCAGATTCAAACATACATCGAGATCTGCAAAAACTCTTGCACATATTCTTGCAACAGAAACTTTAAAAAGACAAAAGGAGATATACTTGGAAATGGAGGTCCTTGAGTACGCTAAAAAACAAAAAAAAAGGTTCGATTGGATGTGTGAACCAGACTAGGAAAGCTTCCAGAGATGAAGAAATGAAGAGAGAAAGCTTCAAAACAAAAAGGAAAATGAAATGTTTTGAAAGGAAAAGCTTTCTAAAGATTGAAATCGTCAACTAGGTAGTGAAATGATGGAAAGATGGGATGACAGAATTCAGCAAATTCTGATTGGGCACTGGTTCGGCGCATTAAATGCCGTTCTAGATTATTCTATACTAATATCTAGATATTTTGTTTAGTTTTTGGCTATCTGAAATCTTTTGGGCCGTTTATTTAAAGTTTTATTTATTTTATTTTGGGGCCTTCTGCAATCTTAGGCCGCTTTCTTAGGTTAATAGTTTTTTACTCTTATACTTTGTAGTTTGTTTTATCTTATTAATACAAGCCCGTCTGAATTAATTTAAAAAAAAGATATATTTACTTTAGTAGTTTAGTAATTTGTTAAGTTTTAGAAACTGTAGAGTATAAACTTTTCTTCTTTAGAAAAGAAACTGAGTTAACTTCAATAAAACTTTAGACTTAGGATTTTTAATAAACCTAAGTTAAACATTAGATTTTTGTTTTTTAGATAAATACTATGAATGCACGTGGTACAAACAGATGCAATATGTGATAACGCGATTAGTGTAATTAAGTGGCTTGCATTGAGTCCTTTACTCCGGGCAACGTGCCCAATCTGGAAATTAGCAAGTCTACTAAGACGCTAAAAATTTGAGGGCGGTAATTAAGAAATTGGGGATGTTGCTGTGTTCACGTTATGCTTAGAGATCTGTAAAGGGCCATTGAGGTCCAATCTGGATTTGTGGGTCAAGGTTAGTGACTCAGCGACTTCAGTCGAATGTGATCAAGGAACTGAAAGAGAGTAAATACTTAGAGAGCGAGGAAAAAGGAAAGGAATAAAGTGCAGAATAATAGAAGCTATAGTCCTATGACTTGAATTCACAACCTAGGAAACAGGCCGAAATAAACAAGCTTTAGTGGGTTGAGGCAGATGTGAATGTGGATCAGGTTTCGATTTGTGTTTTTGTTATAGGTGTTGTACTGAAAAATGTTAGCTGAAAACGAAAGCATGTTTTAGATGTGTATTTTTTGAGCATCATGTTAAGGATTGTTCATGACATTCTCTTAGTCAGTTGCAAGCTTCGGCTTAAAGTGGGAATTGAAGAATGGTTTGTGCAATTAGGCATTAAGAGGAATCGAGAAGCATCTGGTAGTAATACAGGTACATTTGTGATCCATGTCAAATGTACATTGCATTGATTAAGTGTTTGGTGGTACTTAAGTGTTTGGTTGTCGTTGGAGTTTCTGAGACTTTGGGATTGTGGAATCGTTAGTGTTATTTTTGTTAAAAGTTTCTGGAGACAATCCGAGTTATTGAGTAGGGAGTTCGTTGGAAATATTATCTGGATTGGGAGTGAAATATTGTTAGGTTTGCATTGGAATCAGAGTTGTGTAGTGGTAGTGTGGTGATCAGTTTGAATGAGAAAATTTTAAATTTTGTATGGTGTGACAGCGAGAATTTCGAAGATGAAATTCTTTTAAGGAGGGGAGAGATGTCACATCTCAAAATCGGGTTAGAAAAAGTTAGGTTCGTAAAACTAAGAGTAGGCACACCCTGATTTTTGAGTTAAGATTGTGAAAATTTTATTAAGTGAATAAATCTAGTTCAATGGTTGAGAGATGTTAGTAGTGTGTGCGAGGTTCCAGGTTCAAATCCTTTCGCTTGAATTTTTGCTATTTTTTCCCAAACCCCTATCTTTGAACTTGTAGCTTATATATTATTTTCTTGCAAGTGATGTCAATAATGAGCCTATTAGTTTAGTGGTAAGGTGTCAGTTTATTCTTAAGTCTTGTGTTTGAATCTCGTATATGTGTAAAGTGAGGATTATTTTTTTGATAAATATTTGGAAGAAAAAATCTGATGTGGATAAAGATAGGATTTAGTGGGGTAGTTTTAAAATTAGTGGTGAGGGATTTTCTCCTAAAATTCCTCTATCATAACTATCCCTCTCTCCCCGCACTCTCTCATATCCCATACTATTATTTTTCCCCTTTTTTTCACAATTTGATTTTCACTATTTTTTGCTACTGTAATTTTTTTGCCACTTTTTCCTCTATTGTTTTCTTTTCCCTTTTCGTCTTATTTCATACATTTTCTCTTAAACAGTTAATTTTTCATTCACTTTGAAGATTCCATTTGCTAAGGTGCTACAATGGCTTGTCACTACTGTTGTCATCTCTTCCTCTACTTTTTTTTCCGCTGGTAAGTGGTGGTTGTTAATTCTTTTTAGTAGTGTAATTGTTCCTCGGTTCACTTGGTTAAGTAGACTTTTTGGTATGATGGTTAGCGTAAGTATTGCTCATTGTGATGTGCATATAAGACTGGTTCGTGAGGCGTAGAAAGTTTTCCAGAGAGTGAGGGGATTCCCTATTAGGGCTATTGTCTGTTTGGGTAAGTAATTGAGTGCCTTGAAAGGGGCTGAATCATGATGTTCAAATCATTTGTTTGTTGGTTGTTGCATTGATTGTTGGTGTTTAATCATTTGTTTGTTGGTTGTTGCATTGATTGTTGGTGTTTAAGGCTAATTGATTCATTTTTAATGTTGTTCTAGGGTCTGGAGAGGTGTTGTACTATTGTGTTTTAGAATCAGTAAGGTGTGTAACGGAAAACTCAAAAAATAGCGAATGACACGAAATCGAAAACTGCACAGTCAATGACATACGATCTGGGCTATATGGGGAAGTGTGGCCCACAAAGGTGTATGTTAGATCGTGTCCGACATCGTGTGGACCACACGGGCTGGGCCAGTTGGGCCACGTCGGCCACATGGGTGTGTGGGCCCATTTTTTGAAAATTTTCACCCAGCCCATTAGACTTTAAAATTCGTAATTAGACCTCCTGTAAAGTCCGTTAGGCTTAATAATGACTCAAAAGTATGAAATATAATATTTTTCTATTGTATGTGATAAGGATATTAATTGTAGTTCAACTACAAGAATGTCTAAAATGTGAAATTCGTAAAGGGTTTGTGATCTGATAATTCTGTTCGCATGTTCTGATGTGAAAAACATGTATGACATATGTGCATCTGATGTCACTTAGTATTTGCATGTGAATTGGGGTAGGATATGATATATGTTTACGGAGAAAGTGTGGGCAGCTTAATCTATCTGTCGTATCTGGTGGCTCAGCCACACATATATTTCTGTTGCTAACCAATTATCGCCTTAAGATCTAGCAGCTAGACTATAAATGTTCTGAAAAGTGACTCACAGTCACTAAGCGGTATGTAGGGCGGGCGGGTATATCAAACCCTATATGGTGTTTAAGGATGGTCGAAGATGATGCGTAGCAGATGATGATAGGATTGTGATTTTGAATCTGATATGTTATGTTTCTGCTTTAGCACCCAAAAGTCAACTCTTTATTCTCCAACAACACATGTGACACATAATGTCGAGAATCAAGTTCATGAAGGAACCATGTCAACCAACCTTAAATAATTATATTAGAGATAACAAGAATACATTTTCTTAGCTTATTCTTCACTTTCTCACACTCGCTCAAGGTTTCTCTCACCATGATTTTAATGGTGCAGAAAATGATGAAACTAAGTTTAGAAACGAGTTTTCTGCAAGGTTTTAACAAGAAAGTAACCTCGATAGTGAAATTTCTTGAAAAAAATTGAGAAAATTTGAGAAAGATGATTTAAGAAAAAAAATTTCTCTCTTTCAAGTATAGACACATGGAAGAAGATAGAAACTTCTCCATCTTTTGTTTCTAGTCAAAGCTAACAAAAAATTTAAACATGTGACCTACATTGTCATGCAAAAAAATCCAAAAGTTTTGGCCATTCTTTTTTTTCACTAATCATATTTAATAATTTCAAAATATCTCTTAGTAACTATCATAGAAAGTCTAGAATACTTATTGATGGAGAAATATCACTTTTAGTCCCTTTCTGTTATCACTTCATATCAATTAATTCGGGACCTTATCGGTTTAACTTTGCATAATTGTTTCCTTATTGAGTTATTAATTCATTATGTTTGCTGACTGAATTACAGGTAAACCACAGACTTGATTGGGTTAGCGGATTGAGAGCTCAGTCACATTTTTTTTATCAACTATTATTATAATTAGTCAAGTTCAGTAGTTTCCAGATATTTGAATTTTTAAATGATAATTTCTAAAGTAAATGTTATGTTTTTTAAAATTATTTTTGGTTTGGAAGACTTTGAAACCAAGTGTTAGAAATTATGTTTTGAGAAATAATTGATGTGGCTCTCCATACTTGGCCTTATTGTCTAGGCTAGGTATGGGGTGTTACATTCTCCGTCGCCGGATTAGGGTTACAGAGTATTACAATAAAATTTTAAACATTTAACATTGCATAGAAACAATCATTCAAGTATAATTATAAATAAACAAATTACATTTGATTTATAATAAACATGCACTTACGGACCTTCAACTGAGTTTACGGAACCTAAAAATAGTTTGGGAACATTCTGGGTTCAATTCGGAACAAACCAGAAAAACTAGGAAAAATTTGAAAAATTCAAAAACATGGGTCACATGGTCGTGTGCGTAGACCGTGTAACTTACCGTGCCCGTGTAACTTAAGATCACATGGCCATGTGACACAACTGTGTAGCTTAGGGTCACACGACTGTGTCGCCGGGCCATGTACCTCTCTGTACCCGGGTGGACCAACCTGTACTAAAAAGAAATAAGACACACGGCTGTGTGACAGCCAGTGTCTTACGCTGTGTGCACCAAAATTTGCTTCTAAAACAAGGCATGTTTTACACCTATCTTGGGTATCAAGCCAAACTTAAAACAAACCTTTAAACATTACCAAAAACACCTTCAAATAAGTCAAAACATGTCGATCCTATACAACCTAAGTGCCTAACCAATGTGCCCTCATTGACACCACAATTCAATATTCACATACAAAGGTATTCAACCACAACCAAATCATACATTCATCATACTCAAATATTAAGAACCATCAATTGTAATTACCATATCATACCATACATCAACCCAAACAAAATGACTTAAATCATTCACTTCCAAAAGAGCTAATTTCATAGAACATATACATCAACTATATGCATAAGTATTGGCATAAGGACAATCTATACAATATCCACATATCATCCATTCTATAGACATAACTTTCATAACCAAATAGCTATATACAAAAAGACCTTTCCTAATAATACTAACATCTAAGGTACATGCCAAGACACAAAAAGAGCACATAACCAACGTTGATTTCGGGATTATCGCTGAATGTTGAGTCGACAATCAAAAATAGGTACCTAACCTGCATATAGAGGAATAACCAAATATCGACAAAATTTCAGAAAACTCCAAGAGCTAAACATATACTTATTAACCATAATTTATGTATTCATAACATATAATGTTCATTACCACATACTATATTACAAGAAATAGATTTAACAATTCTCAAATCATTCCATTATATAATATTTAGCCAAACATATTAATTGGATCGATTTTATGTAATCAACAATCATACCATTATTGGCACCTAGTACCTAATGGCTATACTGTAGTAAGGTTTTGCGCCTAGCACAAATCAGATATGTCGACAATAGTTGTGCCCTACACTTGTCGGTTAAACCAACAATGTTTTGCACCCAGCGTTGGTCGGATAAACCGACAATAGTTGTGCCCTGCATTGGCCGGATAAACCGACGATGTTTTGCGGCCAACGCTGGTCGGATAAACCAATGATATCATTAGTGTGCCTAGCACTGTTTGGTTATACTGATATTATAACTATTTTGATGTGCCCAGCACTAGCTAGATATACCGACAAATACATATGTAATTAATATATCTCTACAGTCTCTCATCTCAAAAATCAACCATTCGTATCAAACGACTATGATTATTTCTTTAATCTATTCCATAACCATGTATATATAACTCCATAATTCGTCACTTCGACCACTCAATTGATTAAATATATAATAGAATTAGATATCAAGTAACAATTAAATTAATTAAAGTAAATAAATAGAGTTCAAGTTCAAGGACTATGAACATACCAAAATTACGTTAACTTTCGTTGATCGAAGTTGATTATTTGAAAACTTTCTCATTCCCTCAGTTAGCGACCTCTTTACTAGGTTCATAATCTAAATACGATAATTAATTGCTTCAATACCATACAATATATAAACTCAGCCAATTCGTCTTATAATTCAAATCTTCACACATTTACCTTCAACAATTTAACTTCATTCAATTTAATCCCTTCTTCCACATTTAATCAATTACCATCTTTAAGTTCAATCTCTAGCTAACCGAAAGTTATAAGACCCCCAACAATCCCTAAACAATCAAAATTCTATAGTTCAGCCCACATTATTTTTAATTTCTATCAATCACATCCTTAGAGATGAATACTAGTAACAATTACTTCACAAAATAGCTAATTTGTACTATAATATTTATAAATTTCATCTTCAGCTGCAAATATATTTTACATTCCCAAAAATCAGTCCCTATACTTTCCTTAATTTATCAAATAAATCCCTAAATTAGCTTGGTCTAGCTTCAACGGTTTAAAAAATGTAAAATTCATTAAAAATAGAGGTTTAAAACCCTTACGTGCAAGGTTTCAAATGAACCAAAACCTCAAGCTTCCTCTCTTATGGTGATTTTCGATGGTCAATCTTTTGAGGAAGATGACTCTCATCTTTTAATTTTCCTTATGTTTATTTAATTTTTATTTACTAATTTTCCCTTAAAAATTAAAGAAAATTTCCTTAATTGCTAACCAAAACCGTCCACTACAGTAAAATAAGGTCTAATTGCTACTTAAGGCCATCAAAACATAATCTTATAGCCATTCAATACTTTCTACTAAAAATGAGTAACTTTAGCAACTTTCTCAAGTTAGACTTTTTACTTAATTAACTATTTAAACCTTAAAATTTCTCCATCAAATTTTTATACAACATTTATAATACTATTTAAATGCTAAAGAATGAATATATACTGACTCACTAGCCGAAATTGTGGTCCCGAAACCTTTACTCCTGACACAACTAAAAATAGGTCGTTCCAATATCGTTCTTCAAATTTTCTTCTATATTTATATATACTAAGTCCCGTAATAGTACCATTTGTTATACTGGAAAATTTTGGGGTGTTACGCACACTTTTTGACCATAACTTTTAATAAATAAGTATATTATTACAATTTTAATTAAAATTTTATAACAACTAAATTATTTTTTATAATATACTTTTTGGTCATAACTTTAAAACCTTTATAAGATTTAAATAATATAATTTTTTTATAACTTTATAAAATACTCATAAATTATTTTTTATAGATATAATCTTTTAGGACATGTAATATTACTTTAGAATTTTTTTTGTCATAACCATTCCAAACACTCAAATATGTTCATGCTTATAATATAATTTTCATAACTTAAATTTGCATAAAAATAATTTTTTTTGGTGAATTTGAGAATTGAAACTAAATACTGATTACAAAGACTAGCCCAACCCCCCAAATAGGGTTACTTGACCAGCCTGTCGATCTCCTGATTGTCTCATCTAGAAATATGTGAAATACTCCAATGATTAAACTGTATCAGCAGTTGAAAGATTCTTCTTATCACGGCCGAGTTAGATCTTCACTTAGGCATCTTTTGAAAAATCTTAGCTGCTTCAAGTCTATCAGCCTGAATAGTCACGTGATCATAGCCCAATCAATTAAAATGCTTAAACCATCTAAGATTCCCCAATGTTCAGCCTCAAACACTAAGAAACTTCTCAAGAATCTATTGAAGACAAATATCCAATCCCTATTTTGGTTTTTCACAATTCTCCCTGTAACATCAGAATCACTCTCATATATGATAGAGCCATCAATATACAAACACGCCCAGTTCCAAACCAAATGTGTGCAGGAGTAATCTGAGTCGAACAAGTTAGGGTCCTACAAGACGAGACAATGTTTTGCCTAGCTATATGAAACTTTGATGGAGTCAACATTACTCCAAGAAATACTCTGTAATAGGAAGAGATTACGATTCTTCCAGATACACCAAATAATAATCCCAAAAAAGCATTGCCAATCAACCTCACCAAAACAAAATTTATGACGGTTCTGTAAGTTTGAAGTGAGCCAATCCAGCAGATTTTCAAAATAAAATATGTCTTGTTGATTAGAAGGGATTAAAAGATTTCAAATGTTTCGCGCTGCATTACAAACCCTAATAACATGTAATACATCTTTTAAGATATGTCCACGAACCTTAGACATTGAACTGTGCCCTAGACCTCGATGAACTCTTTCCACATTAGTCAACAATCTCTGCTTGAACACAAGCCAAATGAAGAATCTAACCTTTTGAGGTCCTTAAAAATTCTAAGGAAATTGCCATATATTTTCATTCGGTTTCCAAGATGATTCCCGAAGTTAACCGTAAACACGTTTAATAGAAAAGGAGCCTGTTGAGTTGCCTCCCCATATAATTCTATCAGTACTTACTGCCAAATGCGGTGGGGGAATCCATGTAATCTTACAAACTATCACCTCAGACAACCAGAGCCAGACCATATCCAAATTCCAAGTTCCATTATCGAGTACCATATCAATCAAAACGCAGTCCAAATTAAGGTTTGCATAATTAGAAAATCATATTAACAAGAGGCCCCATACCTGGTTCCCACGGATCCTGCCAGCATCTGACACTTTTCCCATCTCCTACTGACTAAAGCAGATTCTCTCGAATAAGTGGCCAAAGTTTTGTAAGAACTCTCCACATAAATAAACTTCTGCTGCGTGATAGTGAGTCGGGCAAACCCTTTCTAACCCCAGATTTAGCTCGGAGAATCTGAACCCTAAGAGGTTTAGAATCTTCCACAAGTTTGTAACCCAACTTCATTATAAACTATATGTTGTGATCCTAAAGCTTCCGAAAACCAAGACCTCTACGATCATTAGGCTGACAGATATCATCCCAACTAACTAGAGCCATTTTCCTGCCACTATTTAAAGATTTCCATACAAATTGACACACCATACATTCAATTTTCTCACACAAACCTTTGGGTATCAACATTGATGGCATAAATTAATTAGGGATCGCCAGTAAGACTGATTGAACTAGACCGTACCAGCTAGAGATAATCCCAACACTACAATTTTCTCTAAAACTTGCCAACAACAAACAGCAAAGTGTTACTCTATCATGAAACAAGGGCACACCCAAATATTTTCCAAGATTATGGGCTTTTTGAAAGCCAAGAAAACTGCAGAATTTATCCCCTATATCCTCACTTACTCCATCTGAGAAGCAGATATTAGTTTTATTAGCATTAATCTTGTGTCCAGAAAAAACATAGAAATTGTCTAGGATTCTCTTCAAGATTATGGCTTAATCCTCTTCTACCTTGGTTAACAAAATGAGATCATCTGCAAAAGAAAAAGGTGAGATAGGGGAAAGCTGACCAATACAAGCTAATAGGTCTCCAACACCCCAAATTGATACTTGAATGGATACTGTGACCGAACATTATATGCAAAGTGCAACACCCCCTAACCTTTATCCATCCCCGGAACAAGATTACCGGGCATTACCAGTCAATTCAGTTCGATCACTTTAATAAATAAGCCAGTTCCTACCATATACTATTACTAAATCTAAATTTACTTATTTCATCCTTACATTGACAATCCAAAATGACACACATAGACATTTTAGGTACATGCCATTACCAATAATTAATATACCTTATCACGTTGAGTTCGGGATCGGCCTAGGATGCTGATTCAACGATCTGCTTTAACCTATCTTGTGCACAAAAACAAACCGTACGCTGAGTATGAACTGGGTGGTATTTCTATAATCCAAACATTAAATAGTAAAACATACACTTAATATCATTTAATGATCATAAATATTCATTTATTCATTTCATGGATAAATTCTTTACAACTCATTCAATCTTTATCATTTATTAGCCCAATTAGCTTTTCAAATAAATTCACAGTCATTTAAATAATAATATTTTCCATTCATATGTCTCACTTATGCTTCTGTTCACTATTCAATATCAGTAAATAATTTTCAGTATTGATCAATTTTTCAGTTTCATTCAATAACATTCAATCATTCGATAACAACTAGTCGTTCAATAATATTCAGTCACTCTTTAATAGTCAGTTATTCAGTAATGATAAATTATTTAGTAACAGTCAATTATTCAGTAGCAGTCAGTTATCCATTAACAGTCAGTTATTCAGTAGCAGTAAGTTATTCAGTACCTTTATTTACTCCTATTAACATGACTCGAATTCAGACAGAAATACGGATTCAACCCACACACCGGGATAGCATACAGTGTTTCATCGGCCGGAGCCGGAATACACCGTAACTGTAACGGTAACAATAATAGTAACGATAACAGTAGCGGTACACAGAGTACCTCATCGGAACAAATCCGGAACAGTAACAGTAAGGTACGGAGTACCTCTTCGGAACGAATCCAGAACAGTAACTGTAAGGCGACACTTATAGTGCCTCATTGACTCAAGATCGAAGTATCCCTGAACACTTCCATTCCTATGGCATGCCAATTATATCCGACTAGCCCGATACTGTTAATAGGGTATTCAATTCACTTTCAATTTTTCCAATCAATTTACATTTTAATTAATCACATAAATTCATAATTCAATACGATTCAATTCACTTTTCAATAACAAATATTCCAAATTCTACATTAATCACATATTCATATTTATTTCATCACATTCCCAATCAATTTAAATTTCAATATAACATACATTCAATATTCAATTTCCACATCAATCATATATATATCCATATAAATTCAATAAATTTATCACATACCAAATTAATCCATTTCAATTGTAAAACACAATACAAATAATTCTCACCTAAATTACTTACCATAATATTTAATCAAAATACAACAATTAGTAATTAAATTCACTTTTCAATTTCAACCAATATTCACTCCAATTCAAATAATCATCTCGATGCACTTACCATAAATATTAAATAATAATTCAAAAATTAAATATTAAGTTCGGATTATAGAAATACAAACAGTAATTTTCGAGCTAATCCTCGTTGACTTTGTCTTTTCTTTTCTTAGCCGAGGTTTTCTGGCACATCGTTAACTATTTAAATTCCAAGCTTTAAAATCCCTATTTCCCCCTTTTCTTTCTTTCCTTTTTCCTTTCTGTCTCCCTTATTTTTCGTTTCTATTCTCTGTTTCTTTTTTTGTTTTGTTTTGTTTTATTTCATTTCTTATACATTTATATATATATACTCATTAATAATAATAATAATAATAATAAATATCTTTTTATTAAAAAATATTTATATTACATTAATCACCTTTTAATTAGTTTGTCATATAAAAATCTTATATAATAATTATTAATATCTTTTACTTAATAACAATAAATAAATAATAAATATCTATTTTAATAAACAATACATGTATTACAATTATATTATACATATTATTACACATGTATTTTATCTCCACCCTACATTTGTCATAATTCAATTTATTTGATAATAATAATAATAATAATAACAATAATTTAATAAATATCTATTTAATACACAAATACATATATTACAATGTACACTTATAAATATTTTTACATTTGTATGTTATCATGACCATCCATTTGTCTTTCTTTTATTTATTTATCATACAAAAATCTTATAATATAATTAATATAAATTATAATTTATTTTGATAACAAGGATAAATACTACAATTGTACACATATATTTTTGTACATTTGTACAATATCAATATCATACATTTGTACAATATCAATACCATACAATTGTCATACTTTCAATTTATTTACTAATAAAATCTCCTAATATAATATTATTTAATTAATAATTATCTTTTACTTAATTTTTAAGTAAATAAATAAATATAATACAAATGTATATATTCACATTATTACAAATGTCACTATCTAATTTGTTTATTACACAAAAAATCTCACAATTTAATTATCTTATCTAATAAATATCTTTTACTAATTAAATAAAATATCACAAATATATATATTTCTATTAATACACTTGTATTAAATCACTATCATACATTTGTCTTTATTAACTTATTTCATAATAATAATAATAATAATAATAATAATCTAAATTAAATCATAAAAAAAATCTTTAGATTTTTACGTTGCTTTGCCACCTCATTTATGCTAAATGGTCTAATTTCCATTTTAGTCCTTTTTTACTTTCTTTTAATCTATAATTAGACTTTTACCCTTTATTCAATTTAATCTTTATACCTAATTAACCTTTATTCACCTATCCACAATCTAATTAACCTCACAATCAACTTCGTAAATATTTCTAATAAATATTTACGAATCCATTTTTCAGAAATAGAAACCCAAAAATACACTTTTCTGATAACCGTAAAATTCGGGTCGTTACACACAGATTGAAAAGGTAAGGTGAAAATGGACATCCTTGGCGTACCCCCTAGCCGGTCGAAACTTCTGGGTTGGTGTGCCATCCCACAAAATCTGCATAGTGGAAGTTTTGATAGCAAACATAATAACATTATTTAAAAACTTCAAAATACTTGCAGCTTGGAGAGATGCTTCAATGAACTCCTATCGCAAACAATCATATGCTTTCTCGAGATCAATCTGGACTGCAATCCAGTTAATAGACTTTCACTTGATCTTCATGGAATGGAACACTTCTTGGGAAATAATATTATTATCGGTAGTGCTCCTTCCCCTAATAAAATCAGTCTACTCTTGGCCAATAATTTTTAAAGTTAAATTATGTATGAGTGTTTAGAAAGTCGTAAGGTAATTGGATTTGAGTCTAATTGCTAGAGTAAGAACTCCAATTCTCACCCTCCCCCTAAGAATAGGAAAGCGTAAATGAGGTACTTCAGTTACACCTAATTTAATGGGTTATACAAATTACAATGGTTATCCAAACATGTCACTCATGTGTAATTACAAGAAATTACACACAAATTCAATTCCTAGATATCTTTTCAAACAATACCTAAATAACTCAAGAAAACCAAAAGATATTCAACTTTTTTTTCCTTTCCTTGCTTAAATAAAAAAAAAGTTATCCAAAGGGCATTCCCTTACTTTCCTTTCTCTTGTTTTCATTCAAAACATAAGATAAAGTTATGGAAAGGAAAGTGAGGTTTCTTTGAAGATGGAAAATTACATTTTATCCTATTAATTTTTCACACAAGTTATTTTATAAAAAATGATATAATTGGAAAAAAAATTATTATTATTAATCATTTCTTTTGCTTTCCACATATTAACCAAACAAATGTTTACTTTACTTTCATATACTAATTTTATCTATCAAAACATAATAAACATACAACATTTCTTTTTTTTACCCAAACATATGGTTAATTTATTTGAGATTTTTCCTCTTTAGTCCCTCATTATATATGCCATTGCATTATATTTTTTGGTTAATTTCATTATTGATCCCTAAAGTTCTCATATATAAATCATTTAATCCATTATATCCAATACAAGAATGTTTTATATTATTATTTATGTACATATTGTGACACCCCACACTTGACCAAGTCACCAGGCCCGAATGCGAGACGTCGCATTCATTGCAAGAGCAACTTGAACTAACTCCTACTTCAAATCCAACATAGATATCAAATATAAATCATCCAAAAAGTTCATTCATATCGATTCAAAATCATTATAAAGGTATTTAAAACAATTTAGAAACATTTAGAAAAGAATTTTAGGTGTATAGGGGTGATAGAGACCGAGTATGGGTCTTTGGCGATCGAAATAACTCAAAACAAAGAAGGAACCCTTGTCTGGCATAGATGTATCGGTACAAGTGGGAACTTGTATCGGTACAAGTTCCTTTCATTATTCACTTTTGGCTGCAGACTTACTTGTTGAATACAACTTGACCCATATACAAGTACAACCATGCCATGGCCTAAAAATCACCCAAAAAGTCACTTATTTTGACCCAAAACATCACCAATTCATTTCCAAATCTTATGGAACTCAAAATAAATGTTTTAAACACCATCCATTGTTATCTAAACACACCCAAACATATTTTCACCATCATGATCACAAAAAGTCCAAACTCAAACATTAAAATAAACTTAGTTGGCAAGCAAGCAACATATGTTTCATAGTATAAACATTATGAACAACATGCATACCAAAATATTTACATAACCATATCATTAACATATATTTATACATACTTAGATTTACAATTCATTAGCATTATAGACACCAAATCATCAAAAGGGACATTAGAGCTAACTTTGACACTAGGTACATACCAACTCAAACATTACATTCGAAAGGCTATACAAAATATTGCTAAGTTGAGAAGTAAATCTCGGATGCTACCAATCTTCTCAAGTCCACAAGACCTATTCATCACCTGGGCATGAAAATAAACAAATCTGCACGCTGAGCAAAAGAGCTTAGTGGTGCTAACATATTTTGAACACAATGAATAATCAAATTAAGCAAGTAAACTAGATATAAATTCATATATAAACAAATGTATATCAAGTACCATTGTCTCAAGTTCATTACTTAGTCTTTTCTTATAGAATCTGTATTCGGTTTAAGTTCCGTATATGAACAAAAACAATATGCCTCCAAGGCTTGCATTACAATGTCAAATATCACAATTAGATGCAATTCATCATACCAATGCGATCTCAATTTCATTTCCATAATGCATATGAAATTTTTATATTAACATTCATTTATCATTTTACCAGTCAACTACATCAATTAGTTTCATAACATCATTGGCCCTCAGAGCTTATAATACATAATTGACATAATCTTTCACATGCTTTCATTTATCACCTTGGCATTTGTATTCATTTGACCAATTCAATTGTAAGCTACTCATTTCACATATCAACTTGCATAATTGATCATAACTTAAAATCGAATACATGGATTAATCTACCATCATTCCTAATACACACTTTATGCTCATCAATAATTACTAAAGAAATATGCACCTAGCACTCATTGGTTTATAAATAAAGTAATATGCATGTAACACTCCTAGCCCGTCTCTGTCACCAAATTAGGATTATAGAGCATTACTGTACAATCGAAAAACAATTAATATAATAATATTTAAATAACTTAAAAATTGTATATATCATTTAATGACATGCATTTTTTCCCTAAATCGAGCCTTCGAGGCCCTAAAAATAGCTTAGAAGTAATTCAGGACTAATTTGAAATAAAATAGGAAGTTTAAGAAAAAGTTGCAAGAATTGGAAGACAGAGGTCACACGACCATGTGACATAGCCCAGGCCGTGTAACATTTGAACAAGGGACACACAGTTGTGTCCCAGCCCGTGTCCTCACCCTTGTAACTCATTGAGATACCCCACACGCCCGTGTGTCGGCCGTGTGCTAGGGGATGTAACTCACTGACTTGGAACATTAAGAAATCTCAAATGACGCACGGCTGTGTCACCAGGTCGTGTGTGTCACACGGCCGTGTAAACCTAAAATTTACCTAAAATCAAGCCATTTCATAACTAATTTATGTATAACTAACCAATCTATTTGTGCACACTTTTAACGGACTTAAGCATTATTCAAATACACATAATCATGCCATTTCAAACAACCTAATTCACCTAACCAGTATGACATTCAAAGGCACCACAATTGTATCCAAACATCATTTACCTAAACATGTCAATGTTGCCATTTTCCAAACATAATAACTTAGTTCAAATATGTACTAAAACATGTCACAAGTAACCATTTTCAAGCCATCATCAACATGCCAAAAGAACCTTATCAATAAGCATTTGAAAATGACTAAGATGGCATAATTTGTTGAGAAGATAAGGTTCACCAAACCAAACATGAAATTCAAAGCTCAAACATATTAAATCACCATTAACACATTTTCAAAGTATAGTTACTAAACAACCTATACATGTCATTATTAACCTTGGTCAAAATACACAAAATCTACCAAATTAGTTGTGGATAGTGTGATAGGTCTTCGACGAACTTTCAACCGGTCGAGCTCTCGATAATCTATAAAATAAAGAAAAATAACTATGTAAGCAATGAGTGCTTAGTAAGCTTATATAACGTTAAACATAACTTACCACTTCCAGTAATACAATTCATAGATTAAGTATAAACCATTACCAATGTCGTACTAGTAAAAGCCTATACAACATCATCAAATTCATAAGTTAGTATACTTGTTCATGATACATATGAAATCAACCATAAGATATGTAGTTTACTATATATGTACATAACATTTAACTCATCAATGTTTCCATAAGATCATATTCATTCTATTTGCATACTTACCATTTCATTTCCATTTTCTTACACGGTGAACCACCTAGAATTACATCGGATACTCGGGAAAGCTCACACATAGTGTGCCTTTACGTATAACTGCAACCTTTCCTTTACATCAATGCTCACACGAGCTGTGAAATGGGCCTGCTCACACGAGCTGTGAAATGGGCTTACTTATACGAGCTGTGGGTGTAATACCCCTACCCGTATTCATTGCCGGAATAGGGTACGAGGCATTACCGGAGTTTACAAATTAATTTTTTTTTATATTCAATATAGCCCTTTTATAAATATCTAACCTTCCCTGTAATATTAAATCGAGACCAATCCACATCAACCAAATCAATTCAACATATTTTCATGATAGATTCATGCATTTATATAAGATAACGTCATCACATATCTATAATCAGGTTTGTTAACCATACTAATGGCTAACTTTACATTCATTTCACGTTAACATTTACTTTGTTAGCTTATACATGCCATTGATTTCCAAAATAAAGTTTCTTTATATACCGAAATCCTGAGGTTGACAGTGTGATGTGTCTCCGACCAAATCCGACCTCCGAGCTCTTAATACTACAAAACAGGGAAAAAGGAAACGGGGTAAGCACTTTGTGCTTAGTAAGCTCATGTAACAAGAATTATACTTACCTAATATTTTCAATACAATATAATAAATATCCATATATCCATTCAATGCATTATTACCCTAATATGCACAAACTCAACATTCAAGTTAGTACAATAATTTCCATGCACCAATAATATATACCATGATTGATGAGCTCATCAATATCATAATTTCCATTTCCTTGTTATTTTTCCATATTTATCCCGTTGAATTTATCGAAATTTCGATGGATTTTCACAGGTACACATTTATTGTACAATTCCGGGTCCGTCAATTCATATTCATGTGCGCACATATCCATTTCAGAGAGCACACTCCCGCGAACCTCAACCTTGCAGCGGGATTACCAGTCCAGGCTAAATCCCCTGCAATATAAACTCATAGAGTATTGTCGGGATTACCAGTCTAGGCTAAATCCCTTGCAACGACAATTACTCTAATGAGCTTGGATCTGAATTACCAGTCCAGGCTAAATTCAGACCCTAATTCGGATTACCCGTCCGGGCTAAATCCATTTTACACATATTCTTCGGGAGGGCTATATCAGGATAGGATCACCCGTCCGGGCTAAATCTTTTTTACCGTCAATTCCTTTTCAGAGATCCATCGAATTTTCCTTTCATTCAAACGGGTTTCTTCCCATTTTATCAAATATATCAATGTTTCATAAATTTCCATATAATGAACATTCAAATCATATTCATATCAAAAACATGCATTTCAAGCATTTAAGAATATAATTCAAGTTACACGAACTTACCTCGATACTTGTTTGTAAACAATAAAAATCTACTAATCCCGAAATTTTTCCTTTCCTCGATCTAGCTTCCTATTTGAATCTTCCGGATCTAAATAAATAAATTTAATTATCAATTTAATACATTTCATGTTCATATGCAACATTCTCTATAATTCAGCTATTATTTATAGTTCATTCAAAGCTGTCTACTTGAGTCATAGTCACTAAATTATTTATAACTTGAGCTACGGAACTCCAAATTAAGATCCGTTAATTTTACCTGAAACTAGACTCATATATTTTTACCATAAAATTTTCAGAATTTTTGGTTTAGCCAATCAGTACAGTTTATTCTTCAAAGTCACCCCTATTCTGTTGTCTAACAGTTCTGACCCTTCTTCACTAAAAATAAATTATCTCTTTATACAGAATTCAAATGATGTTCTCGTTTGTTTATATTAAAAATAGACTCATTAAGAATTCTATAAATATAAATTTAAGTCCCTAATTATTTTTATTCAATTTTTTATAATTTTTCAAAGTCAGAACAGGGGAACCCGAATTCATTCTGACCTTGTCTCACAAAATTCATTATATCTCAAAATTTACAAATCCATTGCTTACAATATTTCTTCTATGAGAAACTAGACTCAATAAGCTTTAATTAAATATTTTGTTCATATTCTAATTCGATTCCTACAATTTTTGGTGATTTTTCAAAGTTAGTCTACTGCTGATGTCCAAACTATTTTAGTGCAAGCTGTTTATTACCATTTTTCCCCTGAGCTTTTAATAAATGATAATTGCATCCCTACTCAATTAGCCTCTCAATTGAGCTGATTTTTCTCAATTAACATTTTATTATATCACCTTAAACTATTTTACAACCTTTAGAAATCAGAATTTCAGCAATAGACTTTAATTCCAAATATTTTCACAATTAGGTCCTAAAAATCAATTTCCATTGAAATTGCCTAATAAAATCATCTCATAAACAAATTAAAGCTTTAATTTCATTGTATTTCATCATAAACTTACAGCACTCAACCATGGTGACTTTCAATTTCATCCATGAAATCAAAAACTAATGAATTTAATAGTAGGACCTAGTTGTAAAAGTCTTAGAAACACAAAAATTACAAGAAAAAGGCAAGGATTAACTCACTTGGTGCAAAAATTATGAAATACCAGCTTAGAGAACTCTCCTATGGCATTTTTATCTGCTGGAATTGAAGAGAAATGAAGAGAATCTAGATATTTCCTATTTAGTCCTAGTTTTATTTAGTTAATTTTGTAATATTCCAATTTTACCCTTAATTTATCAATTTTTCTGCTGATTTCATACCCTTGCCGTCCAGCCCAAATAACTTTTGGGTCTAATTCCTTTTAAATCCTTTCTCATTAGACTCTTAAGCTATTTAATCACTCTAGCAACTTTTACACCTATTACAATTTAGTTCTTTTCATTTAATTGACTACCCAAACATTAAAATTTCCTAACGAAATTTTAATACCACATTAATAACATTTCATAAATATTTATAAAATTATTTTCGACTCGGTTTTACGAGATAGAGGTCCCGATACCTTATTTTACCCAATTTCTTCAATAATTTCTTTTTCTAACTAATCACTAAATCGATAAAATTTTCCTATCAATATTTTCATACGATTTTCCTATAATATAAATTTTCAAGCAAAAATATTGAAATAAATTTCTCTTTAAATCGGATCTATGGTTACGAAACCATTGTTCCGATAACCTTGAATTTAGGCCATTACAGTGGGTCGGAATGTAAGCTACACGATGATGCTCACATGAGCTGTAGAGAATCCACAACAAATGCAAGATCTTAGCCATTGGTAGGATCAAGACCAGTACCTGAAACATGAAATCCCTAATGACATGTCATTTATGTCCTAGGAATTCTTAAAGGTCAACCAGAACTCATTATCCCTCATTTTAGCATAACATGGTTACATATATATATAGTTTCATATTAAACAAAATCGTAAACATTCAATTTATCTAACACTAAAAACGATCACAGTTCATACGAACTTACCTCAATAACTAAGGTCGTAGTAGTAAGGTTGAACTAATCTGAAGCTTTAGCTTTTCCTCGATTTAAGTATGAATGTGGTTTATCTTGATCTAAATAGATAATTTCAACCAATTAAGTACTTCTAGTATTCAATTTAATCCATAATTCAAATTTATGCAAAATTACAAATTTGCCTCTAATACTTTAACTTTTCACAATTTAGTCCTTAAGCTCATAACTTAAATATAATACATTTTAACCTAAATCCATACAAGGGATCTTGAAACAACCTATATTTACCAACATTTCATAATAAAACCCATATATTTTCACTTTTAACAATTTAATCCCTAATTCCAAAATTTATTAACAATCATTTAACAGAACATGTTTGTTTTACAACCAAAACTAATAATCTTTCAACTAACATAAAAACTTATTCAAAAAATTCATGGAAAGTCCCTCAACCTTTAAAAATTTTGCAAATTGACCTTCAGGCTAGTTAGATTAAGCTAAAATGATCTCAAAAACATAAAAATCATTAAAAACGGAGCTTGAATTCACTTACATGCAAGGTGAACTGTTTGGCCGAGCCTTTCTCTTCTCCAATGGCTAATTTAGGGTTTCAAAATGACAAAAAGATGAAGATGATAACTTTGGTTCATCTTTTCTTACTTAATTTTCTTTTTAATTACTAAATTACCAAATTAACCTTTTAAAATCATTAGAATATCATTAAAACCTTCCATAACTATCCACTAACTCATTAAATAGTATATTTACCATTCAAGTCCATTAAATTAAAATTTCATATCCATTTGACCCTTTTAACTAATAGAACTCAACTTTTATACTTTTTACGATTTAGTCCTTTTCACCTAGTTAACCATTTTAACATCAAAATTTCTTAACAGAATTTTAATATGACCTTATTATAATCCCAAAGACAATAAAAAATTAAAATAATAATTTAATTATCAAAATTGTGGCCCTAAAACCACTATTTCTAACACCACTAAAAACATGATGTTATAATATGACTAGCGTTACTCTATCTGATACCGTTTAATACGACATTTATAATAACAACATGTATAATTTCACTCATCATGTATTCATTACATAATTTTTTTCCTATTTATTTCATTTCATTATCATGATTTCACATTTCTTTCATACATTGAATCACATTTTTACATAACATTCATTTCAATCATCTAATTTCTATACTTTTACATCAAAACTTAATATGAATTCAATCAAATACATTTTCACAAGATTTCATCAAATCATCATATCAAAAATATACTTACCATTAACGAGACAATGCAACATTTATTACCTTAATCAAATTAATAATTAATAGGCTATGAATTGAAATTAGATCATGAAAGCACAAAACGAAATCGAGCTACTCTTCTACAACCTTGACTTTTCCTTTATCCTTCGGGGTCCTGACATTTTCTTTAGCTACATTTGATATATCTAATTATGAAAATAGTATTAGTTTCACATCTCAAACATAGAAACACATCAATTAAACACGAAATCTAATCTATTCATTTAGGTCCCTCAAAAGCCTAATGTAACACTCCTCGCCCACCCCAATCGTCAGGTCTGAGCTGTCAGATTTTATATTTGTTGTCAGAGTAACTACAGACAATTTTGCATCATTCGACCATTCACACATGTAAAAAAGTATCATTCACATTCAAAATATGTACACAATCATTTATGTGTCCCACACGAGCTTACGAAAGTTTTTTTTCTAACCCGAGCATGAACTAGGACCAAATTATAAAGTTTTAAAAATATCAGGCTGACGTCACAACTTCATAATTTCCTCATCGTGAAATTGTTAAGTAAGTGAGGTACGTTGTGGCGACATGTATATTTACGTCGCGGCACCACCCATTATTGGACGATGTTGTGACATCGTGGTCTCATGGTTACGACGTTACCCTTGTTTTTGGAAAAATGCACACTTAATACCTAATTACTTGATTTCAAACCTTCACCTATGAGCTTTCATTCAATCTTTCACAAATAAAACATCATAATACCATGCCAATATCAACCAATTCTAGAACATAACCATCTAAACCAACCATTCAATATCATACAATTTAGTCATTCATCATTCAAGCATGTTTAAGAACTAAACAATTTAATAATCTTGACTTGAACTAACCAAATAATACACCAAGCCATGTAACATACCTTAACATTCAACTTACCATTTATAAATCATTAATCAATCTAGGTATTTCAAATAGTCCCATTTCAAATCTTGACATGTCAAACCATTCATGAATAAGATCATCATTCTCATAGTATCAACATGACCAAAATATGCATCATTAAGTTATATACCATGCTAAGCTTTCAAAATCGATCATCACCACATCTACCATTTAACTACCAACTCCAAAATAAAAAATTTCACAATAAAGAGCCCTTGTATACATGCCACAATGTCTAAACTCAAATTGAACTTATCTTTACCATATTGTTGATAGTGTGTGCTTCGCGTTGATCCGACTCAGCAAATTCCGCAATGTGATAATCTAAAAAGGAAGGAAACAACTAGAGTAAGCATTGAGAATGCTTTGTAAGTTTAAATGGAAATACTATGCTTACCTTGATCACTTATAAGAATAACAACTACCAATCACTTTAGCATACTATTTGGCTATCTTTGGCACATAATGGCATAACTAGAAACATATCAACATTAACAACCAAATAAGTTAGCCATGCTTACATATCATGAGTAATATCACTACAATAAGTTAATCAAATGTCACATATCAAATTATAATTATATACCAATCCATTTCAAATTCACTTTCAAGTTTTCCCATTTCAATTTAAATGAATATCACTCAATTGAACTATAGTAAAAAAGACTCATATACACGGGTGACTAAGTTGCTCACACAAGCTAAAATTATATCAGGGTCGCTCACACAAGCTGAAATTACATCAGGTTACCCGTTTGAGCTAAACCAATGTTCATATAACCTGAGAATCTACAACAGATACTAGAGCTCGTTATAACAAGTAAAATTTTTGATCAAACGCGCGTATAACCTATTAGCATCGCAAATGTATTCTAACCTTTTACTAATTTCACACAAGTATCATTTCTGTATATATGTCATTACCAATCCCTATACATGATCATATATTTCATTTACATGTCTCTAATTGACCATTTACATACATTTGTATACTATAGTTGTTCACATGTTTCAATGCGATCCAATATTAGTCATATGTGTCAAACTGCTTATATATCACTATATACTCAAATATACAAATACATATATTCATCAAGTCCAATGCAAGTATATATATGTAAATCACACAAAATGAGTTAGTAATCTCCGAGTGAACTTACTTGTTTGAAACACAAAAAACGAGTTAATTCTTTAAGGACTAATCAACAATTTTAGCTTTTTCACAATTAACTTCGCTTGATTCAATTCTTGATCTACTAATTTATGGTCGAATGGTTTAAAGCTCCCTTAAGTTATTCTTCTTCATGAACAGCAAGAAGATGAAGATGAAAGATGAATATAACATTTTTCCCACTAACTTAGTTTATATAGCATGATTAAGGTTGAATTAAACTAATTTAATTAACTTAATTTAACTTTAATCAGTGTTAGTAGATATCATCATCCACTTTCTCCTATTTAAAAATGGCCTAATTTCCATTTAAGACCTTTGGTTAATTGATATTTTAATCCTTAAGCCTTTTGTCAATTAATAATCTATAGCGATTGGACTTTTACGATTAGTCCTTGAGCCTTAATTAACTATTAATTCAGCAAAATTATTGAACTAAACTTTAATCTATATTTTTATTATCTTTGTAAATATTCATATTTAATATTTACGAACTCAGTTTACGAAAATGAGGTTTCAAAACCGTATTTTTCGGTACCACCGAAAAATCAGGTCATTACACTTAAGGTTTGAAAACTCCATATCTTTCGATATTTCAGATTGAATCAAAATCTGACTTCGTGCTTATTCACTAGGGACCTCAACCTTTCAATCTACAGCATAAACTTTTAACAGGTTTCATTCTATTCAATTTGACCCCTAATATCAAATAATTAACCATATAACCTTAACTTAAATTTAAACTTAATTCATCACTTCCTACCATGTTCTAACATGGTCTTCACATAATCTAAACATAATTCTCATCATTCATGACATATAAAATTTCATTTAACTAATGATTAAATCCCGAAAACTTAAGCAAAACTTTATAATTGAAAATTTTAAGGGTTGGGTTAACTAAATCAAGCTTCTATGATCAAGAATCTATAAAAATTTATATATATATATAAAAAAAAAAGACATGTGTAACTTAGTGAATACGAATGGCAATGGCTAAAAACTTAGCGATTTTTTCCTTTCTTCGTCCTTTAGAATGAGAAGATTGTGATTTTCATTCTCTCTCCCACTATCTTTCTATATATATATACATGTGATTAGTTTACTAATTAAGCCTTAATTAAGCTAAAAGGATGGTTATGGTCTAAAATTAAATACCTTAGTGGTAATGGATGGATGGGATCATCCCTACCCACTAATCATGAAATAATAGTGGTACAATATCCATTTGTTCCTTGGTTCAATTGCCTCGTAAGGCCTTAAACATTTCTTAAATCAAAACACACTTGTGAGAACACTTTGCAATTTAGTCTTTGTACTATAATTAATGACTTTTTATATTCAATTACTCGGTAATTCAATATTATAATCTCATATTGTATAATTTAATTCCTCAATTAATATTCCCACTAGTTTGATTTACGAAATCCTACTTTGAAACCATATTTTTTCGACACAAACTAAAAACGGATCGTTACACATAAAATTTTTTAAAATATTAATTCTAATGCATTTTTTAAATTAGTATATTATTTTTAAAAGAATTTATTATCAAATAAATTTAGTTTTTCTAGGTTAATATATATTGCATGTTTATTTTTTTATAAAATATTAAATATACACTATAATTAGAATAATATAATTGTTTCCATAGAAATTTGTATTTAGTTCTAATAAATATTTTTTTTAATTATCCTGGAATATACCATTCTTCGTATAACCGTTATTATTATTATTTTTAAATCCATTTTAGAAAAAAATGTAGAGTTCACAATGAAGATGTTAAATATTCAATGTGAATATTTACTTTACAATTTTTAAAACATGCAATTATAAATATTTTTATATCTTATTACTTTTGTGAATGGTTTATTATAAATTACTAGAAAAATTATTTTTATATTTTTAATAATATAATTGATTATTTTTAAATTAAAGCAATTAATTAATATATATTTAATATTAAATACAACCAATATATTATAAAGTAAGTTACACGTGTAAATTATTATTAAAAAATATGCGGGTCTTACTATTGATTTTATTTTAATTTTTTGATAAAATAAAAAAATTAATTACTTAATTTATCCAATTAATTTATATTATCATATTTTTTTTGAAGCAACATATTATATATAAGCCATAATTTATATTTACATTTATCAAAAATTAAAAAGTTTGTAAAACTACTTTCAATAAACGTATTAATAGTATAAATTATTTGTTAATTTCACATAATTTTTAATACATTATTCTTCAATTATTTTATTTTAATTCCTTACTTATATTATTTACAAATTCTTTAATTTTTTAAAAATAATAAAAATTAATTTAATATATTGTGATTATTACATACAATAAACTTATGTATCACTCGAGAATGAAACTAGTATATTTTAAAGCAAGATTTTGAGGTAAAATGGAAAACTAGTTTATAATGCTACAAGTTGTAGCCTCAATTATCAAATCGCCAACATTTCATAATATTAAACTTATAATTAAGGCTCACTGTTATAATCACAATAAATAACACTAGATTGTGCCACACCCATGAATTTGATGTGAGAGAAAATATTCATGTGAAAAATATATAAAAACTAAAGCTCCGTATGTTTGCCAGTAAAATGTTTTCCGGAAAATGATTTCTGAAAAATGATTTACTTTTCTAATATTTTGATGAATCTGTGTAAAATATTTTCTGTTGTTTGGCATATTACCTGAAAATATTTTCCGGAAAAGCTATTTTTACATATTTTAATAAATTTATATTTTAAATTGTTTTTACATATATTACAATGATTTATTTATAAATAAATAAATCAAATTAAATTAAATATATAATAATACTCAATTATTTAAATTGTTTTTACATATATTACAATTAGAAGTATACATATACATATATCCCTGTCTTACATAATCCTAAATCAAGTTCAACAATTTCACATGCACAGAAGAAAAATGCTTTCTTCATTCAGCATGTTTTGATCATCGTTTATTCAACACTTTGATATCACACCACCCAACTCCTCTATGTTCCGCAGCTCCGATGGTTATATCCAAATATTAGACTTGTGTATAACAATTAGAAGACTAAGTGAGGAAGACCAGAATGAATAGAATAATGAACAAAACTAGCAAAAATAATATCATCATAATCTGGCCCTTAGCACTTGCCTTCTTCATAATCATAGCCACTTTTTTCTGCAATGGACAAAAACATAAATTTTCAAAACAAAGTAATCATTCAAGACAAGCTATTATGTAATTAATGGGCAGCAAACTCAGCTCAAGTTAAAATGTAAGCACAAAAGGCCAAACAATTCATTCTCAGATTGCAGATAGGATTGTTTTGCATCTACGAAACTGCCATTAAAGGGAATTACCTGAACAAAATCCAGTCGGTTTGTTGTACTGTCCATTTCAGTACCCAAGTCATCTATTATTTTCTCCTGAAACACCAAAGTATTAGCATATGAAATCGTAGATATTGATCCTACACTGAAATTGAACAGAACATATTAAATAATTCATGCATGACTAAGTAAAGATTAAAAAGAGAAAGTACCATAGAGATTATACCGTTACACACTCACCTGTGCAAGAAGTTCTTTATGTATTGTAAGGCCAACACCTCTAATTCTCTCAACACTTGCACTAAGTTCATCCAACTCCTCATCTTGCTGCCTAGAACCACTAATTAATAAGCAACCAAAAACTATTAAAATTGGATGACGGAGTATGTTAGTGAAACAAACTCAAGGCAGTGTAGTCAAGGATACTCTACTTTATAAGAAGCATTTGTCTATCTGATTCTGATACGATAAAGTCATCATTATCTTCTGCACTATCCTGATATGATCTGTCCGATTTATGCGAAATTGGCAGTTTCATTAATTCACGGCACATTGCACTTTCGGAATTACCATTTTCTTTTCGGGCTACTACAGATTTCTTCACATCTCCTACCTAATTCAGCAAAACAATCCTTAAAAAGGGTCCATGACATTAAGACTAAGAATCACAATAAGTTACAATTATATTAACAGGACAATGCCTGCAATGCCCCAATCAACAAATAAACATTAATATATCTCCAGTCCTTAATTAAAAAAATGTAGCAACTATAAAGACGATATACCTGAGTACGAGTAGTGATGGTCCATCTTCTCCGGCTTTCAAGTTCTCTATTATCAATGCCATACCAAGAAGGATCTCTTGCTGCCACATCTATTGTTTTGTTCAACTCATCTACCTTCCTATCAAGAAATGTATCTTTTTTAGCAGTAGCAAATTGGATTAATATTGTTCAATTAACCCAACAAAGATGAAGTAAGACACAGCATCACAACATAGTCTTTTCCCCCATCTCAAGGATCCAGTTCAATTAAGGAGGAATACTTAATTTGAGTACTTGCCATTCGATGCTCTCTCAATTAGCAAGTAGCTCTTTCGTGAGATGTACTTGTTCTCTAGTGTCGGGGAGAATTCTTTCCAATTGATGAAAACTTGATTACAACTTATCAATCTATACCAAAAAAAAAACAAACACCCAAAATGTTATCTAACTGAAAATCTGAAACAAATAAGATCAAGCAATCTCTCTCTCTCTCTCAACAGGGTTCAAAAAATAAATAAAAGCCCAACTTACAGATTCTTGAATCTCTTCTTTGACGATGTAAAATGGATCTTGAGCTTTAGACATCTTGGAAGTAACTATATATCACGTAAACATGCAAGGAACAATTCTTTAGCAATAATTCAGATTAAAAAAAAAGAAGCATAAAGTTGCAACATGGTTTCTCACCTCTGCCGCCAATCTGAGGAAAACCAAGTGGTGAAGATCAGTGGTTTTCCACAGTTCGGAAGGATCGGGAAAAAGGAGGAAGCGTTCAGTTGGTGGCCTAAGATAAGCCAACTTTGAAATGGCTTCTTCAACATTGAAAATGGCTTCGGTTCTCCTTGACCAAATTGATTTGCAACCCAAGGGGAAGGGGAATGGGAAGGCGAAGGGGAAGGGGAAAGGGGAAAAGAAGAGTCAATTTCTGGAAAATGTCTTACCGATTTCAAGATGGTAAGACATTCTCCTTAGAAAAAACCCTCCTTTTCCCGTGTTTTGTAAAAAAATTTCCCTGGAAAATGATTTTCAAGCAACCAAACATCAAAAAAGCCTGAAAAGCTTTTACGGAAAAGCTTTTACAGGTTACCAAATGGACCCTAAATGTAACTTTAGTTGAAAAGGTAAATTTGAATTGGTGAAGAGCTTTTTTTTTTTTTTCAAATCTCATGATTTTCTTCATGTCTAATTTTGTCTAGATTTATCAAAATATAAAAAGACATAAATACCATCAAAATAAATATGTTACTTCGTAAAAGAAAGGGGCTTTTGATAATTTTCTAACTATGTTGGGATTAAATTGATGGGTGACACTATTAGGCTAAAAAATAATAGGGGGTGAATTGGTATTTTGAAATTTCAACAAACTTTTCTAAAATAGAAGAGTTAGTAAAGAAAACCTTCGACACTTCGATTTATAGTAATTCGACTCCAAATGCCTACCTCTATTGTCTTAGCTTTCCATCACTAAGTATTTCCCAATTTAATCCCAAAACTGATATTTTTATTAGGACAAGGTATAACCTTTACAAATATATATTTTTCTAAAGGATTAGATAGAACATTTCCTCCTAGTTTTTTTTGTCTAAACTAAAACCATCTAACTTTTGTGGCTTACCTAGAAACCCTTTACTATCCCCTCAAAGTTTTCTACTCAAAAACCTTAAGTATAATTTTTAATTACAAATATAAAATATGCAAACATAAAGACCTCTAGGTGTATGCTTAGAAATGTTAGCTTACTCAAAGAATGGAAATGGGAACGATAAAAGATATTACAATCAACACCTAAGAGACTATGTGCAAAAGTATATAAGAAAAAAAATTGAAGTGAATTATCTTGATTCCTATGCTTGGATGTATCTTTATACATTCTTCAAGTGCTCTTAACTTGTATTTATACTCTCTAATTGATTTGGAGGCATTTGGAGCCATTAGGGGGAGCTTTTAGTTGTTGAGGGCATTGATTTCATGTATTTAATGCAGTATGCAGGTTTATGTCTCGACACAATGCATAGAAAATATGACCATTAAAAGGAGCACATTTGAAGACATTGAAGGATGTCATGAGACTAAGAAGAGTTGTCTTGAGACATTTAACCGTTGAAACAAAACTGTAGTTTGAACCTTTATATCTCGAGACAACCAAGTCAATGTCTCAAGACATGGTTAAATGTCTTAAGACTTTTCATGGTAACTCTCGAGACTTTGTTTGCCTGAAGTAAAGTTTTGCATTCGAACCTTTATGCCTCAAGACATTGTTAAAAAACTATAGTATTTTGGCTTAGAAATTTTTTTAAAGGACATGAGGGGTACTCAAAAATTTTTGTAAATGTACAAGGCATTTAGAAATTTTGTTTTGAGTTTGTAACACTTTCAAAATAACTTTAAAAGCGATCAAAGTAAATTTTGCAAATTTTGATTGAGGAATTTTTGAAATTTTATTTTGTTATATCAAAACTTTTGAAAATGAAAGTTGACAATCTCTTTCTTTTTATTGAACCAAAACTTAGAATAGTTTGCATTGTGAACTCACCTAAATCAAATATTATTTTCAAGTTGTATCCCTCCTATTTAAAATTCTTTATGAAGACTTTAACTTGAAAATAATTTTAAATAATTTGCTTGAATTTTATCACAAAATGAAAAGTATTGTGAAGTTTTAAATTTTAATTTTCATAATTTATTAGCAATGTTTTAAATTTGAAATTGCTTTGCATTGCAATTTCCTATAAATCAATGAAATTGCAAATTTTAGGATATTTTTCTCCCAATGTGATATATCAAAAACAATGAAAATTTGAAACTCAAAGAGTTTGAGGAAGAAAAAAGAGACTAAAGAAACAAGAAAATCAATTAAAAGATATAGCATATGAAATATACTTAATTGAAGAAAACAATCCTCTATAATCTCAAACCAAAATTTTCAACTTTTAGATCCGAATTATAATTGTTGGACGATTGCAATTATAATTGCTCTTGATTTATAACCTAAACTTAAAAAAATAGACTTTATTTCAAAACAAAAAAATTTACTCATATAAAATACCCCTGTAGAGTTTTCCCTTGATTTTTATTGTGGATTTCACGTAGGCTTACTCATATAAAGGAGTTTGAGTCTGATTAAGGCTCCTAGAGAGCACATGGCCAGCAACCCCTACGGGGAAATAAGTCCCCATGCTGCACCACCTAACCTTAATTGGGCTAATTAGGTTGCCTTTGTTTGGTCTAATTTTTTGAGCTTCTTTCTCTTGATCAAAGTAAAAATTCAGACCCTAAATATTTGACTAACTAAATAATTAAATATTCTTTTAAAGTAATTAATTGTAATTAAATAATTTAGACAACTTAACTTTAATTCTGTTAAAATTACAATGACTTTATCGTATTAAAATTTCTGTACAAAGTTATATAATTATGCAAATGAAATTTGCCACACCAAAATTTGGATAACTCGAATTTTAGGTGCGTAGACAAGAAGATGTTTGTTCTGGCGCACTCTAGATGTTAGTTCATCAAATTGTAGCTTTTGTCGAACTAATGTTTTGGGCGAATTAAGTATCCACCCAGGGAAGTATATCAAGATTCAATTTTTTATATGTTCTTCAATAAAGAAAGAAGATGACATATAGGAAGAGGAAGTGTTGTGTATGTCACCGCCAAATGTATATTACGCCTAGTTTGTTCCAGTACTATGAAGGGCAAGACTCAGTAATTAAATCTGGTTATAAACCAACTAAACGATTGAACAAATGGCATTTGGAAAAGACTTTCATTTACGTTTCATTCGGATTCTGCAGGCTATTATTAAGGGCATATTTTGAAATTTTGGGACACTTGTCAACTTCCACTAAATGGGACTAGATTATATACATGTGTGAGAAAGGTTCGTGAGGGGTTTTCATAAGTATTAAATGTTATTTCTGGTTGCTCTTCTTATATGATTTAGAAGCGAATGATTCTTGAATAAGATTGATTTGTTCTATCTCTCGATAAGTCTGGTAACTTTGCATGTTAAGAATAAGGATGCTATGAAGTATATGGGTAGTAAATTATGAATGAGAAGCCATGCATAGGGATTTTTTATAATTGAAATGTAAGCAATTTGTTTGTAAATGGGTTTAATGATGAATTCATGTTCTGTAAGCAATTGTTGTTGGTTGGAATTGGATTTCTAAGTTTGAAGCAGGTAGCTGCAGTAGGTGAGTCTCAGGTGAGTCCTTAATACCCATTCCTACAAGTTTTTGTAGACAAGTCTTCTGTGATTGATGTCTTAGAAATGATGAGTATGTAAATGAATGGATGTTGAAAACAAGTATGTATCTTTGATATTGGTCCCTGTGAGTCTAAAACATAATGAACTGTGTGTATGGGTGAATATGATTTTGTGGAGCAACTAAGTGTATATGTTTGGAATGTGTATTGTAAGATATGATTGTGATGATATGTGTGTAGTATGTAATGAAGTATGCTTTGGTTAAGAAGATGAGTTAGTCTATTTGAATGCATAATATATGATTGGAAATTGTTTGGAGAAATGGGGTGTCTATGAGTGTGGAGAGGTTGAGTTGTGAGTTTGGTCACCGTAGTGGTATAAGATGAAGTCCGTCGAGATAGTAAACATGAATACTGATATGCAAGTTCTAAAAAAAGTCTATGGCCATAGCATATTATGGAAAGGACGGATGAGCAGCAATTATCGATTGAGGTTCTTTGCATGTCCCAGGGCAATGATGGGAAAACCACACGCGATGTGAGTCTAGGTAAATCCATGTCGCAAACACAACAGTTATGAGGTGTTTGGGTGGCATTCTACTAGCCTTTATGGCGTATTTTGACATGGCATTTGTGGTATTCTATAAGCCTCTATGGTATTTTGATATGGCCTTTTGTGGAATTCTATTAACCACTATTGTATTTTGATATAGTCTTTGTGGCATTCTGGTTAGCCTCTGTAGTATTCTGATATGGCCTTTGTGGCATTCTGCTAACCTTTGTGGTATGCTCTATCAATTGTCTTTGTGGCGTAATTTGTATGTCATGTTTGTGGCATATTCTGTCTGACCCTAGTGTCATACTATGGTAAATCTGTAACAAGAATATGTCCTGTCTGCAGCTTTAGTATGTGAAGCTTATGATAAATACAAATAAGTCTTAAACGAAGTATAATTCAGTATGTTCAATGAGAGAATCTGCTGTGGTTATCTACTAACCTAGTATATAGGCATATTCTATTTAAAATTTTGTCTTGTTCTAAACTTCGTTAGAATCTATGATGTTTGATATATTGGATATCTAGTGTTCGTTACAAAGATGTGTATAATTCTTCTGAATGATCTGAAGAAACTCTCATCTGTGTGGTTATGTGTTGGGCTGAATTAGGGTTTAGTTTGGATTATGATTCGACTTATCAAGATCAGTAAGGGTATCCGCCAAAAGTATGATTAATAAAGGTATCCACCAAATGTAACACCCCTAACCCGTATTCGACGCTGAAACAGGGTTACAAAGCATTATCGAACTTACAGATCAAACAATCAAGAATTTCATGTTCATTTCTCATTCAAAACAAAAACCATTCATAAACATTCATATAGTCCCTAATACAAGCCCTCGAGACCCAAAATAGACATTAAAAATAGTTTGGGACTAAACCGAGTACTCAAGAAATTTTTCGAAAAACGTTAAAAATTTTCAAAGGTGCATGGGACACATGCCCGTGTCTCAAGCTGTGTAGGCATTCAGAATGGGGATACACGACCGTGTCCCAGCCCGTATCCGTACCCATGTAACTCACTGACTTGGGTCACACGGCCAAAGCACATGCCCGTGTGCCAGGCCGTGTGCTAGGCCGTGTGAAGCTACTGACTTGTTTTCTACAGAAATTACAGGGGACACACAGTTATGTCCCCTGGTCGTGTGTCACACACGGCTAAGACACACACTCGTGTCTCTGCCCGTGTGGACAAAAATAGGTGTCTCTACCCGTGTGGACAAAAATAGGTCGTTTTTCAAGCCATATTTCTCACCCAAATTGGTACCAACCTAAACACAACAATTTGCATATGACCATGACATAAATAGGCATTAAAAACCAACCCACATCAAGTTTAAATCATGTAATATCAACTAGGGGTGAGCAAAACTTGACTCGACTCGAAAAAATCGAAAAAAATTTGAATTTCGAGTTAAACGAATCGAGTTATTCGAGTTAATCGAGTTATTTGAGTCAACTCAAATTTTTTTTCGAATTTCGAGTTCGAGTCGAGTTAAGTTTTCAAATTCGAATAACTTGAATAATTAGAATATCAAACTATAATATTTTACATTATTACCCCAAACTCCCAAACCTTTTTACTTTTCCCTCAAAACTTTTACTCTTTCCCACTTTCCCTCTAAAACTTTTACTCCCCTTCCATCCCAACCCCCTAATTTACCCAAAATCCATTTTCTACCAAAATTTTACTTTCCCATTTACTTTTTCTCATAATTTTACTCCTAAAAACCTTCAAAACTTTTTATTTTTTCCCAAAATTTTTACTCTCTCCCAATTTTCCCCCTAAAATTTTTACTTCTCATAACTTTTAATTTTCCCCCTAAACTTTTACTTCTCACCCTTTTCTCTCAAATAAAAATCAAAATTATCCAAAAAAATCACTAAACATAAATAGTAATAATTTTATTTATAACTACTATTTATATTATTAAATTAAATTTCACATTTTATATTATTTATATTATTGAATTGTTTAGTCATATTGAATATTTATATTAAAATTGAATTATTAATTATGCCATTAGATATTCATGTTAAAATTTTATATTAGTATCAATTTCACATTTTATCTTTAAAATAACTTTTATTAAAAAATCACATTTTTACATTTAATATATTTTTTAATTCCAAAATACATAGTGACAAGAATCTGAAGATAATTGAAACAACTAAGCAAGCAAAGAAGTTAACCCGTATATAAAAGATTAATAAATAAATTATAAGGTGATGAAAGTTAATAAAAATTTTGGTTAAGGTGGACCAATTTTATTACGATGGGTGACAGCGGGTACAAGGACCCAAAATAATTTTTTAAAATTTAACTCGAACAAATATATTTGATTCGGTTCAATTAGAATTCCATCTCACTTGACTCGATTCGAGAAAATTTCAAATCAAATTAGGATAATAAAATATGATTCGTCAACTCGATTAACTTGAAATTTTTTCATTCGATTCGATTCAATTTGATCGAACACTCACCCCTAATATCAACACATACAACCATGATTCCCATGGCACCCTAATTGACCATTTATAAACATACATATTTTGTATCCCAAACATACCTAAATGATCAAATACATATATGCATCACTTTATCAACACTTAACATACATGCCACCTATCAAGCTCAACCATTTGGTACTCAAAATACCAATTTATAAACTAACATACTCATATGATAAACATACATCAAATATGATAAGGCTAATTACACATATATATACAACAAAATATACCCAAAATACAAGCCAAATCATTTGGCTAAAACATAACAGAACATATAGGCTATTGTTAGCCAAAAATGATTATACATGTCATTATAACCAAAATTATAAAACCATGAGTACCAAAATAGCCGATAGATAGTGTGATGATATCTCCGACACCTTCCAACCTGAACGAGCTTCCGATATCTAGATACAAAGAAGTTAACACAAAGTAAGCATGAAATGCTTAGTAAGTTCATAATTCAAAGAAATAAAGCTTGCCACTTCAATTTATAAGTATAATCCATTTAAGTCAATCCAACATGTCTTGGCCTTAGCCTAAACAACATTAGGCTTTTAATTTTAAATATCACATAAACTAGCAAATCATTTCAAAACATCATAACATAAGTCACATTGCTTATGTACATTCATATTTCAAGCATATGACTAAACATATTCCAATCATCCTAAAACTCATAGCTTTCCAATAGCAATTCTAATCAAAGAATTTGTCGATCTTTTCCTTTTTATTATATCCGTTGAACCACAATTTAAGTGAGTAAAACAAAGCATATCACAACTCAATTTGGCCAAAAAGCCTAACACATAATCATCAACCAAGTTTACCATGTATTCATATATCATAAATATATACCATTTTCACGCACTTCATGTATATTCATGTACACTCGTATCGAACTCATATAGCCTCATAACTGAACTATGCCCGTTGAACCATTTGGAATACTATCGGATACACTGGTAGCTCACACATTATGTGCCAATACATGGTCAAAACCACTACTATCTCATATCTCATATCGATGATCACTCTCGAGCCATATCTGGGTCTGCTCACACAAGTTGTCAGTCAAGACGTAGCTACACGGTGCTGCTCACACAAGATGTAGAGTAACCGCAACACATGCCAGAAACTCAGCCACCGGTAGGACGTACAAGACTAGCACTCAAAACATGGTAACCCCTAATGACATGTCATTTGTATCCTATCTATTCCTAATGTTCAACCGGGATCCATACTTTGCCGAATTTTTGTCGAATAATTCTGTGAATTCATATCATCACAATTATAATAATAAAACATTTAAAACACATATAATTTAATGCTTATTAAACATATGAACTTACCTCAAACTCGTATAGAGAAAAACAATCAACTAATCTTGTACTTTCTTTTCCTGATCTAAATCCGCACATTGCCTTTCTTGATCTATATAATCAAATTTAACTAATTCAAATTTCATTCTAATCAATTTAGTCAAAAAATCATATTTTGGCAAAATAATCATTTTGCCCCTGTACTTTTGATTTCTTTACAATTTAGTCCTTAGGCTCAGAAAATGATATTCATGTAATTTCCTCCCTACCCAAGCCTATTCGAATATCATATATATTCATAGCAGCCCATACATTTCATTAATTCACAAATTATACAATTATATTTCACATTTTTCAATTTGGCCCATAATTGACAATTTTAACAAAAATCAATTAACAAAAGTTGTTTATCTAACAACAACCATTCTTTTTCTACCATTAAAATTCAAAATCTTAACATATTCATCAATGGAAAAACTCATGTACTTTAATAGTTTGGTGAATTAGTCCCCAGGATAGCTAGGTTAAGCTACAACGATCCTGAAAACATAAAAATCATTAAAAACGGGACAAAACACACCTACATGCACAAGAGAGAGATGGCTGAATGTTGAAGCTCTCCAATGGCTTCCTAAGTCTTCAAATTCGACTGGTGAAGGAAGTGAAAAAGATGACACTTTGTTTCTTTTATTTAATTTATTTTGTCACTTTTAACCAATTTACAATTTTAACCTTTATACACATTATTTATTACACAAAATGTCAAGCCATCATATTCCACTATCTCTTTAATGGTATAATTACCAAATAAGGGCTTCCACATTAAAGTTCTATAGCTATTTAATACATTTAGCTAATAGAACACAACTTTCACACTTTACGTTATTTAGTCCTTTTTATCAAATTGAACATGCAAACGGTAAAATTTCTTAACGAAATTTTTATACTATAATATTATCATGATGTAGATCACAAAATAATATTAAAATAAATTTTATGACCTCGGATTTGTGGTCCCAAAACCACTATTCTGATTTTCATTGAAAACAGGCTGTTACACCAATAGTATGATCAGTAAGTGATATCCGCCAAGAATAGTGCTTGCGATTAACCGTTCGAGAATAATTGTTGAAAGTTGTTTGAAGGGAAATAAAAAGTGTGGTGCCAAAATGTTGAGACCTAGAGCTAGCCAAATAGTTGAATGAATGAAGATATGGTATGAATGATGAGAGGCCTATAAGTATGAAAGTATACAACTGAAAATGAAAAGGTATTCGCCAAAGATAGATACATGAAAGTCCATTTTTTCAAGATGAAGAATTTCATGAAATTTAAAAAGGCAAGTTGTGTTCATAACTCACTAAGTTCCTTTGAACTTACTAGCGTTATGTTTATGTTTTAGGAATTGTTGTGTAAGTGTAAGTACTTGAGGAGACGATATCAGAATTGTGCCAGAGAAGCAGTATAAGGGGATACTACGCATACAGTGGGCGTATAAGAAGAACTAGCATTTAGTAGGACTACGCCATTTGAATCTGTGTTTTGTAACTTTTGTGTTATAATAAAATTTTAGCAAGAACAATACGATATGTTATTTGCAAATACTGTTTTTATTCTCTAAGTACAGATTCTTTAATCAAATTAATTAGAAATGTTTTCAGTGATGAATTTTTGTCTTCTATTTTGAAAATTTTGTTAAGTTTTATGTGAAGTAATACCCGAAACTCAGACTTGGTGAATCGCGTCGGATGGACGGTGTTACAAAATTAGACCATAATGAATAAATAATTTAATTTTCACATTGAACTCAATGTTAAATTTATTCTTTCAATTAAATAATAATTCAAAAGAAAATAAATTAATCATAAGTTATATCTTGCCTTCTCTAGCAAATGTATTTTTATTTGCATATACTAATTCATGTAATCTATTTACCATTCATCATTTTATCAAATCATTCAAAGTTCTTACATGCAATCCATTCAAAGCTATAATGAGATAATGGAAGGACGGATTGAACACAGGTAATTAGGGGTAAAATAACTTGTAATTAAATTTTGACTCATCACCTATTAATTAGAAAGTTATTTAGTTATGGATTCAATTCACTAAAAGCACCGTGACTAAACTCCTTATTATATACCATTATGAAAGTTAGTTATGTTAAACTTTAATCCATTTCATGTGTTACCCTATAAGATATCCATGATCCCTTTAGATTAAATCCATACCCAATTTGATCATTTTTCATCTCATAGTCACCATTATATTTTCCATAAAAAAATCATTATTATTTATATTAATAATGACAAAATCATTTGTCGATAGAGAAATGACTCATGACCATATCATAATCCATACAATGTCAATGAGAATACATTATTTACTTTTTTATCGAGTTAAGATTCTACTATTTTGGACTTTGTTAAATTTAAACTAACATGCATAATGTTGATACCATGAGTACAACACAATCCATAAATAATTTTAAGTTTGACCCATAAATTTCCATTGTTGTTTCAAAATTGGCAATTCTTAATTTTCATTTATCTATCCTTTGTTAATGTGTTTCTATCTTCGAAATCGAAATTGACATTTTGAATTACAACTTTAGGTTTCAGAAACTTTTATCCGTATTCCTTTAGATGTATACTATTCTTGTCAATTTATTGTCATATCTACTGTTGAGTATGACTCTTGTTTCAATAAAATTTGAGAAATAATCTTCCAGTTAAACTTTGTATATTTATTTCAATCAAACATTGATTAGTCTAGATTATTTATTTATTATTTGACCTATGAATTTAGCATATAAATAGGCTCTTTTACAACCTTAGAAAATACACCCATTAGAAATTAGAAATCATAACACATTTAGAGAATTTTGTGTTTACATTTTGAGGGTTCTTTATTTTCTGGTTTTCGAGGTTTAGTTTTTATCTCCATTTTTTGTACTCTTTGTTCTTTTGCCATTATAGTAAAATTATCTTTTTCCGTGATTTTTTATCCTCTTTAGAAGGATTTTTCCACGTTAAATCTGTGTATTCAATTTCTCAATTTCTTCCATTATTTTTTACTTGTTGCTTAATCGGGTCGATCCCCAACAAGTGGTATTAAAGCTAGTTCAATTTTTGTAGATCAACTTGTTCAAAGATGGCAGCAACAAGGTTTGAAATTGAGAAGTTTGATAGTGTCACAAATTTCAATCTGTGAAAAGCTCGAATGATGGCAATTCTAGTTCAAACTGGCCTAAAAAAGATTATTATCGGGAAAAAGCCTAAGAATCTAAATCAAACAGAATGGGAAGAGCTTGATGAAAAGGCCTTGTCTGCAATCCAGTTGTGCCTCACGAATACGGTATTGTAGGAGGTATTGATGGAGAAAACCTTATCTGCCTTGTGGAAAAGATTAGAAACTCTTTATGCGACTAAGTCTTTAACTAACCATTTAGTGTTGAAACAACGTCTATTTACGTTTCGCATGAACTAATGTGAACTTCTTAGAGATCATATCAGTCAATTCATTACTCTCTTAAATTATTTAAAGAATGTTGAAGTTTAGATTGACGATGAAGATTAGGCTATGCTATTATTCTGCTCTTTACCCCCTTCATACAAGTCTTTTAAGGAAACCCTGATTTATGGTAGAAACAAACTCTCATTCAAAGATGTGAAGGGTCATTTGTTGAGTAGAGACAAACTAAAAAATGAGTTTGGTTCGGATAGCAAAGCAGATAGGCAAGCTTCCGTTTTGGTAGCATCAAAAAAGCAAGACAAAAGGTGTCGCTATTGTAAAAAGTTACGCACGTCAAAGTAGATTGTTATAAACTACGAAATAAAAGAGATGATGAGAGTAACGAAGAAGATGTAGCTGGTGCTAATTTGGCCAATGAAAGTGGTGATGATTTCTTGTTAGTGTCAACGATCGATAACTCTAAACTTACGTCCGAGTGTATCCTAGATTCGGGATGTTCTTTCCACATGTGTTCCAATAGAGAATGGTTCTCCATATACAGTTCGATTGAAGGTGAAGTTGTGCACATGAGAAACTATTCATCCAGTAAGGTAAATGGTATTGGTACTGTTAAAATTAGGATGCACGATGGGACTATTAGAACACTCTCAGATGTCAGGTATGTACCTAATTTACGAAAGAATCTTATCTCATTAAGTATTTTAGACTCGAAAGGATACAGAATCAACATCGAGTCGAGCGGAATTAAAGTATCTCGTGGAGCTCTTATTTTGTTAAAAGGTAAAAGGATCGGCGGTCTTTATATTCTGGAAGGTTCTACAATGACCGATGAAATCGAACGCCCTTCGTCCGTTACAGAGTCGAACTCAACTCATTTGGAGTAGAGGCAACTTGATCAGAGGAGGGAAAAATGTATGATCATTTCGTTGAAGAGAGGTTCTCTTTTGGATGCAGGTTTTGAAAAGTTAGGGCTCTGTGTTCGCGAAAATTAGACCCAGGTTAGTTCTGATTTGGAAGTGTACAAGTCGAAGGCTAAAGTCTTCCAGTTTCTAAGCACAAATTCGACTAAGTTAATCCCCTGCATAGTTCAAGATAGGCTCGTGGTGGGTTTTGGCAAAGATGGCGTTGTGGAAATATGAGTCAATGTGGAGATTTGTTGAGTATGACTCCTATTTCAATCAAATTTGAGAAATAATCTTCCAGTTAAACTATATTTATTTGTTTCAATCAAACTCTAATTAGTCTAGTTTTTTATTATTATTTGACCTATGAATTTAGCCTATAAATATGTTCTTTTACAACCTTAGAAAATATACCCATTAGAAATTAGAATCCATAACATATTTAGAGAATTTTGTGTTTACGTTTTGAGGGTTCTTTGTTTTCAGGGTTTAGTATTTATTTCTATCTTTTGCACTTTTCGTTTTTTTGCCATTATAGTGAATTTATCTTTGCCAGTGATTTTTTATCCTATTTGGATGAATTTTTCCACATTAAATTTGTGCATTCAATTTCTCAATTTCTTCCGCTATTTTTTACTTATGGATTAATCGGGTTGATCTCGAACATCTACTTTTATAAAATATATATAATTTTTACTTTGGAGAAATTGACCTGTTAATTGAATCAATCCCATTTAAGAAAAGTTAGGGCCTCAATGTTTGACATTTTGGCATGAGTGTTTACTCCATTGCTTGCATCCTAGATTTAAATTGTAATGTGTGTAAGAATAATTTATTTTTATCAAAAGTGTGAATTATATATAATAATAATAATAAAGCTTAACCAAGATTTTCTAAAACAATATGTTAAGGCTAATTCCACATGCAAAAATCACTAGCTTTTTTAATTTTATTTTTTATGAAAAATTATCATATACACTTTTTGTGAAGTTTTTTAGACTCTAGAAACGAATTTAGAATGTAATGAATGTCTTAAAAGGTGTAGTAAAAATATTAAAAAATTAAAGTTAAAATTTGCCAGAAGTCCTTATACTTTTCGAAATTTAGGAATCAAGTCCTTGTACTTTTATTTCATGGAATTTAGTCTCTCTACTTTACAGATTTCAAAATTTAGGTCCAACTATTAACACTTATAAATTCTTTTTGTTAAATTTATTGTTATGATATTTTTTTAATTAAAAAATACTTACTTGATAGTCATGTAATTAAAAAATACTTACTTGATAGTTATATATATATGGTTTCATTTTTTGTTTCTGCTATTAACAAAATGAAATTGACAATAATTTTCAATTGAGACCATTACAAGTTAATTTTGTGATGATAACAATAGTAGACCAAAAGACAATTGAACTACCGATTGCTTAAGGCAAAAAACTACACACTTTTACATGACTTTTTTTTTAATCATAAATCATATTTTAAAATGATAAATCTAGTAAGCATATTCAGACACTGCCAATAACCATGAACTTAAAAAATAAAATATATATTATTTGACTTATTGTTTTTTTTTGCTAGTACAACAACTATGAAAGCTGCATAAAAACAAAGTAATCAGCAGGTACAAAATGACCCATCCTAAAAACATAAACATAGACAGATCGCAACAAACAGAACCTTAAAATCCCAAATTACACCTATCTGTTGAACAAACCTCAAACCAGACAAAAATCTAATTCCTACAAGTCACTCTAGGTGATTGTTTCCATGCTATTCCAAGTTCTCATTTTAAAGCTTCCAATCTTTGTAGCTTTGAATGCAATGGCCATCATAAGATACCTTAAAAATACCTCTTTGTTATTCAAAATTTGAAGCTTAAACAGTTACAAATGATTAAAAATAGTAAGTAAAGTTCGTCCTCAATAATTATCAATTCAGACAAAATGACAAAAGAAAAAATAGAGATGAAAAAATAAAGAAAACCACTGCTACTTTTAACAGCATTTTAGTCATATAACTTGCAAAGGCATACTGCCTAAACACAAATAAACTCAGAAATAAACTGCATACTGCCTTGTGTTTCTTGTGTAATAGTCTAAATTTTAAGCTATTTATCAACTGTTTTTTTTCCTGCAGATCAAAATGGAATTAGTCTATATATCACTAAAGGATATCTATCTTGTAAAGACTATTAGTTGAGGTCCCTCGTTAGATTTTGTACTATGTTGTTAGCTTTGGAACGGCCATAGAATCATTTGAACTTGATTTGTAGATTCCATAAAAATGAATTTACTGCCTTTCCTAAATTAATCATATAATGTTTTGAAAATTTGAAGATTTCCAAATTGGAATTTTAGAATTTCAAGCACCTGGAATAGGATATATTTAACCTGTATTTTTTTATATCCTTTAAAATTCTATACTCCATGAAGTCTTAAGCATGTGGAGGGGTTGTACCCTCCACACCTTATTAGGATTTTTTAGTGGAAGCTTGCTGGGTATTTTTCTTTAAGAGTAAGCTCCTCTGAATTGAGCTCCCTTTCCCTCTGCTAGTTTGTCAAGATCGTTAATCAGCATATCTAAGTTCATCACTATGGCATTAATGTTTCCACAAATGTCTTTGTTTCATGATTTAAGGAGTTTTTTTTTTTGACAACTTCCAAGTGATAATCAACTAACCTCATTTAACTTAAACAAATGGAGATAAGCATATATAATTTTAAACTGTTTAAAATCCAGAAATAGAAAATCCAGTCAATAACCTTCAATTCAATGTTTTAAACTGTCACATGAAAAAAAAAAGCAGATTGTAGAGATGGGGTAAGTGGGTATTAGCAGAAAAGGGAAAAACAAGAAGCCTAAGCGTGAGGTTTTTGGTGTATTTGTCTAAACCCTTAAATGCTCCTGTCCTCTATATATTTGCTTAAATAACGTTTTTACACTTTCAATTAAAGATGAAGAATGGAAGAAGAAGAAGAGGAGAAAAGTTACCTGGATGAGAAGATGAAGAACGACGCAAGGATGATACCGGTTGTATGCGAAAGAGAAAGCACCTAAGACCGAAAAGCTACCATTAGAAGAGATTATGCGAAAGGAAAAATGAAAGAAGAAGAACAGAAGAAGTAAAAGTAGAAAATACCTAGATGGATGAAGAAGAAGGAAGATGAACGGCGCAAGGGAAAGTGAGAGTTTGGAAAATGTCTTAAGGAAAAAAAATCCGTAAGACATTTTACATAAAAAGCATCCCATTTTACCGGGTTTCTGAAAACGTTTTACGTATGTAAAATATTTTCATGTAACCAAACAGCGTAAAATTAGGAAAACATTTTCCGGAAAATATTTTCATGGTTACCAAACACAGCCTTAGATTTAACAGTATTTAATAGTTGGAGCTGCTTTTTTGAAATCTAAAAAGTAGAGAGATTAAATTCCATAAAATAAAAGTACAAGGACTAAATTTCTAATTTTTGAAAAATAATGAGACTTTTGGCGCATTTTAACCAAAAATGTAACGTTTGTTGTACCCTAAACCCACTTGTGAGGTTTAAATTTTGAAAAATTAAGTTCATGATTTATGGAATATTTATTTCATAATAAATTTAAATTTCTAAAAAATTATGGATTTAACTATTTCATTATAAGTTCTAATCATATATGCTCTTAACCCCTCCCCAACTCATAAATAGGAAGATAATGCGCTCCAGCGCACTTGAACCCACGTCCTCCTGCATTGACAACAATTCATATGTCAATCGAGCTAAGATTCAATTGGCACAATTTTAACATTTTTATACTTTCCGACTATTTATCTCTTTTTTACATATATATTTTACATCAAGGGTATGATTGGACAACACAAAACAATTATTTGGTTGCAATGCCATATTTGGTTGTAAAAATTGTAATTACACAATTATATAATTTATATATTTTTAAAAAATATGAGTTGCTATAAAAAAAATCGTACGATAAAAAGAATTCTAAATGAGTATCATCATATGTAAAATGTTAATCCAATAAAGCAGTCAATAACATGAGAATTCCATGCTAAAAAATAACAAGAAAAATAAGCATTACATGCAATTTTATATAATTGCTCTAACATTTCATATTTGTTTAGTTATTCGCTCTTTAACATTTAACATATACTTATTTTCATCATTCGTTTATCCTTGACCGAATTATTCATCGTCTGAATCTGAATATATATAATTAATACTATTAACATCTCATTCTTCTATGTATTCTTTAAAATATGAATCATTTCAATTCCATTATGCTATATTGTGTGATGTTATTTCAACTACATTTTGATACATTGTATTTATCAAATTAGAGTTTACGAGCCATCTTTGGTGTTTCTATTTGACTCTATTCACTCAAATGTTATCATACCCATGATACAAATAATAAAAAAACTTTTTGTATTTGTGCAATAACATTTACTGTAAAATATTTAGATTTACGGTGAAAAGGACGTATACAAAGTTAAAACCCTTTTTTATAATATATATAAATTAAGTTTAAAATAATATAAAATCGATAAAATAAAACTTTTATAAAAAATATTTTTATTAATACTACTTATAAATATTATAATTTTTTGTCATAACTTTAAAAACTTATTTTTTTATAAACTTATTTTTTTATAAATAAATTATGGCAAAAAATTATAACACTTTTTTTATATATAAATATATAACATGTATACCTAAACAAATATTTTCATATATAACATATAAATTCATTTTTGTAATACACTTTTTGCCTATAACTTTAAATATTTTAGAATTTAAATAATATGATTTTTTTTTGAATTTACATTTCATTCTTATAATTTGAATAACTGAAATCCGAATTTAAATTTTCAAACTGCTTTTCTTCCAACTCTTTACTAAAATCTTTTTAGGAGTCGTTTGGGTATTTAAAATAATAAAAATTTCAAAATCTGAGGAAAGCTTTTAGGTGGATATTAGGGATCCTCCGCAAATAAAATTAGCAACCTATCACCAGCTTCAACGTGTTAGGAATTTTTGGATTTGAATCAATTTTCGATTTTCTCCAAAAAATAATTTCGTCGGCCCTATTTTTAGCAGTTGTTTTAACTCATCCCACAATAACAAGCTTGGATATTGCCTTTGTCTCAATCAGAAAGTTCCCTAGAACACTTCCGGTGACCACAATCAATCTAGTGTTTTCCTAGGAGCATCCTGGAGAAAGCTAACCAAATGTATAAGCACGCATTATCATTAATTTTAGCTCAAAAAATTCACAATGCTAAACTCACATGGCATCCTTCAAAAGATATGATGGTACAAAATCAGCAGATGACAATCAGAAGGATGAAATGATCTTCTGGATCCTTGTTTGTACTCGTTCCTTCTCTTCGGCTCCATCTAGGTCACCGATATTGTCATGATATTCCTGTGTAAAATAAGATACCAAAGCAAAAATAAGACCTAAACATGTCAAACTGTAAGCCATTAGCAGCTACATCAAGTATGGAAGGAAAACTCAATAAGGAGACTAGCCTCATTTTATATGGAATGAAATAACAGTTTTCTAGTCCTTTGCAGTGGATTCTAAAACTTATTCTTTGGTGATATGATCAGAGACTTTGTTCAATGACGCAGTCATATACCCAAGTCCCTGACCCATCTCCACTTCTATGTCATTATGTTATCAACTCGAACTAAGGTTTTCAGCTTCAACTGACAGACAAGAAAAGTTGCGGATTGAGATTGCAAAGAATGTTGATGCCTCTTATTAAACTTGGTCAGCAAACTTATGCTTTGCAATCAAGTAAACAGGAACCAGAAAACAAAAGAGAAACAAAGGGGCCTCTGCAACTGGAAAGAAATAACAAGCAGGACAGTACGTGCCGGAAAAATCATGCAGAAAGAAAAAAAAAAAAAGATTTCCATGCTTCAAAGGTAACTTTTGCAGCTAAAATTGAAAAAAAAGAAGAAAAAAAAGGTCCACACCACAAACTTTCAGCTGACTGATATCTTTTGTCAGGTTGCGATTAATGCAACAGCAATTAGGGGTAAATCAGTTAAGAAAAATGGCTGGATATCCCCTCATAAAAGTTAATACAGTAGCAAAAAAGGGCACATTCACAAGGACTTTTTGAAGTCCAAGAACACTAAGGACAAGATTGCTATCCCAGAGAGTATGTAGATGTGATTTTCATCTTTAATTTCTCAAAAACTCAAATGGTTCTTTAGAGAAAAAAAACTACGTCCATATATTCTCATCCAAGGACAAACTGTTCTTCCTTTTCATAAATATTCTGACCAGCATAAATAGAAAGTTCAATTCAAAATAAAGTAAAACCTAGACTTCCATCTACATGAAATTCTAGCCCCAAACTTTTCAGCATGTAGAAGTTTGAGAAAGGGAATAGTTATATGACGGCCTGTTAGAGCTTGACTATGGTCATTGAGAATTAGATATGGTCCCCAAAGTCTTCATCAATCAACATTCATAAGAACTGTAATATATATTTCTAATAATTGTGTATTTGTAATCTTACAAAAGATTATATGTCATGCCAGTAAGTTACTTGAACAATTTTAAAGGTGATAACAATGAGTAATTTTGACAATTGCAAGAGATCATGGCATCATGATCTGAATCTTGTTCTCCACACACTTGAAACCAACAATGCAAACGAGGTAGAAAACTATATCATAGTCATAGCAAGCTTCAAAGGACAGAAGATGGTATTTTCATCAGTTGTGGGACATTCAAAAAAGCAAAAGCATAGGCATCATCTATATGTCCATTCCATCTTCCTGGTGTCCAAAACGCACCATTAACACAAAATATTCCTTATAGGAAACATTTGGTATATTTCTAATATCACCATTGTAGTCTAATCACTTGATGATCTTAGTACTTGGCTATTCCTAAGCACTCATGATTTGTCATCACTTTGTTTGATCAATAATCACCATGTTAGATTGTTGCAAAAAGTATTACATTATTTTGTTCAAAAATACCAACATAATTGTGCATATTGTAATAATTGAGTAAGTTAATGATTTCAATATAATTCAAAAATAAAAATTTGTTAAATATAGTAATCTTTTATTTATTTTATAATTAGGTATAAATTACAAATTTAGAAATTATATTTGTTAACAAGTTGACCAATATGTAAAAATTATATTAAAAATTTGAATTTGAAAATGACAATTATCTCTTAAAATCAAATATAAAGAAACCAAAAAGATTTGTTTTTAATCTATATATGTATATATTTATACACGCTAGATTACGCCACACCGATTCACTGTGTATAGATCATGATTGTTGGAATGATCTAACCAAGCACCACCTTATAGAAAAGATAAAAAAGTCTTAATGTGCTTGATCATTAAGGAAGTAGGATATAAATAGTTGTCTTGTCTTCAACTTCAGCCGTTTTAGCTTGATCTATGAAGAACCATTTTATAGCAGCTGTGCTCTCTCAAGGATTGTACGAAGCAATGCCTAACTTTGTATGAAGCCTTTAGGGTCATGGTATGAGGGCATGGAAATCTAGGTAGGTGTACCCCTGGATCTTTGTACTTCTCCTTTTTTTTAGTATTCTAAAAATTGTATGAAAATTATAAAATCAGCCCTAAGGCATTTCTATAAACCCTGGGGGTAGGCATCTTCTCTAACCCATTAAATGCTAAAAACAATAGTTCTCACCATTTATTCATTTCTGTTTGTTTTCCCACCTCAAAGCCAAAGCTTTTCCCTTCTGAACCAACCAAACACAGTATCTTCTCTAACCCAATAAAACACTAAAAACAACAGTTCTTACCCAGCATGGAACCAGATTTTTAACTTCAAACAACTACCACTTCTTACCCTACACCATCACCATATCACCAATACATATATAGCGAGTCTCAGTCATACAAGAGTTCTCCTTTATTTGTTAGAAAATTCGAAGAAACACAAAAGATTGAAAAAGTGCAATGCCTTCCTTCTATCAACACTCAGTATTTTCTTATAAAGCAAGCCTTAAAATGATTTTCTTTATCAACAAGTTGGTATGTAACTGATTGCTGTCTACAAATTGTACAACTTGAATACAGTTCCAAAGGGGGAAAATTACCTGAAGTATATTCTTGATATCGTTCTTAGTAAGTTTCTGCTGCTTGAGCAGTAATTCAATTCTTGCCCTCATTTGAGGGTGTCTGCATAGTATTCAATAAACTAAATTTAACAACGTTTTAAATAAACAAAATAAATAGACGTGACCAAGAAAAAGGTGCAAAAACTTACTCAGAACACCAAAGATGACCCAGAATAACAGCAATCAACTGCAATCAAAACAATATAAGGTCAAAACTGAGAATATTTAAACACATTGGTTAATAACTTCAGAAATTACATTGGTTAATAAGATGTCTATTAAGAAATCTAATTAATTCAGAGTTAAAGTTTACAGCTAGGTTTGTCTGACTGATGAAGGGCTGAATTTCCATTCAAAAGAAATATAATAAACCTAGACATAAGAAGATTCATCTGTCAATTGGAACATCTGCAGTCTTCAACAGAGATAAATCATCTATTACATGGTTAATCTCCTTGTACCCACCCCGGTTTTTTCTTTAAGGCTGATTCTCCAACCATGAGCTCATTGTATTTACTCACTCGTAGAATATAGGACCTTTCTAAGAACTTATATTTCCTGGTTTTAATCATGAATGAACTGAAAATTATAACCTAACCAGTGTAGTCAAAGGCACAACCCACACTCTAGGTGCTAGAATAATTACATTGCCTAAGATGGAAAGCAAAAAAGCACATGCCCGAGAAAAGTAAGACGCAATTTGCATACATGAAAGATTTTATGTATGTCAATGAATAAATGTATTGTAGAAATCAGAGTATTTGATACTAAATAGAACATAAATCAGAGTTTTTATATACAACCTATGACACTACTTTAGGAAACTCTAAGTTAGGAAAGATACTAAATAGGAGATATGATCCCTTAAAATAAGAGATTTTAATAAAGAAAATATTTACAAAATATTCCTAAAATATTTATAGAATATTCCTATACTCCCCCTCAAGCTGGAGAATATACATTGTATAATCCCAGCTTGAATAGGAATTTATTGAACACAGGTTTTGGCAAAGCCTTGGTAAGAATGTCTGCAATCTGTCCTTCTGAAGGAATGTAAGAAAGAGTGGCTGTCTTTTTGTTGACTTGATCAGCAATAAAATGCCTATCAATTTCAACATGCTTTGTTCGGTCATGTTGAACTGGGTTCTTGGCAATCTGAATGGCAGATTGATTATCACACAAAACTTCAAAGTGATCCTCCTGATTTGTGCCAAGTTCTTTTAGTAATTTAAGTAGCCAAATTCCTTCGCATATCCCCAAAGCTAGTGCTCTAAATTCAGCTTCAGCACTACTTCTTGAAACAACAGATTGTTTCTTACTTCTCCAAGTTGTAAGGTTACCCCAAACAAAAATGCAGTACCCACTAGTGGATCTTCTTTCAGTGAGATCTCCAGCCCAACTAGAGTCTGTAAAAATCTTAACAGTTCTGTCTTGTGTCTTCTTAAACATTAAGCCGTGTCCTAGAGTTTTCTTCAAGTACTTGAGAATTCTATTTGCTGCTGCCATATGCTCTTCAGTAGGATTAGTCATGTGTTGACTTATCACATTTACGGGAACAGCTATATCTGGCCTTGTCAAGGATAAGTAGATTAGTTTCCCAACTAACCTTTGAAATTTCTCTCTGTCTACTAAGGACTCATCTTCTTTATTGAATCTCAAGTTTGCCTCCATTGGTGTATCAGCCGGCTTACAGCCAAGAAAACCAGTTTCTTTGAGTAAATCAAGTACATACTTTCTCTGGTTGATCACAAGTCCTTCTTTTGATCTTGCCACCTCCATTCCTAGGAAATACCTTAGCTTTCCCAAGTCCTTGGTTTCGAATTCCCTGTTTAACAACTTCTTCAAATTGCTAATCTCTTCCTCATCATCTCCAGTAAGAATGATGTCATCCACATACACAATTAGGATAGCTTTCTTATTTGTAGAAGTTACCTTGATGAAAAGCGTATGATCGGCAAGGGACTGCTTGTAGCCATTTTGAAAAATGACTTTAGTGAACCTCTCGAACCAAGCTCTGGGTGATTGTTTTAACCCGTATAGAGACTTGTTGAGCTTGCAAACCTTGATGCTACCTTCAATAGACTTTGAGCCAGGTGGCAATTGCATATAGACTTCTTCCTCAAGCTTGCCATTAAGAAATGCGTTTTTTACATCAAGTTGGTGTAATTTCCAATCGCAATTTACAGCCAAACTTAGGAGTACTCGAATAGTGTTAAGCTTTGCCACAGGTGCAAAAGTTTCTGTGAAGTCTATCCCATATGTTTGCGTGAAACCTCTGGCCACTAGTCTAGCTTTGTATCGTTGGATACTGCCATTGGAGTTATACTTTACAGCAAAGATCCATTTACAGCCGACAGCCTTTTTTCCTTGAGGAAGGTCTGTAATGGTCCAAGTAGCATTTTTCTCTAGTGCACAAATTTCCTCTTCAACAACCCTTCTCCATTTTGGATCCTTTAGAGCTTCAGCTATGCTTGTGGGAACTTGTTCTTTATCCAAAGTTGCTGTAAATGCTTGAAAAGACGGCATCAATGAATTATAACCAGTAAATTTTTCAATAGGATGCTTGGTGCACTGTCTAACCCCTTTTCTAATAGCAATAGGAAAGTCATCTAGAGTAGTGGACTTACTGATTTCTTCTTCCATTTCGGCAGCTGGACCCAAATCCAATTCTCAGCAAGAATCAGATTGCAAAACAGTCTCAGGGATATGTCTTCTTTTTCTTGTGTAGACACGAAGCTGTTTGGGTGATGGTGTTTTTTGAAGACTGTCAATTGGAGTAGGTGTATTTTCAGGAAGAGTGTTTAAAGTGGGTGTAGGTGAATTAGTCATAGGTACTACAGGAGAATCAATGGGAGCATTCACAGGTGACAGATCTGCAGGTAATGGCGAACAAGATGGCAATTCTGAAGGTTGAGAATGAAAATTAGAAGGAGATACCTGTTGTGGCTGAAAATCACTCCATGTTTCCCCTGAATTTCAGCCTGAGTGAAATAGGAATCCTGCTCATAAAATGTTATATCCATAGTGGTGAAAAATCGTTTAGAAGGAGGATGATAGCATTTATAACCCTTCTTAAGTGAAGAATACCCAACCAATACACATTTTAAAGACTTAGGATCTAACTTGGACTTATTAGGAGCAATATTTTGGATAAAAACAATGCAGCCAAAAATTTTAAGTGGCAGAATGGAGGAGATAGGCTTAAAATGAGGAAAGTGCTGCAAAAATATAGATTGAGGCGTTTGAAATTTTAAAACCTTACTAGGCATCCGGTTGATTAAATATGTGGCAGTTAATAAGGCTTCCCCCCACAAATATTTAGGAACATTAGTGGTAAATAGAAGAGAACGAGTAACTTCAAGAAGGTGCCTATTTTTTCTTTCGGCAACGCCGTTTTGCCGTGGGGTTCCAACACAAGAACTAATCTGAACTATGCCCTTTTCCTTAAAAAAATCACCTAAAGACCTAGCAAAAAATTCACTGCCATTATCAGATTTAAAGAGCTGGATTTTAGACCCAAATTGAGTGAGAACCATGTTATAAAATTGCACAAAAACACTAGCAGTTTCAGATTTATCTTTCAGCAAATAAGTCCAAGTTATCCTACTGTGATCATCAATAAAAGTGATAAACCACTTACAATTATCAGCATTCTTCACCCGAGAAGGGCCCCAAATATCACTATGGATCAAAGCAAAAGGGTAAGAAGGCTTGTATGTAGAAGGAAAATAAGATGATTTAGTATGTTTGGCAAGAGAGCAAACTTTGCAAGAAAAAGAATTAGGCCTTTTATTAATGAATAGAGCAGGAAACAATTTTGCAAGGTATTGGAAACTAGGATGGCCTAAACGAAAGTGCCATAACATAACAGTATCAACTTTTCCTAAAGCGGTAAATGACTTGGAGATCTCGATTTTAGGAGAGGTAGGGAGGATGTAGAGACCATTACGCAAGCTGGCCTTACCAATCATCTTCTTCGAGTTCAGTGCCTGCAAAGTACAATCACGATCATTAAAAATTACAGAGCAGTGCAAGTCTGTGGACAATTTACTAACAGAGATGAGATTGCACGCCAGATTTGGTACAAAGAGAACATTTTTAAGTGCAATCTGTTCATTGAGAATAACAGTGCCATGTCCCTCTATTTTGCACAAGGTACCATCAGCCGTTTTGACAGCTTTACCAAAGGTATGGAAAAAATTGTGAAACAATGCCTTGTTACCAGTCATATGATCCGTAGCACCAGAATCGAGGATCCAATTAGGAGTCAACTGGGAGGAGAAAAATGCAGTAGAAGAAAGGTTACCTTCTGGATCTTTTATGACCAGATTACCTTCACAAGACCCTTCAAGAAAATTGTTGCCATTCAATCGATGGCAGGTGATAGTCAGACCAGACGAATTTGATGGAGCATCGGAACCAGAAAAATTTTCTGGATTTGAAGTAATCTCCGAAGTAGGAGAAGGAGTTTCGGACATGGTCTAGGTTGAAAAAGAAATCGTAACCTAAGCTGATACCATGTAGAAATCAGAGTATTTGATACTAAATAGAACATAAATCAGAGTTTTTATATACAACCTATGACACTACTTTAGGAAACTCTAAGTTAGGAAAGATACTAAATAGGAGATATGATCTCTTAAAATAAGGAATTTTAATAAAGAAAATATCTACAAAATATTCCTAAAATATTTACAGAATATTCCTACATGTATAATATAAGCTTATCAAATGTTTTCAGAACCAAACCAGTGGTGGAACCAGTCAAACCACCGGTTCCCAATCCAACTGATTCAATTGGTTGGACCGTTGATTCAACAGCCCAATTTTTTTTTTAAAATATCAGAAAAAATAGAAAAAAATAAATAAAATTCTAGAAAAATTTATAAACACAAATAAATAACAATAATGATATAAAAATTAATTAAACATTCCAAATTCAATTAAAACAATAACATTACCATTCTTAAATCATAATTGAAGTATTAAAAATTTTAAATTAAACCGCCAAAACAAACATTAACAATAAATTCAAACAACATAACTAATCTCTAGGCTCGAGTAAAGATACATTCAAAGTCGAATATCACCCAACTAATTAAAATCATTTCAAGCAATAAACAAATTAACAAATTCCATAACTAATTAAACACTGGAGTCCATGCTATTATCACAAATATAGACATATAATTTATTGATTTTGAATGAACAAGATAAGGAAGTGATGCCTAAGCTTAATACTTAGGCTTTTTGCAGTAATTCATACCTAAATTTGAATGTGTTAGGCAGTAAGAAGCAATTATCATGGAGAATCTCAAACAACGACTCTATATCTCCACAGAAAGATTGTTGATACATATGACTCCAAATCCTACAGTTCTTAGCACAAGAAGAGTAAAGACTTTGACTACACTTAAATCTAATAGGAAACCATCAAGGATGCTAAGACTTCAAACAAAAACTAAGCTATAAATAATCAAAAATGGAAACCAAAAATACGACTAGGCTAGTGGTAATTTTTATTTGACCCTTTTTCTGTTCTATTTTATGCAATCAAACCCTCTCATACTACCATTTTAGTGCAATCAAAACCCAAATTGTATGGAAATGCTAATGCCAGCAATAGCATTGTTAACTCCTATATGGCATTCGGTTAATGGTGTGGCAAATGCATACAAATATAATTTCCTAATATGTCATTGTCACCTACAGTCACAAAATATGCTTTTTTAAATAATCATTTATCTTATTCAAGTTTCAATTAATTGGACGGAAAATGCTAATGTTAGCAATAGCATTCTTAACTCCTATATGGCATTTGGTTAATAGTGTGGCAAATACAAACAAAGATAATTTGCTAATATGTCACCTACAGTCAGAAAATATTTTTTTTTTAAATAATCATTTAACTATTGAAGTTTAATTAATCAAACTTAGTAAAATGAAAATCCATCAGACCATTGTTCATTCTTCTTTGGTCTCCTCCTCAGCATCCCAATATACCATATGCTTTTGTTTCTTTCTTCTCTTCTCCTCCTCCTCCATCAAACTATTGCTCACTCTCTTTTTTTCTTCTTTTTTTTTTCAGCCAAGACTCCTCCTTTCCCTCTAACACTTCTCTGTTCACCCCATACATCTCCACAACAGCTATGCTCCACTGTCGTCCTATCCTGTTTTATCTACAACCTAAAAATTCTTATTTTCAATCTTCAAATCATCTGAATCTTAAGAATTTCATATTACCATTATCATAAACTTTCACCCTCAAGCTGTCATATATGAAAAGATACAACAAAATGCAAACCAAAACAAAGAGAGCCAAATAGCATGCTTGTCAGAACATTTAATGTTAACCCACCATTATCATCAAGATTTAAGTTGATAAGAATTTAGGAAGCCAAAGTAATACAATTTTAGAAACATAACTTGCTTCAATTAGGTTACAATGGTCTTTTTCTGCTAAATATTATATAATATATATTAAGATTTAGAAAGAACTGCAGTTTAGACACCCAGGTTCATGATATTGAAAAATTAAGCCCAAAACAGCTATTACACTACTCATCAACAAAAATAAATAGTAATAACAAGTCAGAGAAAAACTAAAAGATCTAGGACAACTATGTCAAAAATGTGTGCCAGGCCTGTTTAACAGCTAAATTCATGATAAATATAGATAGTCTTTGAAGCATTAGACTAATCATAAATGCAAACTATTTAGAAACTCAACTAATTCCACCGCAAACATCCACAAAAAAAAAAAGCCTGGCAAGCTATAAAAACCTCCCTTCATCAGGCACTCAAAAAGCAGAAAGAGAATGATTAAAGAAATAAAAAAAAAAAAGCAGAAAGAGAGAGAGACCTGAAGAGTGTAAAGTCCAGATTCAAGTTTCCTATTGTATTTTTCCTCTTCATCCATCTGCAAAATGCAAGCCATGTTATAGAGGAAGACATCTCAGAGTTGAATGCAGACTAGAAAAGTACAGTTCATTGATTACCTCCAAATCATCAAGTTCCAGTTGCTCCAGTCGTTGTGTCTCTGCTGTAACTCTGTCAGAATATCTGCATCATTTAAATTCATAATATAGGAATATTAGTCGCAGAACAAAATCTCTATCCAACCCTTCTTGGAAGTGATCCTCGTAGCTATGGAAAATTTTGTCAACAGCAAGAGAAACCCTTCTCTTAGTTACTAGAAATACCCCATACCCCACCCTCACATGGACAAGAATTTACTTTGCATATTAATGCCAACGGTAGAAGAACCTCAAGACTCTAAACCTGTAACTTTGTGAAGTTAAAAGAAACAAAACAAGTGAAATTAGCCAATACCTTATATATAGTTCCATAAGGCGGTCTATCTTCTCACATTCATTCTCAACAAATTTACTTAATAACCTTTCCCTTCTGGAACCTCTCAAAATCCCACCTGGAAATAAGACCACAAGCATGAATATTTTATGTATAAGGTTCAGTAGTTGAGAAATGTGTAGTGCAATTTCATTATGCTGCTAAAATAGTTTGTAATTAATTGGTAATCATCTGCAGAAGTGATAAGCTTATGCATGGTTGGTGGTCTCACAGGCACACTATCAATAACCAGGTTAATCACGATGAAAAGTGCAACATGCAAAAGGGCAATAATGTCATATTTGTCTAAAGGCACTCACCAAACAATGATGCAATTAGTGATACCAGGCGCTCTTCCAACTCCTCTTGGTACCTTTCCTTCTTGTTCTTCTTACTTATAGGTATCTAAACGATGCAAGAGGAAAAGGCATAGTGTTAGGTACTGAATGCAATTAGACATGGATAAGTGCTCAAGAAATAAAGACATACAAAGAGAGATATACTTGCCTTACCCATGAAAGCAGCGAAGGCAGTCTTCAATCCCAGAACATCCACAAATCGCTCGCAAGCAGGGGGATACTTGGTCATGGAAAAATCAAGTGCCCTGATGGCAGAGGCATAGGCAGATTTCTTCTGCTTCATAATAATGATCATCAACTCCACTCCTTCGGCCTTAACGAACCTCTCCTTGTTCTCCAATGGCATCAATAAACAACACAAGCAATCAAACAAATTCTCTAGCATTTCCTCTTCATCTGATGTCTTGGGGTCCTTTGATTTGTACATAGCCACGGCCTGCAAAACCACATCCACGCCGTTCATTTGTCCCAATCTCTTCTGATTGGCAGTGCTGTTCTGAAGCAATATGGCCAATATCTCCGAAGCGTACTGCTTGTTACTATCGAATTCCCTCACTTTGATCTTCCCCAACAACCATCTCAACAACTTGGTCCTCTCGCAGACCAACTCGGCCACTGTAGGCTTCACCTCTATCATGTTTTCAATGCTGGCCAGGGTGTTGTAAATAGCACTCATCTCATCAGGGTCCTTGTCCGATAGGCGTTGCAGATTCTGGACCAACAGCTCCAACACATTGTTCTCAATAAGAGAATCCACCAGAATCCTGGCAGGCTCGTCGTTGTCCTCCAGAACATCCTCGTCCGTCAAGTCCTCTAACAAATGCACAACGTCAATGGCAATGTCGGTGTTGTCATGGGACAAGAGGTTGAGAATGGAAGGGATGGCGTTGAGATTGACCAGCTCAGGGTACAACTCAGGGGCTCCAGCAAGAATCTTTAGCTTCTCTAGCTCCTCGTGCAACTCCACTTCCGAGTCGGCGAACCGCTCCGGTTGGTCCGGGTACTTGAGCCGGGCCTCGATGTTCTCCTTTAAGCGGCGCTCGAAGGAAAGGACTAGCTTCTTGAGGGTGCGGAGGTCAAGTAATTCGACGGTGTTTTGGGATTTCTCGACGGCTTCCAGGAGGGAAAGGTCCACCTCCGCCTCCATGTGATTGTCGCCGTCGTATCGCTTTCGTTTTAGAGCGTTACTAACTTCCATGGTTGGAATTCCGGCGCCTGCTCCTAGACTCACTTACCTTACTGCTTGTTAGCTTCTACTTCTTGGTAGGATCCGGAAATCCGCCCTGTTTCCGGTTAGGCGTTTTTCTAGGGGAGCGGCCTTGCTTCCTTACCTTTCCTTGCCCTCCCAAATATTATTGCTATATATATTGATAGATTAAACCCAATCTATCCAATTAGTTTTTTTTCCAACGAATTTAATCAATTTATTCCATCCAAAGATTCAATTTAATATTTTTCACAAAAAAATATTCAATTTAATAAGGATAAATCTATTTTTTACCATTTCATTTCATAAAGAAATTAAGTTGATTCAACCATTTTTAATGGCTTATTCGACTATTTTATATATAAATTAAATTAGCCGAATTAACTAAATGATTAATACCATAAACCATCAATTACTCATATCAAAATAAGCTTAATTAACAAAAACATTTTTTATAAAATCATACAAAATAAAATTGAAATATTGTTTAAATCATTTTAAATCAATTTTGAGGTGTTAGAAGGTGTCCAAGACCAATATTGGGTTTTGGAGGGCTTTTTTTTCACAAAACAATCTAGTGGCTAAAATAGTACAAGTGATGTGATAAGGAGGGGCAAAGGTATACCTACCCCTTATATTGTTTATGGGAGATTTTGACTAAAAAGGGTGCATTTTTAGTATTGGACCCCGAACACCTAGGGTGCATTATGGCCTTGAAACACCTCTATTTTATCCCCAAAACATACCATGTTGACTTCCAATCATTTTAAGCTTAAAAATCATGTTTTAAAAGTCGAAAACAACCCTCAAAACATCTCCAAATAGGACATTATAAAACATGTTCTAAAAGTAGCCAAAAGTCGACATATTTGTTTATGAAACATAACCAAAATATAGCAAAACTTGTCAAAGCATTCATGAGTTATGCTAGCATCATAAATTGCATATAAAACCTGTAACACCCTATACCTGACCCGATTGTTAGGTCTGAACTATAAGGTGTCACATTTGTTGTCGAAGCAACTACGATTAAATTTTATATGATTCACACCATCAAGCATATAAACATAATAATTATAAGCAAACAATACAATAAATATTCATTCTCAGTCTTACACGAGCTTACGAAAGCTTTAAAGTTAACCTGAGGTCGAACTGGACTGAATTGTAAAGTATTCAATTTATAGGGTTAACGTCGTGATGTCACATTTTCATGTCGAGACATAGCCACACAGTTTGTCGCGTCATGATGTCAGGCCACTCGACGTCATGACGTCACTTACTATTTTAGCCTTGTCGAGACAACGGGGTTCTTAGTTTTAATGTGACATTATAGGTCATTCCTCGCGACGTTACATATTATTTCTGCAATTCTGTTTCTTTCAAATTTGTAAATTTTTAAGTACTAACAAACATAAATCAATCTCAACATCCTTCAGCCACACATCCATTTCTAAAACACCTAATATTGAGTTGTACCTCTATGCTCACATATAACTATTCATATCTTTTTCCCAAATTCCTTCAATTACCTGAACGATGCAAGCATATAAATATTCACAAATCTCAGTTTAACCATGTTACCATTTCATGCAACATATCTTAATCAACTAAAGCAAATATAAGTTACGTTTATATATATACACACATCAAACACAAACACATATCATTTCTAAAACATCAAGATGCAACATTTACTTATAAGCACCATTCTATTCCAACAAAACTTAACCTATTAGGTACATGTCAACTAGAATATGAAAATTTCACAAGCATTGCTAAGTCAAGTTCGAATTCTAGATGCTAAGAAAACCTCTTCGCAATCTACTAGAAGTCTAAACTACCTGCACACGGAGAAAACAAAATTATACACTGAACAAATCGCTTAGTGATAATTCTACAATTCAAATCAATATAAACAAATTCATTCAAATACATATATTTAAATCATAGTATAACTCATGTCAAATTATGAAAATACTATCACTTTTATATATCTATGCTTATATTCATTTTAACGCAACAATTATTTATGCATACACACTATCTTCTCACATAACATTCAATTTAATAGCATTTAGTTCATTTACATATCCATTTTTGAACAGTGTCAAGTATTCATTTATTAGCATCACAATTAAATTCATAAGTCCTTTTTCACTTGAACACTTTAACCATTTTCAAGTTTGATAGCTCATTTATATATATTTGGCCCTCAAAGGCTAGTTTTCAACTCAAATCGAATAATATCACATTTCATATTACCATCACATTGCATTTCTTTACCATTTAATCAATTATTATATTATTAACCCTATTAACCAAACATGGACTCGATAAGGATATACGGACCAGTCACCCCGGCATTTCCTTATCACTTAATCAACTATTGTATTATTAACCCTATTAACCAGACACGGACTCAGTACGGATACACGGATTTATCACTCTGGGTTGCCCGATGTGACAACCCTAATTTGACCCTAGTCGAAAAGTGGTTTCGGGACCACAAAATCGAGTCACAAAAATAATTGATTGTTATATTCTATGCTTATTGTATGTGTACATGCATGTGTGAAAGTTTCATGCTTTAATTTTGTCATTTGTATGTGAAATTTATTAAATAGGACTTATGTGTGACATTTTTGAAATGTGATAGGTTAATTTTAAAATGGTCTATTAATGCATGTAATCAAAAAGGTGGACTTGCATGTCAATTTCCCCACTTTGATAGTAGTGGCCGGCCATGGTAATGATGATAAGCAATATGTGTTATGAAATAATATTATAATATGGTAATGGCTTAATTTATGTAATAAAAAATGTGTTAAATTAATTAAATGAATAAAACAAAGAAAAGAAATAAAATGTTCATCTTTTGATATCTTTGGCCGAAAATTCTAAGAAGAGAAGGGAGGGGGAAACAAGCATTCGGCTACTCCTTTCTAGTCTTGATTAAGGTATGAAATCCATGTTAGTTTTTGATTCTGTTGCATATATTAAGCTAGTTACTAAGTCCCTTACTTGCCCATGTCAAAATTTTGAGTTTGGTAGTAAAATGAGTATTCGGTTATGGAAGAGGTTTAAGGGGATGTTTGTTGCCTTTATGAATTAAGGAATAATTAGGAATCGGTGATGTTGGAACTAATTTAATGTTCATATAGATAATTTTGAATGATAGAAAAAAATCGGCTTGTGCATTGGTGAAAATGCGGAATGTGAGCATTTATAATAGTTGAGTTATGCTTGTGTTTAAAGTGATGGATTGGAGTAGACGCCTATATGTGTTGTGAATAATTACTAGTAAATTAAGGTTTTCTAGATTACCTATGTAATTGCCGAATGTGTGGATAGTTGAAGAAAAATTTGTTAAAATGCTTGGTAGATGGATATTCGGTTAATGTTGTGTTTAAATGAGCACGATGTGTTGTATTGATATTATGCTTAAGTGAAATTATAGAAATATATATGATGAAATTGATTTGGTGATATACATGTTTAAATAATATGTATACAAAATAAAGAATGTGTGAAAGAGTGAATTGGTAATAATCTCTTTGGGACAGCAGCAGTAAAGTGACTTTGGAAAATCACTATAAATTGTGGGAGTTGAGTTAGAAGCTGAATAAATTATGTAATTAAAGTTTGATGAGTCTAGTTTCTTATAAAAGAAACTATAAAAGCAAAAGAATTGCCGATAATGAGATGATTGAAGTAATGTGGGACAGAGTCAAAATGACTTCTAGATCCCCTGTTTTGTTTTTATAAAATCACTATAAAACGTATAAAAATAGTCAAATGATAAAATTTATATGCTTAGACTCCTTAATGAGTCTAGTTTCAAATGAAATAAACAAGGACATGTTTTGAATTCTGTACAATGAGGAATTTATTTCGTAGTGAAGAGTGGTTAGATTAGTCAAACAGTAAAACAATGGAAACTTTAGGAAAAATCTGGTATTGATTGGCTAACCTAAAAATTATGAAAATTTTATGGATAAAATATAAATGAGTCTATTTTCAAGGAAAATTTACAGCAATTGATTTGGAGTTTCGTAGCTCTAGTTATAAATAATTTAGTGACTGTTGCTCAGGAAGTTAGCTTATAGTGAAATTGTGATTATATTGTAAACATTGATAAAAAATTGCTAATGAATTGCTTATTGATTTCTTATAAGCTTACTATAATCTGTATGTGTGAAAGTCGAATATATATGTAGTATATTCTAAAAATAATATTTGAATAGTCGATTAATGATTAGTTTAAAATTTGTTGAATTAAAGCTCAAGAGCATAGGGAGGCAATTTCGAATAAGGGAAAAGAGAAAGTAACCGAGTAGCCATTTCGCAACCGTTCAAATATATCCGAGGTAAGTTTTAAGTAGTTTCCTTTAGTATATAATTGACGATGCCACTATAAGAGTATAGTAGGTAAATTGTGATTTTGGCTTGCACTTGAATTAAGATGTATAATAGATAATGCATGTATATGACTTATAGTTTGATGGCCACTTTGAATTTAAGATTAAATGATGAATAGAATGAGTGATATGAGATATAACCATTGAGCTGAAATGTGAATGATGATGTGCGTATTGAGTTTAGATTTGAATGTAATATACGACTATTAAGTGATAATGTGACTGTCATGTGTTATGATCAAATGTGTATGAGATTGAAAATATCCAGACATGAGGTCCGCAGGCTATATGCTGGAAAAATATCTGGACATGAGATCCGCAGGCTATATGCTAGAAATATATCCGGACTTGAGGTCCGCAGGCTACGTGCTGGAAAAATATCCGGGTTAAAGACCCGCAGGCTTACGCTAGTAATGTATTCTGAGCTCTAAGATTTGACAGAACCGATGCCAGTAAGTTAAATAAGATTTCGACTTCGAATATCAGTGGTAAACATCGTTGCGTAAGTATTATATGTTTTACATGTTAAGGTTCGTGTTATGTGCTTATATTTGAATTGATTTTTTTTAAGTGATTTAATAGCATCAAGGCACGAAATATATATATGTGTGTGTGAATGAATTCGGTATTTGAGGATAAGACAATAATATAATTGGTTAATGTAAGTCACCATATGAAAGGATGTGATTAGAGGTATTAGTATAATTTATGTAAATAATGAAATATGTGCAAGAAGTCTTGTGTATACATACATACATATTTGGCCAAGGGGTTTTGTAACTAATGTACTAGTGTATATTTGGTCAAGTGAATTACAATAAGAATACAAGTTTTGTGATACTCAATGTTCAATTTTAATGATAAGCCTTAATAGTATGAATTGCTTAAAACTTACTAAGCCTCGAAAGCTTACCCTGTTTCTTATTTCTTTGTTTTATAGATTGTTGATTTTGGCTATCGACTCGGGGATCGTCAGCAGTTCTTCATACTATCGATCTTTTTGGTATAGTTATATTTTGGACTCGATATGGCATGTATAGGTTGGACTGTTGACAAAAATATGTTTTGAAATTGTAAATATCTTGGCCGTATGAAAATGGTACTTATGAATTATAAATCTGTATGTATTCAGTTCGATTTATACTTGTGTTGGTAGATTATGTGATTGAAATTAAATATTTAGCTTGGTAATACCTCATAGCCTATACCGGCGATCGGACACGGGCTAGGGGTGTTACAACCGACAACAATGACAATATATTGATACACTGTACCATATTGGATTGTCCAGCAACAATGGTTTTCTCAACTCAATCAATTTGTCACCTCGGATTGCTCGGCAACGATAATTTTACTCAATACTTTAACTCTAAGGCATGCCAATTATATCCAACACAGTCCGAACAACTAATAGGATAACCAAATTTTGATTTCATCATACATTCCAATTTATGCTTTACCATGTTAATTTCATCGACAATTTATCAATTCAACACATAGTTTAACATGTTCCAACTCAATATCTCATACCAATTGCATATATTAAGCAAGCCATGAAATTCTCTATTCTAATTAATTTAGTCTCTACTTCGATATTCTATCTAAATCACATCATTTTAGCTCAAACAATCATCAATACTCACCTCCAACTCTATATAATGTAAAATGATATAAATATGCAAGAATTAAAGGATTCTTGAACCATAGAATTACAAACCATAAATTTTGAGCTACTCGTCGACGGCTTTGGATTCTCCTTTTCCTTTTGAATAATCTGGGTCAACATTAACTATGAATTAACATAAACACATAAAACTATCAGCACTCAACCAATTCACAATCAATTATCAATTTATGCAAGATTTACAATTTATTCAATTTAGTCCCTAAAACTTAGACTAACCTAACTTTCAATTTAAACTTCATATTGAATTATGATTTAACTATTACCCATTAGGGACCTCCTATTTCTTATTTCTACAATCAATTTTACAATTTATTCAGTTGGTCCCTGATGTAGGAAATTATCAATTAAGCTTTACAGTTTAGTCATCTTTTTAATCTAAGCTTAATTTCTATAAATTTAACATCTAAAACTTTCAATTCTCAACCATTAAAACTTTCAAAACTTTAACAGATTTACAAACTGGTACATGGGCTAGCTAAATCAAGCTCTCATGACATCAAATCTATAAATATTACAAGAAAATAACTAAAAAATTACTTGAATTTTGAAGCTAGAAACTTAAATTTCATGAAAATGGCATTAAACCGTTCTTTTTTCTTTTGGCTTCGGTCGGGGAAGATGCGTTTTCTCTTTCTCCCCACCGAAAATCACATATATATTGTAATTAGGTAGTTAATTGAGTAGTTAATCTTAAATTAACATATAATATTTAGCTTAATTAGTTTAATGGCTACATGCTTAAACGGTCTACTGAGTTTCATTATAATAGGGTCTAATTGTTGTTTTGAACCTTTAATTAATTGCAATTTAAGTTATCAATTCATTTTCTAATTACATTTTTCGACGCTATTGAAAATTGGATCGTTACAAAACCATTCAAAAGCCAGTTTAATCATGGCAAACATAAGCATGCATACAATCATTCAAAATATATATAAACTGGCTCAAGGCCAACTAAAGTAATATATATATATAAAAATAGAGATTATCACCATTACAACTCATAGTAATATGACACAAATATATATATGCATCCCTTGATGGCCTTTCTAGTACGTGCCACTAGGTACCAATTGCAAATGCAAATGTTTTATACTATTAAATGATAACAATTGTGTTTGTTTGTTATCATCGAGCAGATAGTCCCTTTCCATTATACCCTTTAGTAAAACCCATATGGTGATCACCTATCACTTCTCATAACTTATTCTCAATAACAAGTCCATCAATTACAAGATCAGTTGGTAAATATTTGGGAATAACTTCAAACACCTACAAATCTATGCATTTTATCGTGGCCATCTTTGCAGTACGATATGTGACTTGATCTCTCACCCTTGGAATATGCTTTATCCTCCAATGTTGTATTTTTTTTTAATTTTGTATGTATCCTTCACAATAAAACTGAAGAAGAATCTGCCAAGTGACCATATTGAATGGCTTTGACTACCTCTAGATTGTCTGAGTGGATCACAACCTTATGATGTCCCTTCTCTTGGATAATGGTTAAGCCAATTAGAATACCCTAGAATTCAGCGTAAAACACAGAGTAAGTACCCAAGTACTAGTTAAATCCAATGATCCATTCCCCTCATTTCTTGTACATCGCCCCCAGTAGTTGCAACCCCTGCATTCACCTTAAGAGATTTATCAGTATATAGGTGAACCCAGTTACCTGTCATAGGAGAGTCATGAGTAGTTTCAAAATGTCCTGTCGAATTGTCGTTATGAGCTAGTGAATATTGCTTTGCCCAACCCATAGAAGACTTAATATTATTAGTGGGATTCTAAGTTATACCTTGAAAGATAAAAAAGGTTCCTATTATTCCATATGCGCCAAGCGATTATACCAAAAAGGTTAGCCCAAAAGCTACCAACCTTTGGTAACTAGATCGACGAGCATAAATTCATCTCCAACACTCTTTAAAATCTCCTACAAAAAAATGCTTTGAAGTTCTATTGACTTTAACATGGGTTTTTTAATATCTTCATTAAAACTTCCAACTTTGCCATTGTGGGTTCTTTAAAATCTTTTGCGAAAACTTCCAAGTTTGCCATGGGTTTCCTCTAATCTTTGGATGAAGTTTGCTTATTTAATAGAGTTCTAATTTTACTTATCAATTTGGGATGGATTGATATTACTTACTTTTACAGAAGAACTACAATCTTAAAGAATATCTGATTCTCCGATAAATCCATGTTATTTACCCAACTCATAGGAGTCACCATAAGGCACATTATTATGCTTCAATTGGTCATTAAATGAACCAGCTCCATTACTTATTCTAAAACCCCTACATTGCTCACCGTAGGCCATTTCCCAAATGTGGATCCAACTTGTTCCTTGTTTTGGATGTCCAGAAATTCTTAAAAAATGTGATTGATTTAAAGTTTCATTTTTAATCGAAACTTATCAAACTTCTCATCAATTTTTATTTCAAATTGTTGCAAATTGAAGTTGTTGTCAAAATTGACCAGTTGAGATCCACAACACATTCACTTTGTTAACGATGATCATCGTTGTTAGGAAAAAGGCTATAATACCTTTGTTGTGGATTAAAATATCGGGGAAAGAAATTACAAATGGAGAAAGAAAGAAAAAAAAATTTTTAGATGACACAACTAATATCATTATGTCTTTTTTATACTAGTATTGACTAATTTACATTGTTATCCTGGTATTACCCTTAATGAAATGTACATTTACAATAAATTATGCTTGTATCAAAACAAGTGAAAAAAAATAATATTAACATAAATGAATCAAGAGCATAACATTTGAAGGAGGACGAGGGCTTTTAGGTAATTTGCAAGGAGCATCTAGGGTTTTGAGGAATTGTTTGGTTTCAGTGGCAGCCAGCGGACCCAGTCTTTTATATTTTAGCCAACAAGGAACGAGCCGAGGCAGCTCCTGAAATCCCTATGGAGTAAATATAAATTGGTACAATAGTAGGATTGAAAATAACAAAACAAATAATAACAATAATAATACTCAATAGTAAAGTCTCTCAAAAAGAATTAGGTTTTTGTTGGTAGATTGAAAGGAAATAGGAGGAAGGCGTAAACCGGAGATTCTGACTGCGGATGAAGATTTGATTCAAGTTTCAGCTGAACCTCAGTCTCAGCCTCAGGCAGGTAAACAAAATGAAATGCAGATTGTGGGATTTTGACTTTGTAAATGAGGAATTTTGTTGTTTTGATTTGTTTGACTGCTCTCATCATTCATCAATGTGGAAAAAGGAAGATGGAAAAAGGGGGTTTCCAGGCCGAAATCGTACGGGGGGATTTCTGCTGCTTCGATTGATTCGTATAATGGCGTAACCCTCTCTGTTTCTTTGTGTTTTTTATGTTTGTGCGTTTATATCACAGGAATTTATACGAAAAATCTCTTCAGCGAAAGAAAGAAAGAGAAAGAAAATGGACCCTGGTCGCTACCCTGTTCAACAAGGACATGGATGGGATAATAACAGCGTAATTGCGGTTTCCTCCTTTATATCAAATCACCTATATGGGTTTGGGATCATTCTCTCATCCCCTTATACACATATGAAACAAAGCCCTGCGGCACTCAGGATATGGACTCTCCATTTGCCTAATTCATATTTCTTTCTTTCATTGACATAGCTTCTCTCTTCAATCCACAGGCTCTTGAGGGTTTTCCTGCTGCTCTTGACCACAATTACCGGTGAGTGCTTGTCCACTGCCCTTTCATCGTCTCCACGGTAAAATTTTACTATGAATTTTTTACCTCTTTTAGTGCTTCCCTAACACAGGTACATGGTTTACAAGTTATTTGGTGAATTTGCCCTATTTTGTGTTGCCCTTTTGCTTTAACGCTCTCATGACCAAATTTGTGATTTCATCTTGCTATTTAATTACTTATTTACACCAACATTTGGCTTCATTATATCAAATTTTATCTTTCCTCTTCCACTCTTTTTCTTACTGTACCAGGGTCTGTGGTTCATATGATGAGAGGAGATATCTAGATGAAAGATACTCGAGGGATAATGTGTATCCAAGAAGTAACTACCACAGAGATTTTCTGGAGAGGGATAACCAACCCCCTCCTCCTGCTGCTTCTGCTGGTATCTGGTCTCAATCAAGAAGGACAACTTATGAGGAAGAATATCCCCACAATCGGGATTCTAGGCGTCATCAGAAGCCTTATGCTGATTCTTATAGTGACATGGATACTTTTCGTGATCATGAGATCACTTCATTTCAAGATTTTGATAAGTTTCGGGATGGCTATCGGGGTGTTGACAGCTTTCGTGATCATGAATTTGACAGGCCCTCTAGGTTTGGGGGACGAGAACGAGATGACAACTCATATGATGATTATGACTATAGGCCACGTGTTTCCCATCAGAGCAGGGACAACAGCCGTGAGAGGGATTATGAATATGGCCGACATAGTTATGATTCTGATTATGAAAGAGGTAGTCGAAGAGATGGCAATTGGAGGAGGCGCGATCGAGATCGCCTGAGTAGAGAGAGAGATCAGAGTCCACATAGAAGGCATGAGAGATCTCGATCACGATCCCATGGACGCGATGATCGTCCTAGATCAAGATCACCTCGAAGTCGAAGCCATGGACGAAGTCATCGTGAGGACAGCTATGATGATGGTCGGAATGATAAAACTGAGAAGCGAAGGGATCGTGAAGAGAAATATCAGCGGGAACATTATTCTGTGGTCTGTTTCATTTTCCATGTTCCTTGTGCTTCTGCTCCTGCATTTGTTTTAAGTTGTGAAATTGGGTAAATTTTTTTTGCTTTCTCACAGGCACCATCTGCTACTGTTGTTGTAAAGGGTCTCTCGCAAAAAACAACTGAAGAAGATCTATACCAGATTCTTGTAACATTTTGCTCTTTGTTTTTGTGTTGAATGTTCTTATTTTTGGTAGATATAACTCAGGTTACATTTCTCAATTTTTATGTGGCCATCAGGCTGAATGGGGGCCTCTTCGCCATGTCCGAGTGATCAAAGAGCGACATTCTGGAATTTCTCGTGGATTTGCTTTTATCGATTTTCCCTCTGTGGTACTCATCCCGTTTGACAAGTCAATGCCTTACATTAAGTTTGGTTGAATGTAATATGAGGGAAATTTCTTCTGGAACAGGGGGCAGCAAGCACTATGATGGAGAGGATTGGTGATGATGGTCTTGTTGTTGATGGTCGGAAGCTTTTTTTTGAGTACAGGTAAATTCTCATTCTAGAATCACGATTGAAATTGTTCATCTGGCACCATTTTTATTTCTTATGTTACTTTTTGATGGTAGGTTTTAGGGAAAATCTTTTACTGTCTTCCTTCTATTCCTATGTTGGTTTGATAGTGGAAAACAGGTTTATAAGGGTTATAATGAAATAAATATTGATTGATTTCGGTTTGATGGCAAACCAGTTGCTCCAAAGTAGTGACTATTGGTATCTGCAAAGGAGTAAACAGGGAACTCCAGGTCCTCTCAGGACTAAGAGTCTAGTATTTATTTGCAGGAATGCTTCTTGTCCACAGTAAATCTTAAACTGGAAACTGAAACAGAGTGCTTGTTGAACATAAAAGTGTGCTCTGAACTATGGATTCATATGTTATGAGGCCTCATGTAATGGAAATATGAAATTGCTCATATTTTCCCCCCTTAGTGAACCTTAGATGATTGAGCATGAAAGTTTGCTCTGAAATATGGATTCATATGTTATGAGGCCCCATGCAATGGAAATATGAAATTGCTAATATTTTTTCCCCTTAGTAAACCTTAGATGTGTTATATGCACCTTTTTCTATCTGGATCACATGTGTTACTCTGTGCTTATTGAGTGATATATGTATTTTAACTAAAGCTTTTATACCTTGATGAATTGATATGGTTGAAATCAGTATTAAATCCTATATTTAATGGAACATCCTTTCCCTCTTTTTCTGTTCTTTATTGTGGATTTGTGATGATGAAGGAAAAAAAGCTATCTATTATATGTTTGGTTTTCTGACCATGTGTTTGCATAAGAAATACATTGAAATCTGTTCCGTTGCAGTAGTAAGCCAACTGGGGGCACTGGTGGACCTTTTGGTAATGATAATGCTTTGAAGTCAGGCCATTCAGTTCATAGGGGCATCACTGTGCCTTCTGATTGGATGTGCACCATATGTGGATGTGTCAACTTTGCACGGCGAACTTCATGCTTTCAAGTAAGGTTTTTTCATTCCCAGTCTTTCTGGTATTGTTAAAATACCGTTTAAGGAGGTGTCCATGACCAGTAGATTACATTTCTGCTATTTTGCAACACTAGGTCAAGAAGAGGTAATTATAGTTGTCTAGCTTTATGTTGTTTTGGATGAAGGCATACCAGAATGTTATGCTAGAGCCTAGAAACTAGGCTAGTGATGCAAATGCATAGCAGATGTCAGAAGTTGTGAAGCACTTCATATTGGCTGTTGAAACCTAGATATAATTATGTACCCAAGTTTAACTGCTAAACCCAATTATTGTTGATCTATTTCTTTTACAGGGTGGTGCATTGCTTTAGTGTAAATATGCTCTTTTGCTATGATTATGTCTGAATATTTTTCCAATTGTGTCATTGACGTGTCCTTTCTCTTGCCTTTTTGTGTAGTGTAATGAGCCACGTACAGATGATGCTCCAGCAGCTGACATATCTTTATCACATTCAACATCCTTAGGAAAGAAAGGAACTGATTCAGGTCGGTATCTGTTGTTATTTTGAGTAGGCTTGTATCATTGTTTGTGTAATTGCCACAACTTACTAAGTTAACATGTAATTAGGTCCTACTCATGTACTGGTTGTTCGTGGGTTGGATGAAAATGCTGATGAGGAAATGCTCCGTTATGAGTTCTCTAAACATGCACCAATTAAGGTTTATGTTTTTATTATAATTATCTTTTGACAGAAAATTCTCTTTTATAGCAACTGCTGAACCTTATGGAATTAATCTGCAGGATCTTCGCCTTGTTAGAGACAAGTTCACCCATGTGTCAAGGGGGTTTGCTTTTGTTCATTTCCATTCGGTATATCTTGCTTTTCTTTATGGTATTACTTTCCTATAAAAGCTGTAAATATGAATGACTTCTAAATAAATCTGACTTTAATAATTTGTATCAGTATAGGCCATTGATTCTGATAAATTTCTGGTTTGTGATGTCACATTGAGCAGGTGTCAAAATGAAAGTTTTAGGTTGATATCCCCAAATTATTGTTTTGCTGTGGTGCACCTCTCTAGTGCAAATAAATATAAAATTCATTGCTAACATTTAATATTTATCATCTCTATTGGGCACGTGGGTACAAACGTTGTTGCATGTATTCAAAGAGCTCTTTTCTTTCTGCCACTAGTTGTTTACATTTTGGGTTTTTTTACATTTCTTTTGGATAATGGGTTTTCGTACTTCTATTTCCCTATAAATATCATAAAAATAAGAGAATCAGAGGCGATTCTATTAAATAAAGAAATATTGGTATTTTTTCAAATTCTATTTTACTTCTTCCATCCCACCTATTAAGAATGTCCCAAACTCTCCATGTTTCTTGTGCAAGTGAACAGAACAACTTTAGGCACTGAAGTGAAAATATCCTCTGTTATAGGTTGCTTCAACTGATCTTGTTTCATTAACACTACCTCTAACTAAAGGCCTTTAGATAAAGTATAACAGCATTATCTGACACGTTACTGACCATGCATCATGGGTCTGCTGGTACTATAAAATGCTTATAACTGTGTTCTCTTTTGCAGTCCGTGTGGCAGCTATATTAACGCTTATATTTTTCTGCCTTTGTTATTTCCTCATGATATTTTGCTATAATTAATTGCCAGGAGGAGGAAAAAAAATTGTAGCTTTCTTGGTTTGCAAAATTATTTTTAACATATAATGCATGACCAAGTATTTTGATGTCATGTAGGTTGCTGATGCCACAAAAGCTCTAGAAGCTACAAATGGAACAACGCTTGAGAAGAACGGGCAAATCTTAAGAGTGGCATATGCAAAGAGCATCCTTGGGCCAGGATCAGGGACATCAGGAGCTTCACAGTCAAGTAGCCTTGCAGCTGCTGCGATTGAGGCAGCAGCGTTTTCTCAACAGGTATTTCATGGTCTGTTTGGTTTCAATGATGATGTTTTTACTGTTTAGAAATAATATTAGATGCACGTTTTGGAAACTAAAATGCAAGTTAATGTACGGGCATTTGTGTGTTTACAAGATATGTTTTAATGTTTGGTCATCTCTTATGTTGCCTTATGTTTTTCTTCTCCTATTTTAGGATGTATTGCATGAGTGAGCCTTTCTGAAAATTTTGGTTATTGCAGCAAATTTCTGCAAAATAAGCTTGGAGCACAAAAAACCATTAATTTTCTTAATCAAATGAGAAAGAGTGCAGTGGCTAGCAAATGATTTTCTATTTATTTGAATTTGTTTTGCTTTCCCCAAATTACCATGGTCTCCCTTCTGTATATTGTTGATGAAAAGCTAGAAGGATTAAAAAAGCAAGTTTTATTAAGTACTAACAAATAAAAACTTTTAACATTGACAATGTAGGAGATTTAGTTGTAAGAGTAGGCTGGGGCTTATTGTCTTTAAAAATGGATTTTAGTTGTGGTCTATCATGACCTACCTTGTGGATACTTGAGTTAATATTCAATGCAGTTTTAGTTTATCGGAATTCAGTTCAAGTCTATCTTAACAAGTCTTCCTATTCTAGCTTGAGCTTGTCGCATGTGTTTTGAAAAAGATTTGAATGCATGGCAGTGAATACTTTTTTTTTTCTACTTAAGATATTCTTGAGATGTACTCTTTGTTTTACCATTTTTTCTTTTTCTACTTGCCTGTCAAATCTGTTCTGTAGAAAATTTGAAATGGTTGTAAATATATATTCTTTTACTTTCTATGATATTCTTGGGTTGTCCTCTTTGTTTTACCATGCTTTTCTTTTGCAAATTGCCTGCTGCCAGCTGCTGTCACATAATTGAGTCTACTTATCTAATTTACCCAACTTTATCCCTTTTTTTCTTTGGTTTTCTACCCTGCAACCCATATATTGTTCTTCGTTAGCTCACTTGCAGACGGATGACTCAAATGTTTATCTTGTATTTCTAGTATCACTTGTCTTGGTGGCACATAGGATGGTAAAATCTGTACCATGTATGAACTTTAGAGGTATCTTTATTGCATCCTAAATACTTGTTTGAATTGTCAGGTTGGCCTTTGATATTCTATTTGCATTTATAGTTGAAACTTGAGTGTGTCTATACAGAGGAATTTATGGCACTAAGCTGCTGAGACATAGATTTGTTAACTTTGACCATTGAGACAAGACCACATGCACTATCTTGAATGCCCCTGGCTCTTCTTGGGCAAAGGGTGCCATATACAGTATCAGACAAAAGCTATAGTACTTGGTTTGTCGATGGCACCGTTATTCGACACAATGTAGTTGTATATCTACTGATCTTGAAGAGAGGTAACATGTAGGAAACTAAAAAAAAGAGATTAGGATACTTTGATCATGATGTTTGAGATGCTGTGAAGTAGCTTGGTGTGTTGACCTGACGGAACTAGGAAGATTTCTACAAACAAAAAAGTAGGTGATAAGAACCCAAAAAGAAAAAGGAAAGAAAGAAGCTCAAAGAGTATGTGGAATTGAAGATGAGAGAGAAGGCTCTATGTCTGATAAAAGCCATAAAAGAGTGAGAAGAACAAAACAAAGGAGAAAATGGATGAAGCTATTACTAGTAAAATGTGTCATTATAAGGTGTCATTTAAAGCAAGAGAGTCTATTGTGTGCCAATATCTTCAAAACTCAAAGCCTTTTCTTTTTTTGGAGAGAAAAAAGGGGTTATTACTGAACCTCAGTTTGCTGGGTTAGGTTCTTTGCTGGATAATCTTTTCATTTGTGGCATATTAGTACTATTTGGTGTAGTCTTGAAACTTAAAAGAAGCAATCCTGATGTAGTTACATGGATTTAGAACCCTTACTTTGATGAGAATAAGATTGCTTTTGTAGTGTTTCATCTTCTCTATTGCAGGAAAACCGAGCAAAGTTTGAGTTATCTCTTTTCATGTTTGTATCAACTTTTTCCCTCTTCTATTTAGAAATATAGGAGATATATCGAGTCTAGTGTTGTGTGGCTAATGACGGGGAATTGCTAGAACAAAACCTACTATAAGCTCTTTGAGCTGGAAAGCCAACCCTCTGATTTTCCTACTTTGTTCAATGATGTGCATAGTTCTTTCCTTTGTTTTAGCTTATATAGATATGTAATGTGCCTTGTGATGAATCCTTGCAGGCTCTCTTTTTTAAGCTTTTATAAATTATGTAATTACACAGTATACAAAGTTTATTTCCTGCATCCTACTTGTCATCTTAGTTCCAAATGTTTCTGGGGCTTAATTTTGTCGTTTATCCTTTCAGTACGATGCTGTTGGATGGACACCAAAGGAATATAATCCAGATGACAAACAGTCTACTAGCTGGCAGGAGCAAGTTGTTGGTTCAGTTCCAGTTCAACAGGATGGTTCGGGGTTGCATTCTGGTTTTGTGTGGGATGAAGCTTCTGGTTACTACTTTGATGCTGCTTCTGGGTTTTACTATGATGGAAATACAGGTTTATTTTGCATTTTCTTTTAACTTTCTATGACAGTTTTTTTTGGCTGGTTAGAAGTCAAAATTAGGATATGGATTTTTGGAATTTTTTAGTTATATTGTGATTTTGGCATAATTTATTCCTAAAGAAATATAAATTTCCTAATAGTAGAATGGAACTATTATATCATTAGGAGTTGTGGTAACTGGGGATCTATTGCTTGCAACTGCTATTTTGCTCAGGAAATTGTCATGGCGCATGATCCCTGGCTCAAGTTGTCAATGGTGGGGTATGGTAGATTCAAAATAAAACTTGAGATTCTTGTGTTGGTAAAATGATATATTTTCGTGATGTCTCTCTCAGAGACAGACATCCAGTTATATGTTTATGCATAACAAATATTGATCAAAAGTGAGCTGTAGGGATTTTGTAGTAGTTATGTAGCAGAGATTAATTTTGCTTTGTGGCTCATTGTTTAAGTTGGCAAATTTTATATTTGGTGGAAAGTGGGATAATATTTTGGAGTGAATTATGGTTTGACTTAATTGGCATACATCCACAGCAGAGTGGCTAGACGATGTGGTGGAGGGTGCATATTTCAGTGAGCAGTTTTTTAAGGGTTTGGAATTCATTTCGGGTGAGATTTAAGGAGAAAGTTGGATGACACGCAGTTTTTGAGATTACAAAAAGCCATGCCATAGATTGATTAAACCATAAAGGATAATACTTCATGGCAGTTCAAAGTGATGTGAACAATAACAGAAATTACTAATTATAATTAGACAATAACCTAATAGTTACTGAAGACACTTGGAACTAATTCAGCTTCTAAAGCACATTTATGTAACCAAGCTATTGATGTGTCACATTAATATTATCTAGTGGTAACAGAATAACTTTTATTCTTGTATGGTGGAAAAAGGTGAAATAATTGTTTCAATGCAAACAGCTAATTTTTGGTTTTTTATTTTTGGGATTCAAAATATAATAATGCTCTAGAGCTGCAAGTTTAGACTTAATTTCCTTTGTTATTTCAACATGCAGGTCTTTACTATGATGGTAACAGTGGGATCTGGTATTCGTATGATAACCAGTCTCAGCAGTACATACCTTGCGGTGATCAGAATGACAACAAAACACCTGGTAAGCAGTCTGAGCCTTCCAAAGGAACTGATGGTAGGAAGGTAGTAATATCTGCGCCGGCTGCTACTGTCACTTCAGTTGAGAAGGCAGCCTCTTTACCTGATGCAGTTCAAGCAGCTGCAACAGCAGCACTAGCTGCGGAGAAGAAAGAAAAGGAGAAAGCAAAAGAGATAAAACTTGCTTCGAAAAGCAGTATCCTGGCTAATAAGAAGAAAATGAATAATGTGTTGACAATGTGGAAACAGAGGAGTCATGAAGGGCAGGCCACGCGTTTAACTCTTGATGAAAATCACTTGTCTACTTTATCTGAGGATAGACCTCTGCAATCTGGACAACATGCAAAGACCAAAGTTAAATTTGATGTGACGGGCCTGAAGGAGAGTAGTATATCAAGTTCTGGAGTCAATACAACTGCCCAAGCTGCATTGACTGGGGTTTGGAGTCTCCAGTCAAGGCAAGGCCTGTAAGCAACAGCTCAGGGGGGACTTTAATGGGAGTAATAAGAGGCTCGGCAAGAGGCGTGGTAAAGTCTGATACTCCATACTCTGGAACATCTGCTGGAATTTCCACTTCAGCTGTCGGAGGTGCTGAAGTTTCATCAACCAATTCAGATATGCCCACAGTTATGACTCCCTTTAGGACTGATGCTTCTGCATTGGGTTCTTATACACCTTCAACTGTCTCTGCAAGTGGTAAGAGAAGATTTTCTGAAACACCAGTGACTTCTACTACCAGCAAGGAGCAATCTCAAACTGCTTACAGAGACCGTGCGGCCGAGAGGAGGAACTTGTATGGTTCATCATCTTCCACAGGAGATGATCTGCCTGACCCTGAGCTCAGGAATTCGAGTAAGCTCGTTTATCAGTATCAAATGTTATTTGTTCATTGTTGTCCTGTTAGTGTTTCGTACTGACCCTTGTCTGCAAAATAGTCCTAATATTTCTTCTAAATATTGCTTGTTTAAAGGCCTTGGTTGTGCAAATTAATGGTTTTGTTTTATTTATAAAATTTTCTATTAATCTGTGAGGAATTTTGTTTCAAGATCGAGATATGGCATTCAAAAAATTCTCCTCAGATCCAATGCCTTTCCCACCTGGTGTTGGTGGTGGACGGGGGGTTGTGTCAGATGATGTTCAAAGCTTTGAGGTGATCACAGCAGAGAAAGCAATTGATGAGAAAAATGTGGGCAACCAAATGCTCCGCAATATGGGTTGGCATGAAGGATTGGTACCATTCTCTCCTTAGCTGTTGATTTTTGTTTGCCAAGGGCATTTAATTGATGTTTCCTCTTGAAGATGAGATGCCTATGTCCTCTCTCTCAAAAAAAAAAAAGAACTGTATATTTCCAACACTAATGCCCCATTTACATGGTGTCGTCAAACTCATTACCATGACTCTTAATTATTCATTCCCCCCCCCCCAAAAGTACCCCTTTCCAAGACATTAGATTGATACCTATGTCCTTTTGACCCTCTAACTATATGAAAAATTTTCTTCGAAGACATGGGACCCCTATATAGCACTTGTTCCCAAGTCCAAGCAACTCGTACTCAAACCCTATGCATTCTTCTATTCTAACACTTGTTCCCTAGTAACACAGGCTCAAACTCTTTGCACTCATTTTTTTCTAACACTTGTTCACAAGTCCTAGCAACACATACTCAAACTCTTTGCATTTGATCTATTCCAAGACTTGTTCCTAAGGCCAAGCAACTAGAATGTCTAAAGATGATAAGCGTACAAAAAGAATGCCAGATGTTTTAGTAATAGTTGCACTGTGACTGCCTCATAAAGGTTAAATTATATGAAAAGCCCCTGTACTATGCTCTTTTTGTTTGCGGATATAGTGTCTACTATAATTTGATAATTTCTGGTCCCTTTATTTTTCAAAATGTGCATTTCAAGTCCTGAAGCCAATTTTTTTTATCAATAATTCCATCAAATAATGTGACGTTTTTTTTACATGCGGTGATATGGCATAGGCATTTTTTATACAATTGAACAAATATTATACATTCTTTTCTTTTTTTTTTGGTCAATTTTAAAATATTTGATTAAATTATAGTAGAGTGACTAATTTTGCAAAAGGCTGTATAGTACAGAGGCGTTGTATGGTATTTGACCTCTAATAAACACTTGAAAAAAAATTTAGCATCACTGCTCGTTCTTCATATAAATTGAGTGCTTTCTTCTGTGTCTTTGACTTATCCTCAATTGTAGGTTGCATTTTGCATGCTTGAAGCAGAAAGTTCTAACAATGGGGGATTGCTTTATTTTCTTTTGTTGTTTTTGTGGAAATGAAATGAAAAAATATATAGGGATTGGGGAAGGATGGAAGTGGAATGAAAGAACCAGTACAAACGCAGGCGATGGATGGTAGAGCAGGACTCGGAAGTCAGACGAAGAAGTTGGACCCTAGCCTTGAGGTGCAAGCCGGGGATAGTTACAAAACTGTGATTCATAAGAAAGCACTTGCTAGGTTTCGTGAAATGTCTTAGCAGCCCCTAGGTAGAAAAGATGTGGAAATCATTATTGTTTCTGTTTATATATATGTATCATTTAGAGAATGTTGGCGTGGTTTGAAACTTCCAGTCCACACCATTTTGGAAAGTTAATATTTATGGCCATTTTAATTTCGGTGTGAATCGAGTTTTTTGGAGCCTGCCTAGGATATCTTTTACTTCATTATTATTTGAGTGGCTAAATGGCTTGCAGGTAGTGTTTACTGATTCAACTAGACGGGCTATTGATGCATAAATATTTGATACGTATGGACTTGTGATTCAATATATAGCCAATGATATTGTAATTTTCACAATGATTGAGACTTTTAACATTATCAAGATTGAACTGTAACAAATAACATTATGATTTCCTTCAAAATACAATTATTATCCTATAAATTTAAAAATAAATATTAAATAATTAAGTATAACATCCAAATGAAAGATGTTCTCTAATTTTTCTGATTCTTAAATGCTTCTACATCATGTGCGGTACGGCAATTTTCGCTTTTGTTGGAAACTCTTATTAACACTTGTGATTCATATAAAAAAAAAAGGGGGGGCGGAATAATAGAGTACTTCAAATATTATTTGCTATTAATGACGGACGAGATATAGATTTTCTTTTTCAATAGTTATTTTTCATAACCTTCTCTAATGAATTATAAATACACTTAGGTTATAGGCTGTACAGTCGTCATCTATAATTACATTTGCTACGCATGCTTCATCTAATTGGGTTGTTTTGCTCAATTGAAGCTTCAATGCATAGATAAAGCCCTGTCAAATGATAAGTACCACCAAATATGACAGCTCGTTGAGGTCATGGCCGTTCCAGACCTAATCACCCTGATAAAATTATAGTTATGCATCATTAATCTGTCACTTCAACTCACGTAATCCAACTAATAAACAATCTATGTCAAATGACAAGCCTACAAATTCAAAGATGACGTGTGTGGCCTACAAGGGTCTCTACTATATATTCTCCCATACCTCGTAATAAGGGGGACATGAATCCATCGTCAAATCCATCTCTCTCTCTCTTTCTTGCAGTTCTCGATCCTCTGGGTGAATTGCCCCCAACCTCCAAGCCACGTCTTTAGTTTAAACTTTTGTGGATAAATGTTACATTTATCCTTAAGAGTTTAAAGCAACTTGTACTTTGTGGCTGAGAGAATTTATAAATAGGGCTGGCCACTCTCTTTGAGCTAGTTTAAATATACTTTGAAAACACTCTAGAGTTTTTCCTTTTGCATTTTAGAAGAAATTTGAACACTATTTCTCTTTTGGAATGTTTGGTGAAAGTTCTTCAACTCTAGATTTGTCAAGGACCAGCTTTGAAGGATTGTTTTCCAATCTTTTAGACTTGATTGATTTTAGTGGAACATCTTGTTCCAAGAGGATCAACTTGTCATCTCTATTCTACCCATTTTGCTGATTATTCTATCATTTGTCTAATTCTAATTCAATCATGTCCAGATTTGGTGCTTTGCATTTACTATCTTAGTCGAATTCTTCCTTATCTTTGAACACATTTATCTAGTAATTTCTGCCAATATTTCTTTGTGCTACTATCCAAATTTGGAATTAAGGCTTCACACCTGATTTAGATCCTTAACCAATTAGCTCTTTCTTTCTTGTCTATCAATTTCATATTCTTAAAATATTTTTATATCGTGTTAGCTAATTCTTTTTCGAATTCTACCGTCCCTATCTTCTTTCTTATCAACAAACAACTTAGGATCAATCATAATATTTTTTTCCTAGCTATTTTACTAAATTGAACTAAAAAATATTGATATTTATAAAAATGACCCAGGTTAAAAAAAATTACCAGAATGCCCTAAAATAAACAGTAAAAATGAGATTTTGGCTTGTTAATGGCTGACATTAACTCGTATTTTGGACCAATGATTGCCTGATAATTGTGTCAGACTTTAAAAAATAGATTTTTTTGGTTTTGGCCTGTTAATGGCCGGTACCAGGATATTTTTTTTTAAATCGTATCATACTGATATACAAAAATACAAGTATTTAAAAAAAAATATTGGTTCTGGCCTGTCAATTGTCAGCACCAGAGTATGAGTTTTTAAAATTTTTTTTTTGGTGCTAGCCTGTCAATTGTCAGCACCAGAGTACGTGTTTTTAAAAAAAAAATTGTGCTAACCTATCAATGGCTGGCACCAGAGTACGAGTTTTAATTTTTTTTCTGGCCTGTCAATGGCTGACACTAAGTATAAAAAAAATCAAAATTTTTTGGTGCTGGCCTGTCAATGGCCAGCACCAGAGTACGAGTTTTAATTTTTTTTTTGGTGCTGACCTGTCAATGGCTAGCACCAAAGTACGAGTTTTTTTTAAAAAAATTTGATGCAGGCCTGACAATGACAGGCACCAGAGTACCAATATTTAATTTTTTTTTTTGAAGTTTGCTTGTCAATGGTGAGCACCAAACTGTGCTTAGGTGATTCCCATGCCATTCTCAGGCCTATACTTAGGTGATGCAGGCCAGCCTGCAGATTAGTCTTGTCAAGGTTTCTTTTTCTTTTTTCATTTTTTTTCATTTTCATTTCATTTTAATTTTATTTCATTCTAATTTCATTTCCATTTCCATTCCCATTTCATTTCATTTAAATTATATATTTTTTTCAATTTAAATTTATTTTTTTCTCAATTCATTTATATTATTTTTAAATTTAATTTTAATTTTTTCCTCAATTCATTTAAATTTTCTATTTTTCAATGCAAATTTAATTTTTTTAAATACTGGTACTCTGGTACTGGCCATTGACAGGCCAGCAACAAATTTTTTTTAAAACTCATACTCTGGTATCGACCATTAACAGGCTAGCACCAAAAAAATTGATTTTTTTTTGTACTCGGTGTCAGTCATTGACAGGCCAGCACAAAATTTTTTTAAAATACTGATATTTTTGTATACCAGTATGATACGATTTAAAAAAAAGGTTTTTTACTAAATTGAACCAAAAAATTTTGATATTTACAAAAATGACCCAGGTTAAAAAACAATCACCAAAATGACCTGAAATAAATAGTAGAATGGGGGTTTTGGCCTGTCAATGGCCAGCACCAACTCGTATTTTGGACCCATGATTGCTTGATAATTGTGTCGAGCTTTCAAAAATTATTTTTTTTGGTTTTGGCTTGTCAATGGTCGGTACCAGGGTATTTTTTTAAAAATCGTATTATACTGGTATACAAAAATACCAGTAGTTTAAAAAAATATTGGTTCTGGCCTGTTAATGGCTGGCACCACCAGAGTATGAGTTTTTTTTTTAAAAAAAATTTGGTGCTGGCGTGCCAATGGCCGGCACCAAGCACGAAAAAAATCAAATTTTTTTGGTGTTGGCCTATCAATGGCAGGCACCAAGTACAAAAAAAATCAAATTTTTTTGGTGCTGGCCTGTTAATGGCCGGCACCAGTATTTAAAAAATTAAATTTGCGTTGAAAAATAGAAAATTTAAATGAAATGAGGAAAAAATTAAATTTAAATTTAAAAATAATATAAATGAATTGAGAAAAAAATAAATTTAATTGAAAAAAATATAATTTAAATGAAATGAAATGGAAATAAGAATGGAAATGAAATTAGAATGAAATGAAATTGGAATGAAATAAAATTAAAATGAAATGAAAAAAAAATCTTGACAAGACTAATATGCAGGCCTAGCCTGTATTACCTAAGCATAGGCCTGAGAATGGCCTGAGAATCACCTAAGCAAAGTCTGGTGCCGACCATTGATAAATCAGCTCTAAATTTTTTTTAAATACTGGTACTCTGGTGCTGGTTGGCACCAAAAAATTTGATTTTTTTTACTTGGTGCCGGCCATTGACAGGCCAGCACAATTTTTTTTAAAACTCGTACTCTGGTGCCGACAATTGATAGGCCAACACCAAAATTTTTTTAAAACTTGTACTTTGGTGCCGGCCATTGACAGGCCAGTACCATTTTTTTTTAAAACATGTACTTTGGTGCCAGCCATTAACAAGCCAACACCTTTTTTTTTTAAAACTCGTACTCTGGTGCCAGCCATTGACAGGTCAGAACCAATTTTTTTTAAATACTGATATTTTTGTATACTAGTATGATATGATTTTAAAAAAAATACCCAGTGCCGGCCATTGACAGGCCAGAACCAAAAAAATTAATTTTTTAAAGCCTGACACAATTATCAAGCAATCATGGGTCCAAAATACGAGTTGGTGCCGGTCATTGACCGGCCAAAACCCCCATTCTACTATTCATTTCAGGTCATTTTGGTGATTATTTTTGAATCTGGGTCATTTTTGTAAATATCAAAATTTTTTGGGTTAATTTAGTAAATTTTTTTTAAATCGTATCATACTGGTATACAAAAATATCAGTATTTTTTTAAAAAAATTGTGCTGGCCTGTAAATGGCCGGCACCAAGTACAAAAAAAAATCAAAATTTTTTTTTGCTAGCCTGTCAATGGCCGACACCAGAGTACGAGTTTTAAAAAAAAATTTTGCTTCTGGCCTGTTAATGGCTGGCACCAGAGTACCAGTATTTAAAAAAATTAAATTTGCATTGAAAAATAGAAAATTTAAATGAAATGAGGACAAAATTAAATTTAAATTTAAAAATAATATAAATGAATTGAGAAAAAAATAAATTTAAATTGAAAAAATATAATTTAAATGAAATGAAATGAAATGGAAATGAGAATGGAAATGAAATTAGAATGAAATAAAATGAAAAAGAAAATAAATGAAAAAAAAAAAGAAACCTTGACAAGACTAATCTGCAAGTTGGCCTGCATCACCTAAGCATAGGCTTGAGAATAGCATGAGAATCACCTAAGCACAGTCTGTAACACCCCTATCCCGTAACCATCGCCGGAATAGGTAAGGGGCATTACCGGACTTGTAACTCATGTCAGAAGAGTAAAATTTTGAACTTTTTCTTGAAATAAAGATCGTTCATTTAAATAAGTACTAAGCACAACCAGAGGTAAAATTTAAACTTCACTAAGTAAACATTCAAAAGATGCCATTTTCGCATGGCTTATATACATTAACCAAAAATATTCTTCCGCCACTAGTCTATTCTATACATGCCATAAAATAATTCTAAACATAACAGTAACAAGCGGTGGATAGTGATAGTGTGACTAGTTGCTGACGATCCCCGAGCCTGTAGCTTCGCAATGAGATCTATAAAACAGAGAAAACAGAGTAAACGGAGTAAGCATTACAATGCTTAGTAAATTTTAAGCAGTGTCAATAGATAACAATCAAATTATAACATAGTTGTTCGTATTTTTATGTCACTCTTCCTTCGGGCATGCCATCCCTTTACCGAATATGCACATCTCATCATATACAATAGGCAGATAAACTCTCACATAAAAGTGAGCTCATGTGGCATAGATATATCGTATGATTTCAAATAACCTCTCACACTAATCCGATGTCACATAATCATAGGAATAGTCCTATAGATTGCTCTCGTATGCATCACATAACTACCTTATGATTTAGTTCAAATCAAGCTCACATATAAACTTGGAGTACATACCTGTTTAACCTTTCGCATTGAATATATTTATAAGCAATTCTTATTACGAAGTCTTATAGCTTTCACCTCTACTCGGATTATCGGCGAGACCTTTAGCTCAGACGAAATCTCCACACGAAGTTATCGGGTCTTACCCGGACAAAATCTCCACACGTAGTCATCGGGCCCGGACATACTCTCCACACGTAGTCATCGGGTCTTACCCGGACATAATCTCCACACGTAGTCATTGGGTCTTACCCGGACATAATCTCCACACCAACAATTTATAGTGATTTTCTAAAATCACATTACTGCTGCTGTCCAAGCAAATTATTACAATTTGCTCTTAAATTTCCAAGTCCAAACACTTATGAACTTACCATTTGAGTTTAAGACATATCATGGCCACATCATATCTTATTAAATCAACTCATTATGTCCTATTATGATTGAATTTACTCAACGTTTAATCACTTAAAACTTACCTCGGATGTGGTCGAATGATTTCGGCGGCTATTCGATCACTTTTTCCCTTCCCTTATCCAACTGTGGTCCTCTAAGCTCTTGAGCTAATTCAAACAAATTTAACTTATTAAAGTCTCATTATGCTAGCTTATGGCCGAATATGACAAGGAGTTTGATAGGTCATATGGCCACCTTTAGCTCAAATACAAAATGGTCATACGCATTTTTAATCACATTGAGCAATTTAATACAATTAATCTAACATTTCCTCATGTGCACTTTTATGACCGAATACACACATCATTGACCTAATATCAATTAACTAAGCACTTAACAAATTCTCCTTGAGCCGATTATCTAAGCCAAGATAAAAGCATCAATATGCTTGCCTCTAACCGAATACATGCAACACCAATCTTCTTCATGTGGCCGAATATGCATGTCTATGTTGAGGCCGATTATATGCTTAATACTTCCTACAAGTATGGTTACTTGTATTGACTACATATCATTTTGTTTCAAGTTCAAAACTCGGCTAATACGCATATATACACTAGTAATCAAATACTAACATTTTGCACTTCACCTTACTGCCATTTCACATCTACTTTCTACCATGGCCGAATGCATCAAGACACCATACCATTCAATTTTGGTCATGGGTTACACAAGAACTTAATGTCTAACTCAAAAATGCCAAAAAGAAAATCCAAGAGTCATCAATCACCATCACATGTATCATTACAAAGCTTCACACTTAGCATGCAAATGACATCAACACAAATCCACCTTAGCCGAAACTTGACTCATCTTCATGCCTCATCACCACAACATCAAACATCAACCAAGAAGGCAACACCCATGGCCGAATATCATCTCCATCTCATAGCAAAGATTTAAACCATGGGCTAGGTAGAACTCAAACTAACAACTAAAAACATGCATGAATCTCATGGACAACATCAAACATACCTTAGTCTAGCAACCCACCATAGCCGATTTTCTCAAAGCTCTTCCCCCTTCTTCTCTTTCTCCCATTTGGCCAAGAACAACATGAGAACTTCTTTTTTTTTTCAATTCACGGCAATGGGGGGGCAACCACACACATTTTTCTTTTGTCATCATTTACCTTCCCATTATTATTTTATTGCCCATACTCATTATTTTATTTTTCCTAACATAAATCACTAACATAACATGTTTATGACATGTTTTGCCCATAACATTTTGTCTATCCTTAATGTCATGGCCGGCCACTACTTCTTAAGGGGGAAATTGACATGCAAGTCCACCCTTTTGATTTCATGCACTAATAGATCCTTATAGATCGACCTATCACATTTTAAAAGTGTCACACATAAGTCCTATTAGCTAAATTCACTTGCAATTGACTAAATCGAAGCTTAAAACTTTCACACATTCATATTCACATATTTTAGACAATAATCATTATATTCAAATAATTTGGTGACTCGGTTTAGCGGTCCCAAAACCGCTTTCCGACTAGGGTCACTTTAGGGCTGTCACACAGTCTGATGCTGGCCATTGACAAGCCAGCTCTAAAAAAAAATTTAAATATTGGTACTTTGGTGTCGGTAATTGACAGGCTAGCACAAAAAAAATTGATTTTTTTTGTACTTGGTACTGACCATTAACAGGCCAGCACAATTTTTTTAAAATATTAATATTTTTTTATACCAGTATGATACGATTTAAAAAAAGTTTTTTTACTAAATTGACCATTTTTTTATATTTACAAAAATGACACAAGTTCAAAAACAATTACTAAAATGACCTGAAATAAACAGTAGAATGGGGGTTTTGGCGTGTCAATGGCCGGCACTAACTCGTATTTTGGATCCATTATTGTCTAATAATTGTGTCGGCTTTAAAAAATTATTTTTTTCGGTTTTGGCCTGTCAATGGCCGGTATCAGGGTATTTTTTTTAAAATCGTATCATACTGCTATACAGAAATACCAGTAGTTTAAAAAAAATTTGGTTCTCGCCTGTTAATGGCCGGCACCAAGTACGAAAAAAATCAAATTTTTTTGGTGTTGGCCTGTCAATGGCCGGCACCAAGTGCAAAAAAAAAAATCAAATTTTTTGGTATTGGCCTGTCAATGGCCGGCAAAAGAGTATGAGTTTTAAATTTTTTTTTGGTGCTAGTCTGTCAATGGCCGGCATCAGTATTTAAAAAAAATTAAATTTGCATTGAAAAATAGAAAATTTAAATGAAATGAGGAAAAAAATTAAAATTAAAATTAAAATTAAAAATAATATAAATGAATTGAGAAAAAAATAAATTTAATTGAAAAAAGTATAATTTAAATGAAATGAAATGGAAATAGGAATGGAAATGAAATTAAAATGAAATGAAATTGGAATGAAATAAAATTAAAATGAAATGAAAATGAAAAAAATGAAAAAAGAAAATTTTGACAAGATTAATCTGCAGGCTTGCCTGCATCACCTAAGCATAGGCCTAAGAATGACTTGAGAATCAACTAAGCACAGTCTGGTGCTGACAATTGATAAGCCAGCTCTAATTTTTTGTTAAAATACTGGTACTCTAGTGCATGCCGGCACCAAAAAAATTGATTTTTTTTTACTTGGTGCCGGCCATTGATAGGCCAGCACAATTTTTTTTTAAAAACTCGTACTCTGGTTCCAGCAATTGATAGGCCAGAACCAATTTTTTTTAAAACTTGTACTTTGGTGCCGGCCATTGACAGGCCAGTACCAATTTTTTTTTTAAAAACACGTATTCTGGTGCCGGCCATTGACAGGGCAGAACCAATTTTTTTTAAATACTGGTATTTTTGTATACCAGTATGATATGATTTTAACAAAAAAATATCTTGGTGCTGGCCATTGACAGGCCAGAACCAAAAAAATCAATTTTTTAAAGCCTGACACAGTTATCAGGCAATCATGGGTCCAAAATACGAGTTGGTGCTGGCCACTTACAGGCCAAAACCCCATTCTACTGTTCATTTCAGGTCATTCTGGTGATTGTTTTTGAACCTGGGTAATTTTTGTAAATATCAAAATTTTTTGGGTCAATTTAGTAAAATAGCCAAAAAATACCCTGATGTCGGCCATTGACAGCAAAAAAAAAACAATTTTTAAAGCCTGACACAATTATCAGACAATCAGAGGTCCAAAATACGAATTGGTGCCGGTCATTGACAAGCTAAAACCCTATTCTACTATTTATTTCAGGTAATTTTAGTGATTGTTTTTGAACCTAAATCATTTTTATAAATATAAAATTTTTTTGAGTCAATTTAGTAAAAAAGCCTTTTTTTTCTCAACATGCTTTCCCTCGGCAATCACAAGACCATACTTATTATGTTCATATAATCCTTATGACCCAGCTACCCATACTACGCGCGCTATGCCCAACACCCACCACCGAGATACTAACTATCCACCACCTCATCAAAACTACCCTTACTCTACCCTAAGAAAACAAACCTTGCAAAATCCCAACACAAGTTGTGAAATGCAAGAAAAAGAATGAAGGTTTTAGAAAAACAACCCACCTTACTTTAATGGCTTTACTGATAACAACAGGAGATTGATACTATTAACAAAAAAATTTAAGATTTACAAACCAACCAAAACCTCCAACCCGAGCCCCTTAGTAAGAGGGTTAATAGGAAGAAACCATTCAATCATTTTCTCACCGACAGAGAGGCCCAACAGCTGACCTTAAAATGCCGAGCCTTTTCTATGACTTTTAAGGGATTACATAAGGGCATGGTATTTGTCCTTACCGAAGGGACCAATTCATACCGTTCATGAGTTGGAGAACCTGTTTATGGCCAGATTATTCACAAACAAGACATTAAAACAAGGCCCAACATATCTACTTTTCATCAAGCACAAAGATGGTAAACATCTAAGGGATTTATTCGTAGATTTAGCGCAACAACAATGAGGGTTAAAGGTCTAGCAGATGAATGGGCCATTTAGGCGTTCATTGTAGGTGTAGATCATGAACACCTCAAGTATACATTGATAAATGATCAACCAGACAGACTTTTCACCCTTTACAAAAAGGTCCACCATTATGTAGAAAAAAAAAGGCTTCAAGGGGTAAATGTATAGCCATCTAGAGCTTTTTCCAACCCTCCTCCCCCTATAGATTTAATAGCCCGCGCAAGGGTTGCCCTCTCTACATGAACATCAAAGGAGAAACCTTCACTCTAACATAAACTTTGGGGGGGGGTGGGGGGGGGTAACGTTTCTCCGCTTCTAACAATTCCCCCTGCATCAAATGACTGGTAGAGATAATAGTCAACGCCAACAACATAAAGGACAAGTGGAGAGAGCACCTTACAACAGATTTGAGACTTAGACTCTTGCTGCTGCTTCATATGCTTATATCCTTAGCCATATTGAAAATCAAACAATCTTAGAGCCCCTACCTCCCATGAGACCTCGCTAGTACACGAGAGTCTTAGCTCATAGATGCCAATTTCATAGTGCTTCTGGCCACAAATGGAAGACTACGTCTACAACAAAAATGCAGTTGAGTTGGTTGTGTAGAGGTCAACTAAAGCAATATTATTATAGACCCCATACCATAGAGACTTTAGGCAGACTGGTGCCTTGCGTGAGTCAAGAGAAAAGAGTAGCGGCAGAGCCACGATGTTAACATTGGGAGGGCCAAGGTGGGAACGTAATCTCCACAACTTGCAAGTGGGGACAGCTACAAGAAGAAGAGATGAGGAAAGTATTTTGAGTGCCAACAGTGAGAATGTCTCTTTTCATATTTCAATTTTTATTCCTTAAATTTGACTTATCCAATAATAATATCTCTTTATTTTTATCAAAAACAATTTTTTTAATACTATAAAAATTTTGGAGAGGTCTATTTTTATATTTGGGAGGGCGATGGCCCCCCTGGGTCTCTTAGTGATGGAGGAAAAGAGGGCTCAATGGTAAGTAGCCGATTAAGGGAGTCATAAATGTGTTAAGATTTGTGCTTTCAGTGTAGTGATTTTGTCATAATCGTAATTTTTTTGAACTAATTGAATAAATAAAAATGACCACATGTTTATTTAATATTTTTTGAATTTTTTCCTCAATAATTTTTGCATGTAAAGCAAAAAGAATAAGCAAATATTTTCTTACTAATTAATTACCTAAGGTTTAACCAATATTAAATTATATTGCATGATCGAATTGTAATACATAAGTCATAATATTAGAAGGTATTTAAATTAATCATGAGGTGTGTCGTAGTGATTGCTCACCTCATCCTTTAACCATGAGGTTAAGGGTTTGATCATTGTCCATAGAAATAGAGCATATTTCATGACCCGTTGTTTATCTCTTTGGGGAACACTTGTGGCGAGAGGAGTAATAGAAAATCTAAATTTCTCTTAATTCGTTAGGTTAAATTGAGTAAATTGTTTGAAGTAGGAAATCTAAAGTTGATAAATTTAGTACATGATGTATACATGGCTTCACTCACAATAATTAAATCATAGCTCAATAAAAAGAGTAAAAAGGTAGCTTTTCATTGACATTACAAGGGTTATGAAAATGGAATATGACCATGAATCATTTGCCTAGGACATTTTATCATCACTATTACAAGTAATGATAATTTTTATTTTGCAAGATGCAATGATGATCATAAGATAAAAATAGATCGAATTAGGTTAATGGATTTAACCAAAGAGAGCACAAATATCTTATAAGGGTAACACATATGACAAAGTCATTGACAAAGGCTTAATTAAAGTGGCTTTCATAATGATATAATGAACCATTCATTCATGGTAGTTTTAGTGGATTGCAAAATTTTTAAATGAATGTACAAAATAATAAATGAGAAATAGATTATATGAATTACTATATATCGTAAATACAATGTCTCGAGAGACGAGATAATTTAGAATTAATTTAATTTCTTTAGATTATTATTTAATTAAATAAATAAATTAAATAATTGAGTTAAAAGTCAAAATTAACTTATTTAATCATGATAGTTTAATTTCTTTAAGATTATTAAAAAAGACTGTATAAACAGATGATAGCCAAAAAGCTAGAGCACTATCTTGTTGATCATACAAAATTCTTTAAAAAATTTTAACTCTGTCACCTTGCTCATTTAACAAAATTCTTTCAAAAAATTTAACCCTTTGACCTTGCTCATTTACAACAAATTAGGTAGGTATAGACGACAGACTGCATACCTTCGGAATATGCTTCAACTCCATAGCTTCGAATTGTAAGGTAGAACCTGATGCTTCCACAATGGAAAGTTACTTTCATCTAGTTGAATGTTCACTTTCTTGTTAGTAAAGTTCTTTCAAACCTTAGAAACAAGAAATGAATCTTATTCTTAGAATCCTCCATAGTGACCAAGGAACTTCACTAGAAAATCTGTCAAGCTTGTAATCCCTTCAAAAACTCCTCAGTTGTGAGACAAGTAGGCTCTAGTACTTTATCAAGATTCTTCAATGCGAAAGAAATTGATATAAAATGATGGTTGGAAACCAAGAAAATCAAATAGTAAGGAGAAGGAACGAGAGAAAATGGAAACTGTGTTTGAGGTTTGTAAACTTCTTTCAGTTCAGCGAAAACTATCCTTTACAGTAAATTTATCATATTAGTAAGATCAAATCTAAGCTCACTATGTGTTACTAACTGTTATGCACAACTAAATCATTGAGTAGATAAAGAATTGACTATGTCAGTACAGTAGGAAATGCAACGAGCAACAACTGTTTTATACATAAGCCTCCATTGGACTGCTAATTTCCACCTATCTATCAACATTTTAGTCCTCACCAATGAAGTTAACTCATCATCTCCTTCCACACCATATGCTGCTTTCAATATATTATTATCGCCAAACTCGCCTCCAAATACTGCACTCGCTTTCTTTACCCACTCCCCCAGGTTCTCATACTCCTCCATTTTGTCCATCAAATGAACCAACGACTTGTCTTCTTCGACAGATGTCGGTATTTCCTTCAATAAAGCATCACATTTCTTACCTATCCATTTCATCACATATATTTCATTGCCTTTTGAGATCGGACATCCCGAATAAGCTAGGTGTCCAATAGATTTCCGCTGTTGCAGTGGAGTTGCCCACAAGCGCAAAGCACACATCAAAGCAAAAGACGGCCTCCCATTTTGATGGATATATAGCGACTCTTTCGGCCAACAACTTAAGCTATACATGTCAAGGTCTAGTGGAATGAACACCTTCTCATTTGGATTATCCTCTAAAAGAAACCCATAGTATTCAAGAAGCTCTAAATTTGTGTAAGTTCCATAACTCAAGAGAACCTACATAAAAGATAATTAGCATATCAACCTATAAAAACTTCAAGCACTGTTCAAAGGGTACACATAATCAAGATGATAACGAAATTCTGGCTTTTATTAGATTATATTTTATTATTTTAGTTAAAAAAACAATTAGTTTTGACATCTAGCAACCTTATATTCTCATGTCAGTATGTTACAGCTTAAGGGATGCACCATAACAAACAATATGAAACGTTTCACTTGAAAGTATTTCATTGTTGAAGCAAGATACTGCACTATTGCAAGTGCCGTAAGCGCAGGTCACCACAACCGAGGAGCTCAGCAAGCTTAAAGCTTCAATTGGATTGAATGCTAAACTGGGCACCTAAGAGGCATGGCAAAACCCAGAAAACCAACAAATTCTGCCTAGACAAGGATGGCAAAATCCCAACCAATCCAATAAGTTATGCCATTAATGGAAGC